>NW_027468564.1:1655000-2255000 GCF_046254945.1 Alosa pseudoharengus | reverse complement strand
CTTCTCAACAAACTTCTTCTCAAAGCATATAAGACACAATCCTGCATCAAATTCTACTGTTCTCTTAGCATAACTGTCTTTATAAAAACCTATGTATTCTGGCAAAAGGCTCATGGGAACACCATGAAACGGCGACACCAAAACTTGCCATATGATCAATTGCTTACCTGGTTCAGTACTTAGCTGCACTTACACATGATTCTGTCAGATAAATTCATTGAGGAGGTAAAATATATCAGTTCAACGTAATACCATGGATCACTAACTGCGACAAACCCTGTTTTCCTTTTTTCACAGTAGTAAAAAACAATTAGGTAAATGGAATGCTCAATTGGAATGACTAGCTGAATGCCATACATTGGTGTTTCATTCAAAACTAGACTGTATTATGTGATGTTATATGACTTTTCCTTTTTTACAGCATTCACACTTTTTGCAATCATTGATTTACAAAACACTAAACATATCTCTCTACTCTGCGATGTAGAAATCACATATTTTCCAAAATTCTTCCAAAATACTACCACCAGAACCCAATTGATCAAACACAATGATAAGGTGAAAAGACTCCTAGCTGCATAACTGTCAACTCAACAATCAGGCCTAAACACAGGGCAACAGTGGAGCCCTAGTCAGCAACAGAAAATGAAGGCAATATACTGTAGCACTGAGGAAGAGATAACTGTAGGCACATGTGAAGAAAGACAAGGACCACATGTATTTATCAGATGAGATTTGAGCAATATTGCTTATGAAGATTGGGTCGAGCCACGTAACATATAGCTTTCTGTCTTTTTTGTTTGACCCAACTACCAAACACTGCTCTTTTTACCAACATAGTATTTCCAGAATTTCTGAATTTCCAGATCAAATTTGGAACTGGATTGATGTATTTGGTGTACTTCACCATGTGAAGAGAAAAAAGTCTGCAATGTAGAGGTGGGGTCTTATGCGGCATGTTTGGCCAGTATATTCTCTATATCCTCTAATCCTTTGCAAAAATATTAGGTTACTATAGCATTAGTTATAGATTACTATTAGGTTACTATTAGGCATACTGCAGGGGTGTAAAATGGAGGACGCAAATGCAGACACCGAGATGGGAAATGGATATAAGGTTAGAATGTTAAGGTTAGTCAGCAGCACAAAGCGGTAGGTAAATCTCGGTAGTCAGGTTCAATACAGAGGAAACAGAGGCAAGACAAAAATAAGAATCAATAAGAATCCAAAAATTCAAGAGTTTAAAAAAAAAAAAAGACGTGACGTGACAGGGCTGAAACATTTAGAAAATAAGTCAGAAAAGACCCAGAAACAAGACAGTGTGTGACAGAGATAGTCAGGGTGATTGAGTAACTTAGAACAGGGATGCAGGACTCAATCAACAGAAATCCAGGAAGTGCAGTAACAGGACACAACATGGCGTGGACAGAGAGGCCTAGCACACATGACCAACACGGCATGATAAGGAATAGGAAACATAGAACCTGGACCAGACTGTGACTCATACACTATATCCTAGGGGTAAACATTTTTACATAGGTGTAGGACATTGAGTAGCCTACATTAGGGTGTAACTGGCTCAAACATTATCAGATCATATGATGGCTGGATGGATGGATGTGTTATGACAATGTAATATGCGATATGGTTTTAAAAGATCTGAGGTGTAGTTTTTTTTTTTTTTTTTTTAAGAAAAATAAAAAAATAAAACATAAAAATTGAGGGAAATATGTTGCAACTATTGAGGTTTAAACTTGGAAAAGTACAGATTTTTGTAAAATGCTGTGACATTTAGAAATTCAATTAGGGGCAGTACACTTACCGGTAGTTACATTTCTAACCATCTGGTCCTGGATCTTATAAAGTCTCCTTTAGCCAAATCCCAATAAAAGTTCATCATCAAGTTTGTAAGCTGATATTTCCAACTTTTCTTCTTCACTCATCTCTTTTGTCAGCTCATTTATTGTCTTTAGTAGTTTCATCTCTAACTGTTTGTTTCTTCTCATTAGACTATTGGTCATGGATATTGCATTGACATTATTGTTTATTACTTTTTTCCTTTACATAGTCTTAACCACATTTTAAAGTCATTTTCATCTGTAAGTCGCTTTGGACACAATCCATAATTGTTTTTTTGGTGGCCTTACAAGGGCAAAATATCTGGTCATATCCTTAACAAAAAACAAACTTTTTTTAATAAGTAAAATGCATCGTTCAGCGGTCAAAGTGTATGAGTAGATGCTTACTTTATTCTGAGGAGGAGTTCCAAGGGTGGCTAAAGTATAAAAAGAAAGGATCCCTCACCTTTTAATTAAAAAGGTCTGTTTCTAACTCCTCCTTCTCCTACTTTGCTCTGAAGAAATAAAATGCAGGAAAACCAATGTGATTCAGTAGGCCTACTGTGTAAATATGATACAGAAGTACTGTACTGCCCGTGGCACGGAGGAAGGTGGTTCATGTCCCAATGCATATTAAATCCCTTTTAGAGGGCATTTAGAGGTCCCTTAATAGGCCAAAAAAGCTGACACACAATGTTGTGAGACACCGACTCATTTTTGGAGAAAAGTTGATCATTGTTCATCCTTAGTCATTAATGTTATACATCATAGATTTAGGGAGATATTAGACTCTCATCCGTCGAAATGGCTGATTTAGCGGGGGATTGTATGTCACCGGAACTTGTACATAGAACATGGGGTAATCAAGGATTCTTGTTATGCTTTTATGAAAAATGGATACAATTGGTAGCCTAATCTTTTCAAAACGTTGTGCGTTAAGCTCATAGGCTTAAATAACAATTATAATTAAAGTTTATTTAGGCAGGGACAGATACAGAATAATGGTAAACACATCAACACATGGTAAAGTATGTAGATAGTTTAAAAATTGAACGCATGTATCAAAGTCCCACTATACAACCAGCCGCTCCGCATTTTCATTTCATTCTTGAAAAGTCAGAATCTTTTGAAACAGGCGAGAACATGAACAGCTAGTCAAGAAGGGCATAATAGGTGAAACAACATAGTTTAGTTACCCCGAAATAGTAGTCTAAATAGCATGTTAGGCCTAACATAGACCTCTACAGGCAACATCTTTAGGTGGCAACTTCTTTAGTTGATTACTTATGTTGAGACAATTTTGTTTTGTATCACAAGTTTTCTGAAAATGTAAGTTCATACACTATTCCAATAGCAATAAAACTATTTGTTTTGGGGCGTTTGGGGACTGTGTCTTACCTAGATGTGTAATTGTACCCGTTGTGTTTCATTGGACGATAACACTACACCTCAGATCTTTTAAAACCATATCGCATATTACATTGTCATAACACATCCATCCATCCAGCCATCATATGATCTGATAATGTTTGAGCCAGTTACACCCTAATGTAGGCTACTCAATGTCCTACACCTATGTAAAAATGTTTACCCCTAGGATATAGTGTATGAGTCACAGTCTGGTCCAGGTTCTATGTTTCCTATTCCTTATCATGCCGTGTTGGTCATGTGTGCTAGGCCTCTCTGTCCACGCCATGTTGTGTCCTGTTACTGCACTTCCTGGATTTCTGTTGATTGAGTCCTGCATCCCTGTTCTAAGTTACTCAATCACCCTGACTATCTCTGTCACACACTGTCTTGTTTCTGGGTCTTTTCTGACTTATTTTCTAAATGTTTCAGCCCTGTCACGTCACGTCTTTTTTTTTTTTTAAACTCTTGAATTTTTGGATTCTTATTGATTCTTATTTTTGTCTTGCCTCTGTTTCCTCTGTATTGAACCTGACTACCGAGATTTACCTACCGCTTTGTGCTGCTGACTAACCTTAACATTCTAACCTTATATCCATTTCCCATCTCGGTGTCTGCATTTGCGTCCTCCATTTTACACCCCTGCAGTATGCCTAATAGTAACCTAATAGTAATCTATAACTAATGCTATAGTAACCTAATATTTTTGCAAAGGATTAGAGGATATAGAGAATATACTGCCCAAACATGCCGCATAAGACCCCACCTCTACATTGCAGACTTTTTTCTCTTCACATGGTGAAGTACACCAAATACATCAATCCAGTTCCAAATTTGATCGATCTGGAAATTCAGAAATTCTGGAAATACTATGTTGGTAAAAAGAGCAGTGTTTGGTAGTTGGGTCAAACAAAAAAGACAGAAAGCTATATGTTACGTGGCTCGACCCAATCTTCATAAGCAATATTGCTCAAATCTCATCTGATAAATACATGTGGTCCTTGTCTTTCTTCACATGTGCCTACAGTTATCTCTTCCTCAGTGCTACAGTATATTGCCTTCATTTTCTGTTGCTGACTAGGGCTCCACTGTTGCCCTGTGTTTAGGCCTGATTGTTGAGTTGACAGTTATGCAGCTAGGAGTCTTTTCACCTTATCATTGTGTTTGATCAATTGGGTTCTGGTGGTAGTATTTTGGAAGAATTTTGGAAAATATGTGATTTCTACATCGCAGAGTAGAGAGATATGTTTAGTGTTTTGTAAATCAATGATTGCAAAAAGTGTGAATGCTGTAAAAAAGGAAAAGTCATATAACATCACATAATACAGTCTAGTTTTGAATGAAACACCAATGTATGGCATTCAGCTAGTCATTCCAATTGAGCATTCCATTTACCTAATTGTTTTTTACTACTGTGAAAAAAGGAAAACAGGGTTTGTCGCAGTTAGTGATCCATGGTATTACGTTGAACTGATATATTTTACCTCCTCAATGAATTTATCTGACAGAATCATGTGTAAGTGCAGCTAAGTACTGAACCAGGTAAGCAATTGATCATATGGCAAGTTTTGGTGTCGCCGTTTCATGGTGTTCCCATGAGCCTTTTGCCAGAATACATAGGTTTTTATAAAGACAGTTATGCTAAGAGAACAGTAGAATTTGATGCAGGATTGTGTCTTATATGCTTTGAGAAGAAGTTTGTTGAGAAGTTTTGTTCCGCGACATACAGTATAATGGAAGTGAATAGGTGAATGCTGAGGCTTGAACACTAGCATCAAATGTGGTTCATGTGGTTTGTCAAGGCTTCAAGACAGTTTTGTCTTTGTCTATTTTGTCTCGGAAAAAACGTATATTTTACCTTGCCGTAGTAAATACTTTTCAAGGCTTTTCAATACTTTTCAGCCAAATAGCAAGACTGGTTTTCTGCCTGAGAGACGCTGCCCTCTATGCTAAGTGCACAATATTCCCTATTACAACTTTGTTTGCCTGAATGTCTATCCTCAGTAGGCCTATATACTATAAACTTTATTTTCATGGGATTTAAAATGAAGTAAATCCCATTTTTTTGCGAAGCTAACAATGTGGTTATAGTAGGCTAGTGCAAATATGTGCTGATGTTTTGCTCCTTGAGTTTAAGGTTTCGCTAACTGTGGAATATTTTTGATGCTAGTGTTCAAGCAATAGATATAGCTAGATATACCTAATGTGGGGAAAAAAACCCTCCGTGCCATGAAAAAGGAAAGGACATATTGAAAAGGATATATTGGGTGTGAAGCAGAAGGAAGTGTGCGGATGAAACTGGAAAATTTTAATTATTTCACTCACTCCAAACTCCTAAATGTTATTATTGATTATAAAATGTTACTTTTAGTTTATTTCATGATATCCTATTAGAGACACCATCTGACTATGACAAAATCTGCATATAACACTAATATAATCTGACCCAGTACAGGTAAACCCTCAACTTACTTGCCTTTGGTGCCTCTTTTGTTGATATAATGGAATTTCTAGATAGATAGATAGATACTTTATTGATCCTCAAGGGGAAATTCAAGGGTCTCAGTAGCATACAGACATAACACACAACATGCACTTACAGCACAATGGTAAACATAAGTATAAGTATAAACATATAACTAAACTCCACTGTACAATACAGACTGTAGAAGATAAGACAGATAAGAAAACTAACAAAACTAAATACTAAATACACTAGGCCTATATGCGTTAAATCAAGAAAGTCCAATGTGCTTGAGGGTGATCAAGCATAAGACGCTTGTAGTGACAGGGCCAGGACTGGAGAGGTGCTAAAGGGAGTGAGTGTCATGGTGAAGGTGCAAACAGTAGTCCAACCATAGTCCTTAGTTATGTGTGCCTGGCAAGGTGCTCAAGAGAGTGAGTGTCATGGTGAAGGTGCAAAAAGTAGTCCAACATTAGTCCAACAGTGCAACAGTGCAAGAGTAAGGTCTAGAGACCAGCATAAATAATTTGGACAAATAGGAGAGTAAAGTGTAATGTAGACAAGGTAAAATAAAAAACTATTTCAGTGCAAGAACAGGTTGAGGTAATAGGGTTATAGCCATTAATTAATTAATTCATTCATTCATTCATTCATTCTCATTTGGTATACCCCGCCCTCTACTTATTTATTAATGATAAAACAGTAAAAAAATATTCATTAACCTCACAAACTTAAAAAGGAGGTGGTCTCTGAGTGCAAAGTCCATATGAAGTTACAATATGAGTGTTAAATTAATTCCAGTGACCGGTCTACAGATCATTGGATGGATAATTAGATTGATCAATAGCTCCACCACGTTCCAGCAAGTCTCCCCTCCCCAATCTTCATTCATAAACACACACGCAGACACCCATCCTTCAGCATAAAGTACCTATACATAGACCCTCTCTCTCTTTTCTCTCCCCCTCTCTCTCTCTCACACACACACACACACACACACACACACTTGCAACCTACCCTTCAGGGCCCTGGAGCCATGACGTTAGACACACTTACCCCTGAACATTACATTTACGATTTATTTTTCATTCTAGTTCACAGAAACATATATGAAAGAAGGTTCTGGACATGATCAGATCATTCAGTTCATTCGCATTTAGTTTAATAATCCTAAAAACATAAACATAAACATTCCAACCTTTTTCTTTCTCACTCTCAAGCATGCAAGCACACACACACACACACACACACACACAACCTACTCCTGGAGCCATGACATTAGACATGCATGACCCTGAACCTTAAAGTTCATCTTAAATGTAGGATTTATGTTTTATTTTAGTTCACAGACACATGGCTGAAACCTTTTTAGACTCTTGGCATCATCACCTCCTTGATTCTTTTATTCAGGTTCATATCACTAAAACTTTAAGCATACACACAGTCATACAGACCCCTCCTCTCTCTCTCGCCCTTCTCCACACACACACATACACACACTCACGCATACACAGACCTTTGACCCACCCCCCTACCCTCTCTCACCTCTCTACTGTCTGATACATTTTATTCTTTTCAATGACTTGATGAAAATCTTGATGAATTTGAATTTAAAACTCTGTTGATGCCAACCTTTTTTTATACAGACACATTTTTTGGATCGATCATTTTTGATTTTTGATAATTGTCTAGGCATGACACCCCATGATTGTCTAGGCATGACACACACCATGCATCCCCTGCACATGAGACACACCCAAACCCATGTACACACCCGCACGTACACACACACACACACCCACAGACAACCCCCTCCCCCAGACACATGACTCCTACCAAAAACACCCCCGCCAAATTCAAAGGCACCCATACTCAACAGATACCTATCCTGATGCCTATAGCTTTCTCTTGTGTCTTTTCTTAATGATTTCTCTTAATGTTTTCTCTTAGGGTCCCCACTTAGCCGATCGCTACTAGGACCCACATTTTCAGGAGTTGATAAACTAGCCATTTTTACTTTGCTATCTTTACCCATACTTTTACACCGCTTTTATTCTCCCTAACAGCACCACTCATAATTGCTCGCGCATGACACTCCCATGACATCCCCCTACAGGACACCCCACACCCATGACCAACACATCCGTGTACACCCCCACCCTGGACACACGCTCACCCATTACCAACACAACTACTTTTACTGTAGTCCTATATATATCTATAGCTATACGTATATGTAATAAAGTTATAATAATTTATACATCTCTGTACAGCACAATTATAAACATCTATGCAATATCATAAGTGTTATTTTTTAGCTCTAAGTAAAGTGACAAGAATATGACCCTATTATTGACAGATATAAGTTCACTGAGTAATTAAAGGGTGCAATGAACTAAGTACCGAGTCTAGCATCTTTACCCCATATGCACAATATTATAAATTACTATGTTAATGTCATAGGTGTTATTTGTCAGCTTTAGGTAAAGTAGAGCAAATGAGGTGTTGTTATAAATAGATATAAGGTTATTATAAACAAATATGAGGTACAATGAAATGAGAGCCTGGACAGTAAAGACAAAAGGAATGCATTTAGTTCACTTTATTTTCATTTAAACTAACACACATAATCAGACTGATTATCAATGCTCTGAGCATATTTAACAAACACAATGAGACAGGCCAAAAAAGTGGCACGACACGGTCCTATATTTTGTGGTGGTGGTTATTATTGGAATAAAACTCACAATGCCACTGAAATCTATGGGTCATTATGAAAGATCATTTGAATCAAAATACACCTTTGGTTTAAATGAAAATAAAGTGAACTAAATGCATTCCTTTTGTCTTTACTGTCCAGGCTCTCATTTCATTGTAAGATAATAGGGTCATATTCTTGTCACTTTACTTAGAGCTGACAAATAACACTTTATAGCGGTTTATAATTGCTATAGGGAGATGTATAAATTATTATAACTTTATTAACTTTATTACATATTTATTTATTACATTCATTAGATATACTTACATAGGACTACAGTATAAGTCAAAACTCTTTATGCATCACTATACACATTTAGCAAAGCAAAGTAGTTATGATGCATCATAAAACTGAGTAGGCAGATCTTGACATATTTATAATGCATTATTCAGATTAAAATGATAATCATTCATAATTAGCTGTCATAATGCATCATGAAGTTGGTTATGACGACTTGTGAATACATATAGATGGTAATAATGAGCATTATAATGCTTTATAGACACCTTATAAAACATTATGAATGCATTCATAGGGCGTTATAAATACAACCTTCATAGAAAGTGTTACCGAATTGCCTATAGAACTGGAATGTCATATCAACAATATGGCCGCGGCGGTGTTTGCGAATAAGCCCTATTGCATAGTATTAGGATAATTGGGTTGATTGTGACTTTCATGTGACTACACTGCATGAAGATATAACGGTGTCAGAAGTATTTGCTCCCAATTTTTTAATATCAAAGGCGCTTGTTTACATTTCCACAGCCAGTTTCCAGCAGTAAGCTATATCATCATGACCACATCCTTTTCCCTACAGCGGCGCTCGGGAGTAGTGAGGGGTTGGGTGTCTTGCTCAAGGGCACTTCAGCCATTCCTACTGGTCGAGGTTCGAACCGGCAACCCTCCGGTTAAAAGTCCGTAGGCCAGTAGGCCACGGCTGCCGGCATATTGTTTAATAGGCCTAGGCTACTCCAGTTTACTTACAGGAATTCCCATTATCATGTCAGCTCTGTTAACGAACAAACGAATAAAACAGCCTACCTCATGTGATGAACATTATAGAACATTGCCGTGCTTATAATGATCAAGAAGGATCATATTAGCAGCATTAGCAATTAATATTTTTAAGCATATACTTTTGATACTAAATGACCGTTGGCCGTTGTGCGGCCCGCCGGGCAATTTTCAAAACCCAATGTGGCCCTTGAGCCAAAAAGTTTGCCCACTCCTGCTGTACAGCATCTAAGTTACCATTGTAGTCTGTCAAATGAATACATGTTTACGAAAAGCAGCATGGCCATCGTCACACGAAATGAACAAATCAGGGAAGGGAATGATGGTAATTTTGATACCACAGATGAATAGAGACCCAATAGTATGAAAAATCAGGAACAGAGTTCATTTACAATGATGCGCATCAAGGGAGAGACAGCATGACTTCACCTAAAGATCCATCAGCTGCTCTAACAAGACAAGGAAATAGTTAGGGTTTAAGTATCCTTCCAGGCTGACGGGAGATGGCGTTGGTCATCCCACCTCATGTGGACTACACTGAATCAGAGTCTGATTAGTGGCAACCTGGCAATCTGGAGCAGACAGCTACTGATGCAGCCATGGAGAACAGTGAAACACTGCGAAGTCATAATATTCCCGCTTATCTAAATAAATAGTCACACACATATATACACAGGGACAGTACAGATATCATACAGTCATTACATAGAATCTTACTTTTAGTGTCAAAGCGACCCACTAATGAGAAATGCAGAACATTAAACCACATATTGGAATATTGGACATAATGCAGAACATTAAACCACATATTGGAATATTGGACAAAATGCAGAACATTAAACCACATATTGGAATATTGGACATAATGTTCTATTCCACTTTCTCTCAGGAACATAGACTTTTACGTCATCTCTTTTCAGATGGTTCCGTAACACACTAAACACACCATCCACATTCGTCCGATGATTTCAGGGTAAGCGGATCAAAACTGGATAGAATGTTCAAATCATATAACAAAAAGTGTCGGATACAATCCTGTTCGATATAGTGTGGAAATGGTCTTTCTGTAGTGGAATCCGGCTGCAGCAACATGAGCAAAAATATCCCTGCCTACTAAACAGATAAAGAAATTCCTTGTGGTTGGCAAAACAACCGAATAACTGTGCACTACTGCCACCATGTGGAGTGGAGTTTGACTGCAGGAGACCAGACTAGTTTGGTTGTTGACCAAATACTGTATCAGCCTACAGGTTTCGACTCTCAATATATGGTGTCTTTTTAAGTTCGCCGTGAACGTGCACAACTCTAGGTTAACTAACAAGGGGTTGATCGAACTAATTGGTAAGTGGTGTTTTGGAACCAACAGCTCGGGTTTAGTCGCGACAGGTTCAGACAACCCAGCGGTTATGTTTGTTTGTTAACTCTCCTTCGTGGAATACCCCCCAGGTTTGTCTCAATTCACTTTGGTTGTCTAAAAACGTAAGCATCCTACATATCTAAATGTCTGGTAGATCAATGAATTATATCTATATTGTAACAATACCACTGACTAGGTGAACTATATCTATATTGTAACAATAGCACTGGTGAACTATATCTATATCTATAGGTTATATTGGACTTTCTTGTCTTTTGGAACATCTACATCCACGGGGAACTTTCCAATACTGACCACAGAGAGCAGAGACTATATACAGTAGAAGCTGTGTAATAATAACAATAATTAATCAGTGAAATAATGACTGAGAAACAGTATTCTTAGTCAAACCATTAATTAAGCAAAAAACCCCAACAACAAATGCACAATTAATAATATATATTATAATAAAATTAAATTAAAAAATATATATTTTTGCAAACTTAAAACATTTCACATAAACATTTCAATTCTGGACTAATATATAGGACTGCCAGAGTCAGTAAGTGTTCTTCCACATTATGGGTTTTTAAGATGAAACATTTCTGAAAAAAGCTTCTCCAGAATGGACACTAGTTATTAGCAGTCTGTGGGGTTTTCAATATATGAAATTTGTAGGAGGAAAAAGATTTTCCAATACATACATTTATGATGCTTCTAGGTCCAAAACCGGACTTTTTAAATGCATGTTAACATGTAGCGTCTAAAATAGGACAAAATCTAAGTTAGCTGGACTAACACACCCAGATAATGCAATAGAAGGTGGAATAACTCCTGCGCTCAGTCGGAACATTTTCAGTTTATATAGCAAGCTAAAATACCTAAGCCTTATGCTACAACGCACATAATCACAAGTTGCTCCTTCTCATACATGAATTTACATCCCCCAGAATGTCCATACAACAATATTCAACAAGTAATTGCAACTACTTTACTGTGCACTATTGATGAAAAGTTCACTATTTAGCAAACAAATCAAGCTAATATGGAATGTTTTGCTGTTTGTGAACATGAGGGGAGCATATCGCCACCTAGCGCAGTGGAGTAAGACATGCATACTTCAGTCAATAAAGTGATTCCCCTCCAGTGGATGTATATGCAGACAAGGACAGTAGTCCGGTCAAATCACCTAGACAAGCTATAACTGTTTATAGTCTATACGGTTTTAGCAAAGTCCTTTTAGGCAAGTCCCTCCACTCGGCGGCCATATTGCAACGCTTTTTGGGTACTCATTGGGCATCCTATTCGGCAGAAATGTGCAAGGCTTCACGACACCAACCATGCTCCAGCGGCGAGTTCACAACACATGATTGGCACAATGTCTGCACAACACAGTAGAGTTTAGATTCTCTGCCCGAGCCAGCAGCGGGCCGGGTCGGGCCGATTTTTCCAGCCACTATCCTCGGGCCGGGCCGGGCCGGGTCCTTGATCAAGCATTTTTTTTTTTTTAAATCATTAGCCTACTTGGGTAGGGAGCTAAAGCTATGCCATAGTCAGACTCAGAAATATTATATATTTAACAAAGTAGGCCTAAGTAACAAGTGTATACAAAGTTATACAAGTTAGGCTCAGAGTTACAAAATGTCATTTGTAATGTCATCTGCGCAACACGTGTCATGCGCAGCTTCTCCACTCGCACGCATCACACCGGGCCTGCTGTGCTGTATTGTGTAGCTTAAGTGCAACGTGAAGCTTGAAGATGTAAAGAAAAAAAAATGAAAACAGGAGAAATAACTTCGAGCAAGTTTGGTGAAAAGTCGGAGGTAGGCTGTGCATTTGTCAGGTATGCTTTGTTGCGTGCATTAAGTGCGCACGATGTTCACCTATGACAGCAAAAAGACTTTGATGAACATGAAGCAGGCTTGCCATGGCAGAAATAATGAGCCAGCCTTCAATGTCCTCTTTTTTCACTTCTCCAAGCATACACCTGAGAGCGAGGCAAGCCCTCACAGAGAAATGCCTTGAGTTTTGCTGCAGGGACATAGGCTACTTTTACGCTGTAAGTGGCTTACATTTCTTCATTCGGATTCATTTGCAATCCATTCCATTCTGAATAAACAAACATAGGCCTAGTTTAGCCTACATTCTTCATTATTGCATTATTCATTAATATAATTCTAAACGGATTTCTGTAGCTCAAACAGCTCGGAATTGTAGTTGAGAACGTCAGTTATAATGGCCCACGTATTTAAAAAATGTCGGGTTTAAATCGGGCTCGGGCTCATAATTACAGTTAATGTGTCGGGCCGGGTCGGGCTCGGGCACAATGTGCACGGGCTCGGGTAGGGTCGGGCTTGATTTTTTGGGCCCGATCTAAGCTCTACAACACAGCACATAATTGGCTCAATGTAGTCACATCACACCACATGATTGGCTCAATATATGTTGACGTTTTGGCGAGGAAGGGGTGGGATATGTGTAGACAACTAGCCTGTCGAGCCAGACCCACATTAACATGTAGGGTCTGGACACTCACCGTTCGCAGTGCTCAGTCCAAGGAGCGGGATAATCGATTGTCTTTCAAATTCTCTCTGCACGCAATAGGACAGCTATGAGTCCCATGCGTTTCGCACCAGTGGAGCTAGCTGGCTAGTTCAAACTTTTGCCAACTTAATAAAAGCTTAACTCGTGTCACACTGATCGCCAACAGCAACATCCATCTTATTTGTTTTCAAGTAGCAGGGAATTCAAGCCAAACTGTTGCAACTCTGCCATCAATCATTATGTTAAGCCCGCCTAACGACTCTATACACAATTTGATTGGCCTGATAGAAGTTTAATTTTTCGAGCTCACAAGCCAACGGAGAGTTGCTAGACTAGCCCTGTAATGTAATTTGCTGCCGCTAGGGTGCGTCTAGATTTCTAGGCTAGTAGACAACTATTGGCATTACATACTAAGCCCATGGATTTCTATGGATGATTTTTTGAGTGATGTGTCTCCTCATTAGAAAGTCTCTGGTTTTACCTAGCTTGAGTCGCTGCAGCCAACAGTTAGATCTTCCAGGCAGCTATGGTACTGCACCCCCATGTTCATGCCCCCAGAGTGTTGCAGAATGTAGCTGCCTGTAAACGTACTGACTGTGCAAACACGTGGTGTCAAAGATTTGAAACAAAATAAAAAACAGAATATGATCATCTATAAATCAAAGCTACATTTAGTTGCAAAAATGCTGTTTAAACTATTGTGCAAAAAATGAACCATATTTAGACATGAGTGAGATATTGACATCGGCCAATTTATTGCCGCAGCAGGCAATAAATTGTCACACTGTTGTATAGACTTTGTTCTGGTTCAGTTTCACATGCAATTTCTAGATGTCAGTTCACTGCTTTGATGTTTATCTTCCTGCCATAAGAGCAACGTTGGAGTTACCCACTGGAGCCACAGCTTCATGGGCGACTCTTGGCTCTAATCCCCTATAAAATTGTTTGCATCGAACGAGTCCCGACTGCGACTAGAAAATACGTTACTGTTAATACACTGCACATACCCGTACATACTGTACATATCTGTCTATATTGTTCATACTGCATATCCATATTTATTTCAATTCAATTTATTTCAATTTAATTTCACTTATAAAGTGCCAACACATTACACATGTCCCGAGGTGTCATGGAGCCCATGAGTAAAGGCCCATTCACACCAAGAACGATAACGATAACTATAAATAAATATAGTTCTTGTTAATATGAATGACGACGTTCACACATAAACTATAACGATAACGACATGAAGAATGATATCGTTGGGGATCACTTTCAGTGCGATTTTCAGAACGATAAAAAGCTAATAGCCAATCAGAACCCAATCGAATTTTAACCGTCACATTCATTGATACAAGGACAGACTTTGTTTATCGTTGTTCAGTGTGAACGCTTTTATCATTATGGTTATAGTGTGGTGAGAATTAAAAATGATGTGGAAGCAAAACCGAACTGAGATGTGTTAAGAAAGGGAGACGCTCCCAAGGTTTATTACAAGCCGGCTCGGAGGAGAACATGAACAAAGTTGCCTCTGTCCATGTCACCTCCCGAATGTTCTATGTCACAGCCTTATATCCTGTTAGTAGGCTCTTCATCTGCTCCAGTGGAAAAGTTCAGACACGCCCCGGACATATGCGTGCTTAATTGGCACCGACCACCTATGGTGAAGTCTGGCATAAGACAAAAGCTGGGCCGTTGTACATGACAAAAGACTTGATTTGCAAATGGTCGAGGCGTGTCTTCACCAGGCACAATCATCAGTTAATGCAAATATGAGGCAGACAGACTGATGAAGTTAGTCACATTTGTATACAATATGTTCTTACAAATAATTTTTACTACAATAGTTATCGTTATCGTTCTTGGTGTGAATAGGCCTTAACAGTTCTCTCCCATTCTCTAGAATTGGAGATACATATAGCATCTACAGTATACAGACATTTATTCTGCTATTGTTATTGTTAATACACTGCACATATCCCTACTGTGAACCATGTCACTTGCTGTATACTACATACACTGTATACTAATGTCCACACTGCACTATGACATATGCTGTTTACACTGCACTACCTGTCTGTACTGTTTTTTGCTTTTTTGCATTTCTGGTTAGACGCTAAATGTATTTCATTGTCTCTGTACTTGACAACAAAGTTGAATGTAATGTAATTACAGATGATTATGCATCAAATATGGGTTAGAATGGCCAATTTAATTAAACATTTAATTTAATTGAATTAAAAATTCCATACTTTTTCCATACTCAAATTTCCAAACTTCTTAGGTAGATATTTATATATATATGTCATATTCTTAACATTGCACCCACTTACAGTTTGGAATAACTCCATGAAAACAAACACATGGACAACTGAAATGGAAAAAAATATTCTGCCATTTTGTCGGTCTTTGTTATAGGCTATATATGATCCGTTTGTATGGGCACTCACTCAATCCAGTCACTCTCAGGCTGTCGTCCACTTCAGACTGTAACGCTTTTGCCATTCTACAATCAAAATCTATTTCCTTATTTAATACTGTGACAAAGATCCTTCTAATCACAAACATCAGTTGTATCTGGTACAGCGTCTTTAAGTTTAAGTTGCCATTGTAGGCTGTCAAATGAATACATGTTTACGAAAAGCAGCATGGCCATCGTCACGCGAAACGAGCACAACAAATCAGGGAAGGGAACATGGGCTTCTATGTCATCTCTTTTCAGATGGTTCCGCAACACACTACTGACACCATCCACATTCTTCTGATGATTTCAGGGTCTCCAGCGAATCCAAACTGCTCCACTGATTCACTCCAGAGACGCAGACATGATGGGCGAATGTGGACGGGAACAAAAAAAAGTGTCGGATACCTATTTGATATAGTGTAGATAGTGTGGATATAGTCTATTTGTAGTGAAGTAAGCAGCCTCCTTAAAGGACAATTCCGGCGCAAAATGAACCTAGGGGTTAATAACACATTTGTACGAGTTCGACCGTTCGCTGGGATATTCGACTAGCATGAAAATAAATCCCAGCGAACGGTCGAACTCGTACAAATGTGTTATTAACCCCTAGGTTCATTTTGCGCCGGAATTGTCCTTTAAAGGTTGGATCTTTCCTCATTTTTTTTTTAAATTAAGGCATTAAGACCCATTTCCAAAAGATGATTCCTCTTTTTAGTCAACTTTAGCATAGGGCTGAATACTTTCTCTAGGCACTGTTTATGTATAACAATACCGCTGGTGAACTATATCTATATATAACAATACCACTGGTGAATTATATCTATATTGTACAATACCACTGGTGAATTATATCTATATTGTACAATACCGCTGACTAGGTGAACTATATCTATGTTGTAACAATACCGCTGATCTGACTTTCTTGTCTTTTGGAACCTCTACATCCACGGGTCTTTCCAATACTGTAGTACATTTGGTTGAGGCTTTTGTCCGAAGTAGCTTACAGTATATTAACACTTTATTAGTGAACAATAGTTTCAAACACATATATTAAGCAAAATAATATCAATAATAATAATAATATATTTCAACAAAGAAAGAACGACTGAGAAACAGAATCTTTAGTTAAGCCATTTATTTTAAGCAAAAAAATAAAGAAACAAATACACAAATATGACACCCCCTCCCAATAACAATAATAAAAACTTTTTTTGCAAACTTAAATATAAACATTTTACTTCTGAAATACTGCCTGAGTCAGTGAGTGTTCATGTTCTTCTCTCTAGTCCACATTAGCAAATGGGTTTTTAAAGGTGTCATTCACCGAGAAACCGTTTAATACTTGTTCCTTTCGAAATACTATAGCTCACTCCAAGTTGCATATGCATGCTGCACGTGAAAATGATCTTCTACCCCCATTGCCCGCATTAGCCAATGAAAGAAAATACACGGAAAAACAAGCGAATCAGAAAAAGCCCTTCCCTGTGACGCCGCAGGGAAAACAATTATTCATAGCCTCGCCCACCTTGGCTTGTGACCGCCCACAGGAAGACAGGAAGATTTTGGCCAGGAGATTGTCTGTCTGCAGCTAGTAGGAGCTAACAGCAAGTTGCTAACATGGCGGAGCAATAACACATCAATGTTGCATGTCTTGCATTAGAAAGAAGAGTTGAGGAAGAAATGGTTGGAATTTATCGTTGGAACACCACCATCGAAGTATAGTGCAACATTAGTTCTGTGTTCCAATCATTTGGACCACACTCACTGTGCCTGCCTACAGTTAGAAAGTGGTTTTGCATCGATGTTCTGAAAACCTGGACCTGTACCGTCACGATGATCGACCACCAGCTCACAGGCTGTAAGTACAAACAAACTTTTCCACCTAACGACTGTTACAAAATAGCATGTTCATATTCTTCACGTTAGCATGCATGAAAAGGGCAGAAGCTAGGCTTAGGCTAGCCTATATTACAGGAAGCTACACCAGGCACGTAACTGAAGTGTTCTGTTTGCGACGTGTAAAATCAGAGAATGTCTAATAGGAAGGGCTCTGGTAAAATCCATTAGAGGAATGGTCTATTTTTTTTAACGTAGCCTACAGGCCACGCGCCAGGTGTAGCTACTTCCATTGATTAGGCCTATTGGAAGCTAATTGTTGCAGAAGACGCAACGCGAACGGAATGCTTCAGTTACGTGCCTGTTGTAGCTACACTCATAAGAAACTGTATGACCACACTACCCAGAGATTTAGTTTGTTGAACCTATAATCTTCTAAACTAAGCGTTAAACCACAAATAATAATATTGGCAATATCTTATGCTCAACTAAGGACTGGTATTGT
Organism: Alosa pseudoharengus; assembly: GCF_046254945.1. Taxonomy (NCBI): domain Eukaryota; kingdom Metazoa; phylum Chordata; class Actinopteri; order Clupeiformes; family Clupeidae; genus Alosa; species Alosa pseudoharengus. Next base: position 2,236,804 of record NW_027468564.1, on the reverse strand, counting down.
TCTAGTCTAAACAGGGAAAATCAAAAACACAATACCCGTGCACTATTAGGCTAAGTTGCTATCACTAGAGCCCAGGTATTTACGCTTCAGTCTAATTTATGTTTTCTTGCCATTATTACATTGGCCTTTGTAGGCCTACAATGATGTTTTGTTTGATTACTTGCTGTTTACTTGTGTTTTGTATGTCTTCCAGAGCACATCCTCATGTCAGGCTACACAGCTTTCTAGCCTACATTAGGTCATCACGTTAGAAGCAAAGGTTTGTGATCTAAATTTTATTGTTGTGCTAGTTAGTTTCTAGAAGTCTTTTTCTATTAGGCTAATACAGGTTCTTATGTGCTCGTCAATGTTTGGGAAAGTCAATTCATGGGTTTCATCAGGTCACTTTCCACAGGTGTATAAAATCAAGTACTTCGATTATGAATGCAGACTGCATGGTGCTTGATTAATACACCTGTGTAAATGGACCTGATGAAACCCATGAATTGCATAACAGATATAATTGATATCACTGAATGTCTTCTTGTGGGTGTGCTACTTAGTACATCATACACCTTACCACAGTCACTAAAATATTTTTGTTTCCATTGTGCCAGTACAGTTTTGTGTGAGATAGTGAATGTCCTGTGTACTAGTAGTATCTTGTAACTTGACAGTAATACACATTTATTTACTTTAGGTACCCAAACAGAATACTTCATGAAAAGTATGAGTATACAAGCACTTCGGATACACCATGCATGGGGGCCTGCTACCTCTACTCCCATCAAGCCTGTTCATCCAAGGCCAGCTAGAAGACCTCGGGTTGATCAAGAGGAGGAGTCCACAATAACACCTGATGGCTCCACCTATGGCCCAGCGCAATCAAAGAGCAATGTAATAGATTCATCACAGCCAATGAATGTGTTTTGTGTGTTGTCCCTTCGGATACCCAGGACAACACAAGCCGAAACAACAACTCAGACTTTTTTCCCTAAATAATCCCAGCACCATCTTATAAAGGATCTGTAGGCCAGATGTCTGCATCGTCTGGCAAAAAGAGGACATTGTTAATTCTGTGCATAGTTTGGATGTTCTTGTTTTGTGTTTGCATTATTTTAATAGACTGCAATATTACTATTTGTCAGTGTTTCTCAAACTTTTTCAGACCAAGGACCACTTAAACAATAATAATTTAAACAAAATAATAAATCACGGACCAAAAAAAACAGAAGACCTACTTCAACAGTATATTACACAATAGGCCTTCTCACTGAACCACATTGCTTTTGCACCTTGCTTATGGTGTCAGAGGATTCATATGATTTAAACTGGCATATTGTAGGTTACATCAGTGTTGCAGAACTGTTTGGATGTACATAAGTTGGCTCAATATTGCAAACAACTCATCTATTATATTTTACCACATCCACTTGTGGAACACTTGAGAGAGCTTGCGGACCACACTTTGAGTACCACTGCTGTATGTAAATATAATAAAGCTATTTATTGAAAATTGACCTGTTTTGTATATTCGTTTTAGGAGTTGCATCAGTTTTTGTCCCTTTTAGGCTAAAGGTTTATCTTACCTTTCATATCTTCTGTCTCACAGGGGGCCATAGTTGAATGTTTAGTGCATTTTGAAGGGAGTACATTATGTTAAGGCAGACTGGTTCTAATCCTGGGTACAGGGTCATACAGACAACAGGGGTACTGGTGTTGCCCATTTTTCTAACCACATGAGCAATCCCCTTATGAAAAAGTAGTATAGGAATCTTATAGGAATACGTATTTTGGGACATACTGTAGAAGTACTAATAACTATAAGTTTTTCTATAGTAGTCTTATACTATAAGATTCCTATAGTACTTTTTCCTAAGGGTCATACGTGACAGAAAACAACTTGAGTAGGCTAACCTCTGCCAATGTAGGCTATCAAAGCCATAGTTCTCATTACTGGAGAAGTCTTGCAGCACACGTTCTCTGCTTCTGTAGGCATTCTGGTGCAATTCCAGCGAAATATAGCTAGGAGTAGGTAAGTGTGTTTGCATTTAGATCTATATATATATATATATATATATATATTGGGCTATGACCAAGTGGTCTTTCAATGATAGTATCATGGAATTTAAACCATAACTATCTATTCCGATAGCATACAATTAGCAGGCTAGGTCAGTGGCTGAACTGCATTAAGGGTGCTTATAACCTGTGTTGTGAAGTAAAATATTTACTAGGAAGATTGCAAAGACTTTGGACTGTGTAAAGAAATAGGTCTTTATTTTAAAACGTTTCCAACTGTTTATTACTTGAATGCAAGATGACGATTGCCACAAACGTTTACCTCTTTTAGGAAAAATTTTACAACGTTCACCGACAAACAATCAGGAAGCGGTTCTTCTTCCTACTCGGATACTAGGATCAAACACATGAAGTTGTATCTCCAAAGACATTTTGTGCAACAGTTTTGACTCGAGTTTTAGCCAGGTTTTAGCACTGTAAAGTTGAATATGGAGCATAGCACAGGCAGAATCGGATGAGGACGCACTGGAGGGAGCGTCACAGTACTGTTAGCCAATCAGAGGCGGGGTCATTAACATGTCATGAATATTCATGAGCAAGAGGCAAATCCTGTCGTTCCTCCCCTCCCACCTTCCCCACCAAACTAAAACAGCATGAAATAGACGCAGGAGAGCATTTTTTTCACCAAAACCGGCTCACAGGGCATTCATTAATATTAGAGACCATGGCAAAATTAATGAAAAAACGATGAGATGAGACCTTTAAGATTCAAACATTTCTGAAAAAAGCTTCTCCACAATACACACCAGTATTTGGGGTTTTTACTATATGAAATTTGTGACAGAAAAAAAGATTTTCCAATACATACATTTATGATGATTCTCTACTCTCAATATGTTTATATAACACTTGGAAAAAAACGACTTATTGTGTAGGTCCAAAACCTGACTTTTTAAATGCATGTTAACATGTAGCCCGTCTGAAATAGGACAAAATCTAAGTTAGCTGGACTAACACACCCAGATAATGCAATAGAAGGTGGAATAACTCCTGCATGCATACGCTCAGTCGGAACATTTTCAGTTTGGTTAGCAAGCTAAAATACCTAAGCCTTATGCTACAACGCTACATTATCACAACAATATTCAAGAAGTAATTGAAACTACTTAACTGTGCTGCACTAATCATGAAAAGTTCACTAATTAGCAAGCTAATCAAGCTAATATGGAATGTAAGCTAATATGGAATGTTTTGCTGTTTGTGAACATGAGGGGAGAATATCTCCACCTAACACAGTGGAGTAAGACATACATACTTCAGTCAATAAAACAATTCCTCTCCAGTGGATGTATACTTGGACAAGGACAGTCCGGTCAAATCACCTAGCCGAGCTAATACTGTTTACAGTCCATACAGTTTTTCCTAGCTTGAGATGCTGCAGCCAACAGTTAGATCTTCCAGGCAGCTATGGCACTACACCCCCATGTTCATGCCCCCAGAGTGTTGCGCTGTAGCTGCCTGTGCACAGACACGTGGTGTCAAAGATTTCAAACTCAAAGTCTTTATCCACACTGGACCTCGTCATGAGGCTTCTCTCCTATATGTGATGTCACAAAGGATTTGGAACATTCTGGAGGCTTCTCTCCAGAGTGTGATGTCACAATGGATTTGAAACATTCTGGAGGGTTCTCTCCTGAGTGTGTTTGCATATGGGCTTTGAGCCTCACATGGAATGAAAATGCTTTTCCACAGTATGCACATTTATATGGTTTCTCTCCAGTGTGCACCAGCATATGCGAATTTAGATTTGAAATTCGTGTGAAATCTTTCCCACACTGGACACATTGATGAGGCTTCTCTCCAGTGTGTATTCGCATATGCACTTTAAGACTTGACATTTGTGTAAAACCTTTTCCACACTGGACACATTTATGGGGCTTCTCTCCAGTGTGTATTAGCATGTGGCGATTAAGATTTGTGGACTTTTGAAAACCTTTTCCACACTGAGCACATTGATGAGACTTCTCTCCAGTGTGTACTAGCCTGCACTTTTTAACACTGGAGACTTGTGTAAAAGCATTTCCACGCTTGACAGATTTATGAGGCGTCTCTCCAGAGTGTGCTAGCATATGGGTGTTGAGATGTTCAACGTCTGAAAAATAAATTCCACAGTGGAAACATTTATAAAGCTTCTTAGCAGTGTGTGTTAGCATGTGGAATTTAAGATTTGAACTGTATGAAAAAGCTTTTCCGCATTGGACACATTGATGAAGCTTCTCTCCAGTGTGTATTATTAGCATGTGGGTTTTAAGGGATGAAAATAGTGAAAAACCTTTCCCACACTGATTGCATTTATAAGGCTTCTCTCCAGTGTGTATTAACATATGGCTTTTAAGATCAGAGGACTTTATAAATGCTTTTCCGCACTGAGCACATTGATGAGGCTTCTCTCCAGTGTGTATTAGCATGTGGTTTTTAAGGTTTCGCAGATTGGCAAAAACATGTCCACACTGGTCACACTGATGAGTGCCTTTGTTAGTGTTCTGCTTGGGTTTCTCCGCAGTGTGTGTTAGCATGTGGCGTTTAAGAGTTGAAGACCTTCTAAATGCTTTTCCACACTGGGCACATTTATGAGGCTTCTCTCCGGTGTGCATTAGCATGTGGCGTTTAAGAATTGAAGAACTTCTAAATGCTTTCCCACAGTGTCCACATTGATTAGGCTTCTCTCCAGTGTGTACTAGCCTGTGCTTTTTAACACTGGAGAATTGTGTAAAAGCTTTTCCACATTGGGCAGATTTATGAGGCGTCTCTCCAGTGTGTATTTCCATATGGGTTTTAAGCTCTGAGGATGTTTTAAATGCTTTTCCACACTGGACACATTGATGAGGCTCGTCTCCAGTGTGTGTTAGCATGTGGACAGACTGATGAATGCTTTTGTTAGTATTCGGCTTTTGCTTCTCTCTAGTGTGTGTAAGCATGTGGCGTTTAAGATCGGAGGACTTTATAAATGCTTTTCCACACTGAGCACATTGATGAGGCTTCTCTCCAGTGTGTATTGGCATATGGGTTTTAAGAGTTGAACTGTATGAAAAACCTTTTCCACACTGGGCACATTTAAAAGGTTTATCTCTGGTATGTGTTTTCATATGGACTTTAAGACGTGTTTGTGTTGGAAATGTTTTTTCACACTGGACACATTGATGAGGCTTCTCTCCAGTGTGTGTTACCATATGGGTTTTAAGAGTTGAACTGTATGAAAAACTTTTTCCACACTGGGCACATTTAAAAGGTTTATCTCTGGTATGTGTTTTCATATGGACTTTAAGATGTGTTTGTGTTGGAAATGTTTTTCCACACTGGGTACATTTATGAGGCTTTTCTCCAGTGTGTATTTGCATATGGGTTTTAAGCTCTGAGGATTTTTTAAATGCATTTCCACACTGGACACGTTGATGAGGCTTTTCTCTAGTATGTGTAAGCATGTGGCGTTTAAGATTTGAACTGTATAAAAAACCTTTTCCACACTGGGTACATTCATGAGGCTTATCTCCAGTGTGTGTTAGAATGTGGGTTTTAAGATTTGAAATTTGAGAAAAACCTTTTCCACACTGGGCACATTTATGAGGTTTCTCTCCAGTGTGCATTCTCATGTGGAGTTCAAGACGTGTTTGTGTTGGAAATGCTTTTCCACATTCCGGACATTTATGAGGCCTTTTTGCAGTGTTCTGCTTTAGATTCAAGTCAACAGTGTGTGTTTGCTGGTGTTTCTCAAGTTCACTCAGGGCGCTGAAACTCTTCCTGCAGACTGTGCAGTGGTAGAGACGTCCTTTATGTTGCAGGTGGAGTTCATCATTCTGTCCATGGATCTTCTGCAGCATTAAAGTTTGGTGTTCTGATATACCTGTGAAGAGTTACCATGCAAGTTAAAATCACAGATGTTCTAAAACCCCATATATCAATAAAGTTGGGGGACTATGAACATGCTTTGCCACAAAAACACAAAAAAACATGGGTAAGTCAAGCTATACTGTTTGAAGTTATTATTTTGTTGTCACTTTGCCTGTTTTATAGCCTAGAACAGGGGTGGGCAAACTGCGGCCCGCGGGCTGGATCCGGCCCGCCAAGCACTTTCATCCGGCCCGCTGAGCATTTCATTTAGTTATCAGGCTGCTCGCTATTTTTTTTCCTGCGATAGAGACGACGTTGGTTAGCTTTACTGCAAACTGCTTTTCACTCTCCTTAGAGAACGTTTACAATGTCAATGTCAAAACATCATGTTAAATAGAGATAACATCATGTTAAACTAAGTTAACTCTTAGTTATCTCCTTTGCAGCAGATCTAACGTGAACATGCAATCCATTTAATTGGGAACGCGTCTGCACTCACGAGAGGGAGAGAGAGCCGCAGGTTCCAGCTGGCTTGTCATTGTTGATAATTGATATCTCCTTCTTATAAGAAACTTTTAAAAGGAAATCATGAAGGCAGCAGTAGTTCCCACTACTGACCATTTTAAAAGTGTGAGAGGGCCATACCGTAGCAGGCAGAAGATCATTGAGAAAATATAGCTGCAAGCAGCAATGAGGGGGCCAAGCAGGCAGTTCAGCAGTCCAGAGGTCCAGATTTGCCATGCAACTCAATGCCGTGGCATCAGGCATATAGCATTAAGCAGTCACAACAAGTTCCATGTCAAACAACCCAAGATTGGCTGAGTTACAAGGTCAAGTTTCACATCAAAACATAACTGATTTTGTGTGGCTGAACCAGGGCTGAGTGTCGCCGCCCCCTCACCCAGCCAACCCACCGCCGCAATCGCCCCTGCCCGTCCCACCCCGCCCCACCCTTGCACGCACGCATTAGAATTAACTGGATGGAACTCGCTGTCAACAGTTTCACATCAAAAATAAAAGATCGATTGAGATATGATCATGCTTGCTGTGATTTCAATGCCCCAATAGAGGTCAAAGGTCACCAAATTATTTGTGCATCATCAGGATGAACCAGACGGTTCTATGGGCTGCCATTGACCTCCATTGCAGAATAATGCAGCAACTACAGGCCAAAATACATTTTTGCCAATTACAGAGCCCCCTAGAGGTCAAAGGTCACCAAATTTCTTGAGCGTCCTCCTGGTGGGTCCTGAGGACCATGTACTAAGTTTGGTTTTGATACATGAAAGCGTTGCTGAGATATGAGCTCACTTCCTGTTTGGCGGCTTTGCCGCAAATTTCGATTGGCTGTTACAGGCGAACGCTTCTGTCAATTGTTCCAGAAAAAAATACACTGATAAGGCATGGTGTGAAGATGGTCTCTGCCAATTTTGGTGTGGATCAGCTGAAATTTGTGACTTGCGAATAATTATTCGTGTTTTTGATTAAATCCAATATGGCGACCAAATCAATTACGATGACATCACAAGTTGTCTTGGGTCGGCCTAAGGACCTTCCACAGTATTGTCAGACACCACTAGTGCGTTTTACTTCTAAGCACAACAGCAGTTACAGGCCAATAGGCATATTTCTTAATTACAGCGCCCCCTAGAGGTCAAAGGTCACCAGATTTTTTGAGTGCCCTACTGATGGGGTTATAAGTCCATGTACTAAGTTTGCTTATGATAGATGAAAGGGTTGCTGAGATATGAGGTCACTTCCTGTTTGGCGGCTTCGCCACCAATTTCGATTGGATATTACGGGCGAACGGTTTTGAATTTGAAGAATCTGTTGGATAACTTTTGTGCGGCTTGGTCTGAAGATCATATGTACTAAGTTTCGTGAAACTCGGACAAACTATGTGAGGCGTGAAACTTTAGTTTCACTTTCGATAAAATCCAATATGGCGGAAAATCCATCATGGCGGAAAATGACGTCATAGGGTGCGTTGAACTCGGCTTGATCCAAGGATTCCAATGATACCTCATTTTTGAGAATCAATCCTACGGGTCAAAAGTTACGTGCGTGAACGCATGTCCAACTTTGGCCTGTTGGTGGCGCTAGAGCGCTTGAGGTGCCGTTATGAAACTTGGTGACATTAAACATGGGACTGTCCCAAATCAGTGTGCCAAATTTCACAACTTTTGACCAGACGGTTCTATGGGCTGCCATAGACTTACATGGCGGAATAATAATAAATAATATAGCTGCAAGCAGCAATGTGGGGGCCAAGCAGGCAGTTCAGCAGTCCAGATTTGGCATGAAACTCAATGCCGTGGCATCAGGCATATAGCATCAAGCAGTCACAGCAAGTTCCATGTCAAACAACCCAAGAATGGCTGAGTTACAAGGTCAAGTTTCACATCAAAACATCACTGATTTTGTGGGGCTGAAACAGGGCTGAGTGTCGCCGCCCCCTCACCCAGCCAACCCACCGCCACTGCCCGTCCCACCCCGCCCCACCCTTGCACGCACGCATTAGAATGAACCTTATGGAACTCGCTGTCATCAGTTTCACATCAAAAATAAAAGATCGATTGAGATATGATCATGCTTGCTGTAATTTCAATGCCCCCATAGAGGTCAAAGGTCACCAGCTTATTTGTGCATCATCAGGATGAACCAGACGGTTCTATGGGCTGCCATTGACCTCCATTGCAGAATAATGCAGCAACTACAGGCCAAAATACATTTTTGCCAATTACAGAGCCCCCTAGAGGTCAAAGGTCACCAAATTTCTTGAGCGTCCTCCTGGTGGGTCCTGAGGACCATGTACTAAGTATGGTTTTGATACATGAAAGCGTTGCTGAGATATGAGCTCACTTCCTGTTTGGCGGCTTCGCCGCAAATTTCGATTGGCTGTTACAGGCAAACGCTTCTATCAATTGTTCCAGAAAAAAATACACTGATAAGGCATGGTCTGAAGATGGTCTCTGCCAATTTTGGTGAGGATCAGCTGAAATCTGTGACTTGCGAATACTTATTCATGTTTTTGATTAAATTCAATATGGCGACCAAATCAATTACGATGACATCACAAGTTGGCTTGGGTCGGCCTAAGGACCTTCCACAGTATTGTCAGACACCACTAGTGCGTTTTAATTCTAAGCACAATAGCAGCTACAGGCCAATAGGCATATTTCTTAATTACAGCGCCCCCTAGAGGTCAAAGGTCACCAGATTTTTTGAGTGCCCTACTGATGGGGCTATAAGTCCATGTACTAAGTTTGGTTATGACAGATGAAAGGGTTGCTGAGATATGAGCTCACTTCCTGTTTGGCGGCTTCGCCACATATTTCGTTTGGCTGTTACGGGAAAACGGTTTTAGTTCCGAAGATGAAAATCGATAACTTTTGTGCAGCTTGGTCTGAAGATGTTATGTGCTAAGTTTCGTGAAAATCGGACAAACTATGTGAGGCGTGAAACTTTTTAAAGGTTTTTGACAAAATCCAAAATGGCGGAAAATCCATCATGGCGGAAATTGACGTCATAGGGTGCGTTGAACTCGGCTTGGTCCAAGGATTCCAACGATACCACATTTTTGACAATCGGACAAACGGGTCAAAAGTTACGTGCGTGAACGCACGTCCAACTTTGGCCTGTTGGTGGCGCTAGAGGGTTCGACAGGGAGGCATGAAACTTGGTGAAATAAAATATTGGCGTGTCCCCAATCAGTGTGCCAAATTTCACAACTTTTTACCAGACGGTTCTATGGGCTGCCATAGACTCCCATGGCGGAGGAAAGATGTTAAATAATAATAATAAATATAGCTGCAAGCAGCAATGTGGGGGCCAAGCAGTCAGTTCAGCAGGCCAGATTTGCCATGTAAGTCAATGCCGTTGCATCAGATATATAGCCTTAAGCAGTCACAGCAAGTTCCATGCCATACAACCCAAGATTGGCTGAGTTACAAGGTCAAGTTTCACATCAAAACATAACTGATTTTGTGGAGCTGAACCAGGGCTGAGTGACGCCACCCCCTCCCCCAGCCAGCCCACTGCCGCAACCGCCCCTGCCCATCCCACCCCGCCCCACCCTTGCACGCACGCTTTAGAATGAACTGGATGGAACTTGCTGTCATCAGTTTCACATCAAAAATAAAAGATTGACTGAGATATGATCACACTTGCTGTGATTTAAACAGAGAGGTCAAAAATTGACGTCATAGGGTGTGTTGAACTCGGCTTGGCCCAAGGATTCCAATGATACCTCGTTTTGCCATTCTGGTCAACAGGTCAAAAGTTACGTCTGTGAACACAAATCCAACGGTGGCCTGTTGGTGGCGCTAGAGCGCTTGAGGTGCCGGCATGAAACTTGGTGAAATGAATTATTGGACTGTCCCCAATTAGTGTGCAAAATTGTATAACTTTTTACCAGACGGTTCTATGGGCTGCCATTAACTTCCATTGCAAAATAATGCGCATCAGCAACTACTGGCCAAAAAGCATTTTTGTCAATTACGGAGCCCCCTAGAGGTCAAATGTCACCAAATTTCTTGAGCGTCCTCCCGATGGGGTCGGAGGTACATGTACTAAGTTTGGTTTTGATACATGAAAGCGTTGCTGAGATATGAAATCACTTCCTGTTTGGCGGCTTCGCCGCAAGTTTCGATTGGCTGTTACAGCCACATGCTACTGTCAATTGTTCCAAAAAGCAATGCATTGATAAGGCATGGTCTGAAGATGTTCTCTGCCAATTTTGGTGAGGATACGCTGAAATTTGTGACCTGCGAAAATTTGTACGTGTTTTTGATTAAATCCAATATGGCGGCCGAATCAATTACGATGACATCACAAATTGGCTTGGGTCGGCCTAAGGACCTCCAACATTATTACCAGACACCAGTAGTGCATTTGAATTCTAAGCACAACAGCAGCTACAGGCCAAAAGGCATGTTTCTCAATTACAGCGCCCCCTAGAGGTCAAAGGTCACCAGATTTCTCCAGCGTCCTCCTGATTGGGTCCTGAGTCCATGTCCTAAGTTTGGTTATGATAGATGAATGGGTTGCTGAGATATGAGCTCACTTCCTGTTTTGCGGCTTCGCCGCAAATTTCGATTGGCGGTTACTCGCAAACGGTTTTAGTTCCGAAGACAAAAAGCAATGCATTAATGAGTCGTGGTCTGTAGATGATATCTGTGAAGTTTGGTGTCGATCGGACAAAATTTGTGACCTTTGAAGACTTTTTAGTGTTTTTGATGAAATCCAATATGGCGGAAAATCCATCATGGCGGAAATTGACGTCATAGGGTGCGTTGAACTCGGCTTGGTCCAAGGATTCCAATGATATCTCATTTTTGACAATCGGCAATACGGGTCAAAAGTTACGTACGTGAACGCACGTCCAACTTTGGCCTGTTGGTGGCGCTAGAGTGCTCTAGGTGCCATCATGAAACTTGGTGACATTAATCATGGGACTGTCCCTAATCAGTGTGCCAAATTTCACAACTTTTCACCAGACGGTTCTATGGACTGCCATTGACTTCAATGACGGAAGCGTAATAATAATAATAATAAGAAAACATAGAAACACAATGGGTGCCTTCGCAGCTTCGCTGCTTGGCCCCCAAATATAGCTGCAAGCAGCAATGTGGGGGCCAAGCAGACAGTTCAGCAGGCCAGATTTGCCATGCAACTCAATGCCGTGGCATCAGGCATATAGCATTAAGCAGTCACAGCAAGTTCCATGTCAAACAACCCAAGAATGGCTGAGTTACAAGGTCAAGTTTCACATCAAAACATAACTGATTTTGTGTGGTTGAACCAGGGCTGAGTGTCGCCGCCCCCTCACCCAGCCAAACCACCGCCGCAATCGCCCCTGCCCGTCCCACCCCGCCCCACCCTTGCACGCACGCTTTAGAATTAACTGGATGGAACTCGCTGTCATCAGTTTCACATCAAAAATAAAAGATCGATTGAGATATTATCATGCTTGCTGTGATTTCAATGCCCCAATAGAGGTCAAAGGTCACCAAATTATTTGTGCATCATCAGGATGAACCAGACGGTTCTATGGGCTGCCATTGACCTCCATTGCAGAATAATGCAGCAACTACAGGCCAAAATACATTTTTGCCAATTACAGAGCCCCCTAGAGGTCAAAGGTCACCAAATTTCTTGAGCGTCCTCCTGGTGGGTCCAGAGGACCATGTACTAAGTTTGGTTTTGATACATGAAAGCGTTGCTGAGATATGAGCTCACTTCCTGTTTGGCGGCTTCGCCGCAAATTTCGATTGGCTGTTACAGGCAAACGCTTTTGTCAATTGTTCCAGAAAAAAATACACTGATAAGGCATGGTCTGAAGATGGTCTCTGCCAATTTTGGTGTGGATCAGCTGAAATTTGTGACTTGCGAATAATTATTCATGTTTTTGATTAAATCCAATATGGCGGCCGAATCAATTACGATGACATCACAAGTTGGCTTGGGTCGGCCTAAGGACTTCCAACAGTATTACCAGACACCACTAGTGCGTTTTAATTCTAAGCACAACAGCAGCTACAGGCCAAAATGCATTTTCACTAATTACAGCGCCCCCTAGAGGTCAAAGGTCACCAGATTTCTTGAGTGACCTACAGATGGGGATATAAGTCCATGTACTAAGTTTGGTTATGACAGATGAAAGGGTTGCTGAGATATGAGCTCACTTCCTGTTTGGCGGCTTCGCCGCATATTTCGTTTGGCTGTTACGGGAAAACGGTTTTAGTTCCGAAGATGAAAATCGATAACTTTTGTGCGGCTTGGTCTGAAGATGTTACGTGCTAAGTTTCGTGAAAATCGGACAAACTATGTGAGGCGTGAAACTTTTTAAAGGTTTTTGACAAAATCCAAAATGGCGGAAAATCCATCATGGCGGAAATTGACGTCATAGAGTGCGTTGAACTCGGCTTGGTCCAAGGATTCCAACGATACCAAATTTTTGACAATCGGGCAAACGGGTCAAAAGTTACGTGCGTGAACGCACATCCAACTTTGGCCTGTTGGTGGCGCTAGAGGGTTCGACAGGGAGGCATGAAACTTGGTGAAATAAAATATTGGAGTGTCCCCAATCAGTGTGCCAAATTTCAAAACTTTTTACCAGACGGTTCTATGGGCTGCCATAGACTCCAATGGCAGAGGAAAGATGTTAAATAATAATAATAATAATAGTAAGAATTCATAGAAACACTAAGGGTTGCCCTGCAGCTTCGCTGCTTGGCCCCCAAATATAGCTGCAAGCAGCAATGTGGGGGCCAAGCAGGCAGTTCAGCAGGCCAGATTTGCCATGTAAGTCAATGCCGTTGCATCAGACATATAGCCTTAAGCAGTCACAGCAAGTTCCATGCCATACAACCCAAGATTGGCTGAGTTAGAAGGTCAAGTTTCACATCAAAACATAACTGATTTTGTGGAGCTGAACCAGGGCTGAGTGTCGCCGCCCCCTCCCCCAGCCAGCCCACCGCCGCAACCGCCCCTGCCCATCCCACCCCGCCCCACCCTTGCACGCACGCTTTAGAATGAACTGGATGGAACTTGCCGTCATCAGTTTCACATCAAAAATTAAAGATTGACTGAGATATGATCACACTTGCTGTGATTTAAATATAGAGGTCAAAAATTGACGTCATAGGGTGTGTTGAACTCGGCTTGGCCCAAGGATTCCAATGATACCTCATTTTGCCATTCGGGTCAACAGGTCAAAAGTTACGTCCGTGAACAAAAATCCAACTTTGGCCTGTTGGTGGCGCTAGAGCGCTTGAGGTGCCGGCATGAAACTTGGTGAAATTAATTATTGGACTGTCCCCAATTAGTGTGCAAAATTTTATAACTTTTTACCAGACGGTTCTATGGGCTGCCATTGACTTCCATTGCAAAATAATGCGCATCAGCAACTACTGGCCAAAATGCATTTTTGTCAATTACGGAGCCCCCTAGAGGTCAAATGTCACCAAATTTCTTGAGCGTCCTTCCGATGGGGTTGGAGGTACATGTACTAAGTTTGGTTTTGATACATGAAAGCGTTGCTGAGATATGAAATCACTTCCTGTTTGGCGGCTTCGCCACAAATTTCGATTGGCTGGTACAGGCCAATGCTTCTTTCAATTGTTCCAGAAATCAATGCACTCATCATGCATGGCCTGAAGATGGTCTCTGCCAATTTTGGTGAGGATCCGCTGAAATTTGTGACCTGCGAAAACTTGTACGTGTTTTTGATTAAATCCAATTTGGCGGCCGAATCAATTATGATGACATCACAAGTTGACTTGGGTCGGCCTAAGGACCTCCAACAGTATTACCAGACACCACCAGTGCATTTTAATTCTAATCACAACTGCAGCTACAGTCGAAAAGGCATGTTTCTTAATTACAGCGCCCCCTAGAGGTCAAAGGTCACAAGATTTATTGAGCGTCCCCCTGATTGGGTCCTGAGTCCATGCACTAAGTTTGGTTATGATAGATGAATGGGTTACTGAGATATGAGCTCACTTCCTGTTTGGCGGCTTCGCCGCAAATTTCGATTGGATATTACGGGTGAACGGTTATAGTTCCGAAGACAAAACACCACAACTTTTGTTAGGCTTGGTCTGAAGATCATGTATGTCAAGTTTGGTGACGATCGGACAAAATTTGTGACCTGTGAAGTTTTAGTTTCACTTTCACTAAAATCCAATATGGCGGAAAATCCATCATGGCGGAAAATGACGTCATAGGGTGCGTTGAACTCGGCTTGGTCCAAGGATTCCAACGATACCTCATTTTTGACAATTGGGTCAACGGGTCAGAAGTTACGTGCGTGAACGCAACTCCAACTTTGGCCTGATGGTGGCGCTAGAGCGCGGGAGGTGCCGACATGAAACTTGGTGACATGAATCATTGGACTGTCCCCAATTAGTGTGCAAAATTGTATAACTTTTTACCAGACGGTTCTATGGGCTGCCATTGACTTCCATTGCAAAATAATGCGCATCATCAACTACTGGCCAAAATGCATTTTTGTCAATTACGGTGCCCCCTAGAGGTCAAATGTCACCAAATTTCTTGAGCGTCCTCCCGATGGGGTCTGAGGTACATGTACTAAATTTGGTTTTGATACATGAAAGCGTTGCTGAGATATGAGCTCACTTCCTGTTTGGCGGCTTCGCCGTAAATTTCGATTGGCTGTTACAGCCGAATGCTTCTGTCAATTGCTCCAGAAAGCAATGCACTGATAAGGCATGGTCTCAAGATGGTCTCTGCCAGTTTTGGTGAGGATCCGTTGAAATTTGTGACCTGCGAAAACTTGTACGTGTTTTTGATTAAATCCAATATGGCGGCCGAATCAATTACGATGACATCACAAGTTGGCTTGGGTCGGCCTAAGGGCCTCCAACAGCATTACCAGATACCACTAGTGCGTTTTAATTCTAAGCACAACTGCAGCTACAGGCCAAAAGGCATGTTTTTTAATTACAGCGCCCCCTAGAGGTCAAAGGTCACCAGATTTCTTGAGCGTCCCCCTGATTTGGTCCTGAGTCCTTGTACTAAGTTTGGTTATGATAGATTTATGGGTTGCTGAGATATGAGCTCACTTCCTGTTTGGCGGCTTCGCCGCAATTTTCGATTGGCTGTTACGCGCGAACGGTTTTAGTTCCGAAGACAAAAAGCAATGCATTAATGGGGCATGGCCTGAAGATCATGTGTGTCAAGTTTGGTGACGATCGGACAAAATTTGTGACCTGTGAAAGATTAGTTTCACTTTCACTAAAATCCAATATGGCGGAAAATCCATCATGGCGGAAAATGACGTCATAGGGTGCGTTGAACTCGGCTTGGTCCAAGGATTCCAAGGATAGGTCATTTTTCAAAATCGAGGCAACGGGTCAGAAGTTACGTGCGTGAAAGCATGTCCAACTTTGGCCTGTTGGTGGCGCTAGAGCGCTCGGGGTGCGGACTTGAAACTTGGTGAAATTAATCATGGAGTACTGCCTAATTAGTGTGCCAAATTTCACAACTTTTCACCAGACGGTTCTATGGGCTGCCATAGACTTCAATGGCAGAGGATTTATAATAATAAGAAAACTAAGAAACACAATGGGTGCCTTCGCAGCTTCGCTGCTTGGCCCCCAAATATAGCTGCAAGCAGCAATGTGGGGGCCAAGCAGGCAGTTCAGCAGTCCAGATTTGGCATGAAACTCAATGCTGTGGCATCAGGCATATAGCATCAAGCAGTCACAGCAAGTTCCATGTCAAACAACCCAAGAATGGCTGAGTTACAAGGTCAAGTTTCACATCAAAACATAACTGATTTTGTGGGGCTGAACCAGGGCTCAGTGTCGCCGCCCCCTCACCCAGCCAACCCACCGCCACTGCCCGTCCCACCCCGCCCCACCCTTGCACGCACGCATTAGAATGAACTTGATGAAAGTCGCTGTCATCAGTTCACATCAAAAATAAAAGATCGATTGAGATATTATCATGCTTGCTGTGATTTCAATGCCCCCATAGAGGTCAAAGGTCACCAACTTATTTGTGCATCATCAGGATGAACCAGACGGTTCTATGGGCTGCCATTGACCTCCATTGCAGAATAATGCAGCAACTTCAGGCCAAAATACATTTTTGCCAATTACAGAGACCCCTAGAGGTCAAAGGTCACCAAATTTCTTGAGCGTCCTCCTGGTGGGTCCTGAGGACCATGTACTAAGTTTGGTTTTGATACATGAAAGCATTGCTGAGATAAGAGCTCACTTCCTGTTTGGTGGCTTCGCCGCAAATTTCGATTGGTTGTTACAGGCAAACGCTTAGGGTCAATTGTTCCAGAAAAAAATACACTGATAAGGCATGGTCTGAAGATGGTCTCTGCCAATTTTGGTGAGGATCAGCTGAAATTTGTGACATGTGAATATTTATTCATGTTTTTTATTAAATCCAATATGGCGGCCGAATCAATTACGATGACATCACAAGTTGGCTTGGGTCGGCCTGAGGACCTTCCACAGTATTGTCAGACACCACTAGTGCATTTTAATTCTAAGCACAACAGCAGCTACAGGCCAATAGGCATATTTCTTAATTACAGCGCCCCCTAGAGGTCAAAGGTCACCAGATTTTTTGAGTGCCCTACTGATGGGGTTATAAGTCCATGTACTAAGATTGGTTATGACAGATGAAAGGGTTGCTGAGATATGAGCTCACTTCCTGTTTGGCGGCTTTGCCGCATATTTCGTTTGGCTGTTACGGGCAAACAGTTTTAGTTCCGAAGATAAAAATCGATAACTTTTGTGCGGCTTGGTCTGAAGATGTTATGTGCTAAGTTTCGTGAAAATCGGACAAACTATGTGAGGCGTGAAACTTTTTAAAGGTTTTTGACAAAATCCAAAATGGCGGAAAATCCATCATGGCGGAAATTGACGTCATAGGGTGCGTTGAACTCGGCTTGGTCAAAGGATTCCAACGATACCACATTTTTGACAATCGGGTCAACGGGTCAAAAGTTACGTGCGTGAACGCATGTCCAACTTTGGCCTGTTGGTGGCGCTAGAGGGTTCGACAGGGAGGCATGAAACTTGGTGAAATAAAATATTGGAGTGTCCCCAATCAGTGTGCCAAATTTCACAACTTTTGACCAGACGGTTCTATGGGCTGCCATAGACTCCCATGGCGGAGGAAAGATGTTAAATAATAATAATAAGAATTCATAGAATCACTAAGGGTTGCCTCGCAGCTTCGCTGCTTGGCCCCCAAATATAGCTGCAAGCAGCAATGTGGGGGCCAAGCAGGCAGTTCAGCAGTCCAGATTTGGCATGAAACTCAATGCCGTGGCATCAGGCATATAGCATCAAGCAGTCACAGCAAGTTCCATGTCAAACAACCCAAGAATGGCTGAGTTACAAGGTCAAGTTTCACATCAAAACATAACTGATTTTGTGGGGCTGAACCAGGGCTGAGTGTCGCCGCCCCCTCACCCAGCCAACCCACCGCCACTGCCCGTCCCACCCCGCCCCACCCTTGCACGCACGCATTAGAATGAACCTTATGGAACTCGCTGTCATCAGTTTCACATCAAAAATAAAAGATCGATCATGCTTGCTGTAATTTCAATGCCCCCATAGAGGTCAAAGGTCACCAACTTATTTGTGCATCATCAGGATGAACCAGACGGTTCTATGGGCTGCCATTGACCTCCATTGCAGAATAATGCAGCAACTACAGGCCAAAATACATTTTTGCCAATTACAGAGACCCCTAGAGGTCAAAGGTCACCAAATTTCTTGAGCGTCCTCCTGGTGGGTCCTGAGGACCATGTACTAAGTTTGGTTTTGATACATGAAAGCATTGCTGAGATATGAGCTCACTTCCTGTTTGGCGGCTTCGCCGCAAATTTCGATTGGTTGTTACAGGCAAACGCTTCGGTCAATTGTTCCAGAAAAAAATACACTGATAAGGCATGGTCTGAAGATGGTCTCTGCCAATTTTGGTGAGGATCAGCTGAAATTTGTGACATGTGAATATTTATTCATGTTTTTTATTAAATCCAATATGGCGGCCGAATCAATTACGATGACATCACAAGTTGGCTTGGGTCGGCCTAAGGACCTTCCACAGTATTGTCAGACACCACTAGTGCATTTTAATTCTAAGCACAATAGCAGCTATAGGCCAATAGGCATATTTCTTAATTACAGCGCCCCCTAGAGGTCAAAGGTCACCAGATTTTTTGAGTGCCCTACTGATGGGGTTATAAGTCCATGTACTAAGTTTGGTTATGACAGATGAAAGGGTTGCTGAGATATGAGCTCAGTTCCTGTTTGGCGGCTTCGCCGCATATTTCGTTTGGCTGTTACGGGAAAACGGTTTTAGTTCCGAAGATGAAAATCGATAACTTTTGTGCGGCTTGGTCTGAAGATGTTATGTGCTAAGTTTCGTGAAAATCGGACAAACTATGTGAGGCGTGAAACTTTTTAAAGGTTTTTGACAAAATCCAAAATGGCGGAAAATCCATCATGGCGGAAATTGACGTCATAGGGTGCGTTGAACTCGGCTTGGTCAAAGGATTCCAACGATACCACATTTTTGACAATCGGGTCAACGGGTCAAAAGTTATGTGCGTGAAAGCATGTCCAACTTTGGCCTCTTGGTGGCGCTAGAGGGTTCGACAGGGAGGCATGAAACTTGGTGAAATAAAATATTGGAGTGTCCCCAATCAGTGTGCCAAATTTCAAAACTTTTGACCAGACGGTTCTATGGGCTGCCATAGACTCCCATGGCGGAGGAAAGATGTTAAATAATAATAATAATAATAAGAATTCATAGAATCACTAAGGGTTGCCTCGCAGCTTCGCTGCTTGGCCCCCAATAACCGCAAGCGGTGATTTACGGGGTCCGAGCAAAACGAACATGATGGCATAGCTTTTTAGTTTTACATATGCTTTGATTGTTTGGGCACAATTGTTCAAAAGAAACGTGATCGGATTTCGTTTATCGGATTTCAGTTACCAGATTTCAGCTATCGGATTGGATCAAATCTTGAAAATGGGTTGTTCAAAGGGAAACAAGGATCCTGAAATTGGATTAGATCACATAATCTATTCTTGGTTTTGATCTGGATAAAACCTTCACTTTGTGTCGTTCAAAACTTTTGAGTTGGATTGGAATAAATTTGATGCATAAAATTAGGATTACCCTGTGCTGTAACATTATAGTGTGCTAACCTCCACAACCCAACAGTATTCTAACAATACTTGATTCTACAGGACTATTTATTTGTTGTGGATAAGATGAAGGGTTTGATAATGGAAGGCAGTGTTTCCCACAGAATTGAATTGTATTTGTGGTGGTGGGTTCTGTGTCAGAGTCAATAAGATAAACAGCGTATAATTATACAGTTATACTTGCCTTGCACTACAAGTCCATATTGACAAGTAGCTGTAATGCTGTAATGTTATAGTGTGCTAACCTCCACAACCCAACAGCATTCTATTCTAGTATGCTAACCTCCACAACCCAACAGTATTTTAACACTAATGCTTCAGGTGGGATTTGAACACTCAACATAAGGATGACCAGTACAAGGCATTATCCCACTAAGCCACTGTCAATCCTACATCTTTGCCAGTCATATTCACATGGTGAAAATGTGTATTGGTAAACACACAAGAAAAACTTCAAGTATACATTTGACAATAAAATGAAGGGCTTTCCTGAAAGAGAACACCTGAAAACGTTTGGAAATTCTGGGACAATTAGACATTTGTAGAGAAGAACAGTAATGGATGAAATATAAATATGATAGACTTAATGATGAAGGAAAAATAGTAAACAAAGAAGTTCCCCTATATGTCTTCGAGTGTGTCGGCATTCTGATTCTTGGCAACTAATGAGTGTGAATGTTAATTGCCTGATGTCATTCAGGTGCTGTTCAATGGTGTCAATCTTCAATAACCAATAGCATTTGCATCTTGAGCCTAAAGCTCTAGCAGGATTCGAACTCTCAACCTAACAAACACCAGCACTAGGCATTATCCCTCTGAGCCACTAACAATCCGACATATTAGGCAGTCACATTCACATGGTGAAAATGTGTGTTGGTAAACACACAAGAAAAACTCCAAGTATACATTTGACAATAAAAGGAAGGGCTTTCCTGAAAGAGTACACCTGAAAACTTTTGGATATTCTGGGGCAATTAGACATTTATAGAGAAGAACAGTAATGGATGAAATATAAATATGATAGACTTAATGATGAAGGAAAAATAGTAAACAAAGAAGTTCCCCTATATGTCTTCGAGTGTGTCGGCATTCTGATTCTTGGCAACTAATGAGTGTGAATGTTAATTGCCTGATGTCATTCAGGTGCTGTTCAATGGTGTCAATCTTCAATAACCAATAGCATGTGCATCTTGAGCTTCAAGCTCTAGCAGGATTCGAACTCTCAACCTAACAAACACCAGCAGTGTGTAATGAGTGTGAATGTTAATTGCCTGATGTCATTCAGGTGCTGTTCAATGGTGTGACTCAGAAGGCTCAATGGTATGGAGTGATGACACGGAGATGGCAGGTTTCGGTGCAACACAAGTTAACTTTATTTGAGTTTCAATTCATCTGTTCTTTTGTTCTTTACTTGTATGTGTGCTGCATCAAAGAGGAAACAAACAGAAAATGGAGTAATCAGTGAAATGGGGTAAATCAGTACAGATCCCAACTCACAAACAAACCAATTGACATTTGAACAATAAACTGAAATCATATGGCTATATAAGGTACAACTAAACAATACTTGACATCCCAAGTCAACCAACATCACCTAGTCATCTCTCACATGGGACTCCAACACACCAAACCAACAAACAAAGACCTTAACTTTACACATGATGGCAGAGCTACTCTACAAACTGATAAACATCACAAAAGTCATAGTGAGGGTGATTAAAGTGATGACTTACGTTAACTCAAAGACGCACACAGAGCAGGACACACTGGAGTGCTGGGTTGAGATGAACAAAAGAGCGAACTGAGGGCGAGCAAACAATTTATCCTGGTCTGAGCCCCTGCTCCGGAGCTACAGGGTTTCCCAGCGGGTAAACTTTGGAAAGATTTGCAAAGATTTGGAAAAGATTTTTGAAAGACTACAGTCTCAGACCCTCTCACATCTAAAGACAAGTAGTAGAGTTTTAAGTCACAGACTATGATTTTGCAATGACTAGGGATCTTGCAGGGTCACTATTTACAAGACTGCAACATGATTCCTTTAAATTATTACCCATTGTGCAATAGATAAACAGGAACTGAAAATTATAGCCTACTAAACTCAAAGTCGTATTTTCGTGTTTCTGCAGCATTGTTTCATGCGTGACATCCTTAACCGATATAGAGTTGTTCTGTCAAGTGGAAGAGCCGACTAAATATGTATAAGAAATGACAAATATTATAAGAATAACAAATAATTATAGGCTACAGCTTATAATTATACAGTAATACTTGCCTTGCACTACAAGTCCATATTGACAAGTAGCTGTAATGTTATAGTGTGTTATCCTCCACAACCCAACAGCATTCTATTGTAGTATGCTAACATCCACAACTCACTAATGCTTGAAGTGGGATTTGAACTCTCAACCTAAGGATCACCAGTACAAGGCATTATCCCACTGAGCCACTGTCAATCCTACATGTTGGCCAGTCACATTCACATGGTGAAAATGTGTATTGGTAAACACACAAGAAAAACTCCAAGCATGGAGGGGCGATTAGACATTTGTAGAGATGAACACTAATAGATTAAATATAAATATGATAGACTTAATGACGAAGGAAAAATAGTAAACAAAGAAGTTCCCCTGAATGTCATAGAGTGTCTCAGCATTCTGATTCTTGGCAACTGATGAGTGTGAATGTTGATTGCCTGATGTCATTCAGGTGCTGTTCAATGGTGTGAATCTTCAATAACCAATAGTATTCGAGCTAGAGCCTAAAGCACTACCGGGGATTCGAACCCTCAACCTAACAAACACCAGCACTAGGCATTATCCCACTGAGCCACTGACAATCCTACATATTGGGTAGTCACATTCACATGGTGAAAATGTGTGTTGGTAAACACACAAGAAAAACTCCAAGTATACATTTGACAATAAAATGAAGGGCTTTCCTGAAAGAGTACACCTGAAAACTTTTGGATATTCTGGGGCAATTAGACATTTATAGAGAAGAACAGTAATGGATGAAATATAAATATGATAGACTTAATGATGAAGGAAAAATAGTAAACAAAGAAGTTCCCCTATTTGTCATAGAGTGTGTCGGCATTCTGATTCTTGGCAACTAATGAGTGTGAATGTTAATTGTCTGATGTCATTCAGGTGCTGTTCAATAGTGTGAATCTTCAATAACCAATAGCATGTGCATCTTGAGCCTAAAGCTCTAGCAGGATTCGAACTCTCAACCCTAACAAACACCAGCACTAGGCATTATCCCACTCAGCCACTGACAATCATACACATTGAGCAGTCACATTCAAATGGTGAAAATGTGTGTTGGCAAACACACAACATCAAGAAAATTCCTAGCATACATTTGACAATAGAATTAAGGGCTTTATAAAAAAGAGTACATATCTGAAAATGTGCACTGTTAATGGTATCCACCTAATGATGGTTGTATGGTTGTTATCCAAGAAAAAAAAATTACTCATATAGGAATATAGGTGATATAGGAGAAATGGGCTGAGTGGTCGAACTTTATTGGCCTATATCTCTGAAATGGAACAACGTATCCAAATTCTTTTGATAACTTTTGTGAGGCTTTGTCTAAACATTGTCTGTGAGAATTTTGGTGAAGATTTGATAATTTTTGAAGCCTGTGAAACTTTTTATGATGTTTGGCTTTTCTCTGAAATTGTGGCAAAAGTAAACATTTTTAGAGCATAAGACCAGGGTGAAAAAGATGCATCTGAATGTAGAGATTAATATGATGAAAGAATTTTGAGTCTAGGTGAATCTGGTAAGGAGAAATAAGCGTTTTTGACAAGAGCGCCACCTTTGGGTGCAGTACCCCAAATTTGGGTTATGGGTAGTGGGGGGTACTGGTAACAATACTTGAAAATGTCAAGTTTCTAGGACTTACGGTTTATAGGAATATAGGTGATCTAGGAAAAAAGGCCTAAGTGGTCTAACTTTATTGGCCTATATCTCTGAAATGGAACAAAATATCAAAATTCTGAGCGATAACTTTTGTGAGGCTTGGTCTAAACATTGTCTGTGAGAATTTTGGTGAAGATTCGATTATTTTTGAAGAGTGTGAAACTTTTTATAATGTTTGGCTTTTCCATGAAATTGTGGAAAAAGTAAACATTTGTAGACCATAAGACCAGGGCCAAAAAGATGATTCTGAGTTTAGAGATTAATATTCTGAAAGAATTTTGAGTCTAGGTGAATCTGGTAAGGAGAAATAAGCATAATTAACTTTTTTTTTCAATAGCGCCACCTTTGGGTGCAGTACCCCAAATTTTGGGTTATGGGTAGAGGGGGGTACTGGTAACCATACCTGAAAATTTCAAGAGTTTTGGAGTTACGGTTTAGGCTGCAGTATGACTTTTACAGAATTTTGGCCAAAAAATGAACGGTACAGAAACAATAGGGTTCCTGCAGCTACGCTGCTCGGACCCCTAATAAGAACAAAGAGAAACACAATGGCTGCCTCGCAGCTTCGCTGCTTGGCCCCCAATAAACGTGAATTAAAGCGACTGTCTTAAAGCGACAGTGCACAATTTATACATTTGTTAAACAGCATAAAATTAGCAGTATTTTTAAGCAATTAATATTTTAAAAGAAATACTTTTCATACTAAATTATAGGCTATAAAAAAATGGGGGGGGGGGGGGGGGGGGGGGTTGTTGTGCGGCCCGCCGGCCAATTTTCAAAACCCAGTGTGGCCCTTGAGCCAAAAAGTTTGCCCACCCCTGGCCTAGAAGGATGTACCTGGTGTCAATTGATAGCTCTGTGTTTACGTGGCATATCTCTCCGGTCACGGGTTCACAAGTAATTCAAACAAGAGCAATGGGTGCGCAGGTGAACGCAGAGCAGTATAGACTGTAAATATGATGCGCTTTGAGTTTCTTGGTGTTTTATGCCCCCAACGTTGTCTTCAAGGCAGCGCTGCCTGGAATGCGCTATGGGCATGGGTTAAGGTTAGGCTTAGGATAAGGTGCCTTTAAGTCGAGGGTGGCAGCGCTGCCTAGAAGACCACGTTGGCGGCATAAAACATCATTGAGCGCAATTTGATGATTTTTAAAAACAAAATTGCATTTTTGATTGTACAGAAAAGTGCATAGTCTCGTTGGAAAGCCTCACTTCTGCTCCGTCATGCAATAGTAGTCTCTCGCTGCAACTAACAGTTGCGGAGCAATACAACAAAGAAGAATGGCTGTGTGTTTTTGACACACTTTTTCCGTAAAAGTCTAGTGGGGCTACATGACCACCAAGTTTCATGTGCCCCGGTGTTTCGGTATGCCAATCGTTGACCAGAAATTCAGGACACAGATGACAGGAAAAGAAAAAAAACTCCCTATATGACAATCCCTACGCTAGTGGCGGTCATAATAAATATCAACAATGAAATAACGACAAAGAAACAGAATCCTTAGTAAAACCATTTATTAAGCAAAAAATAAACAACAAATGCATACATATGACCCCCCCCTCTCCCAATAACAATAATACAAATTTACAATTTTTTACAAACTTAAACATTAACATTTCAATTATAAAATATATAGAACTGCCAGAGTCAGTGAATGTTCTTCTCTCTAGTCCACATTATTTTTTAAGATTTAAACATTTCTGAAAAAAGCTTCTCCACAATGACACCGGTTATTATCAGTGTGTGGGGTTCTTAATACATGAAATTTGTGAGAGAAAAAAAGATTTTCCAATACATACATTTATGATGCTTCTCTACTATCAATATGTTTAAATAACACTTGGAGAAAAAAAAACCAAATTATTGTGTAGGTCCAAGGTGTAATACCAATTTCAAGTTTTTGCCTGAAATTGCATCAGAGGCCACTGTTCCCACCTAGTTTGGCCTATAATCAAATTATTGACGTCTTTGGAAAGCTGAGACATTGTAGTTTCTTGGAAAACAACCAGAAGGACTGTGTGATGTTCTGACACAGAGGCTAGAATATTGTTTTTTCTTTCTGCCGGATAGCAAGCATCTCTGAACTGACCACATTTCGGCCCTGTAGGTCACTTGATCTGACTTAGAAACACAACTGAGCCCTAGCACCAGGTCTTGTGAAACTGTGTTCAAAAGTAAATCAATATAGAATGACATATGAGTACTTTAGACCATTATTTGCAAAGGTATGCCCATGTGTTTTGTAAAATGCCCTATGAAAACTCCCCATAGGACTTTTGGTTATCCAAAATGCATACTGACAATCAAATGCTTACTGCCTATGAACCCCTATGTGTAGAAGCGTAATCTTGGTCTCAAATGAAAGGTAACACTTTGAAGTTTAATGCTTGCATTTGGATTGTATGTCAGTGATTCTGATATAGAATGACTACACTAAATATGGAATAATTACACAAAAATATATCTATTTCAATTCAATTGGTGTGTATAAGATGGACTATACATCTGCACAACTAATATTGGATAAAATTATTAAATGCATGTTAACATGTTAGCCCGACTGAAATAGGACAGAATTTAAGTTAGCTGGACTAACACACCCAGATAATGTGATAGAAGGTGGAATACCTGCTGCATGCATACGCTCAGTCGGAACATTTTCAGTTTGGTTAGCAAAAAAATAAATACATAAGCCTTATGTTACAATGTTACATAATCACAAGTTGTTTCTTCTTTCATACAGGAATTTACATCCCCCAGAATGTCCATACAACAACATTCAACAAGTAATTGCAACTACTTAACTGTGTTGCACTAATGATGAAAAGTTCACTAACTAGCAAGCAAATCAAGCTACCGTATTTTCCGGACTATAAGTCGCTCCGGAGTATAAGTCGTATCAATCAAAAAATGCCTCATGAAGAGTGTAAAAAACATATATAAGTCGCACAGGGCTATAGGTTACAGAAGAACAGACATAGACTATATAACTGGACACATAGAGGCCAAAAAGATTGGGAATTCTACCAGGAATCTTAATGAAGAGAAGGGGTGAATGGTGGCAAGCAAGCTGGGCGATAATGAAGGAGAAGGGCCCTACAGTAATTGTAAAGCAATTTACAAAGGATTCACAGAACAAAAATGCTGATGCTGTGGTACATGGAAATGTAGCTAAAAATGTGGAGAATGCAATGCAATGGAGGGACAAACCGGCAGCAGATTAAAATGCTCAACAGGCTACCTCTGAGAGAGCGCAAAAGATAAAAATATGAGCATTTAAAATAACATTTTGAGTTGCGTGTCCTGAGTCTCAACAAAAACCTATCAGAACGCTACAATGTCCCAGTTTTTGCCAACCACTATTAAAGTGTGGTCTTATTATAGCCCGATCATTAACTAAACCCATGTAGAAAGACAATAGCCTCAAGCGTCCGGCATATGATTTTGATAATGTGTGTGCGGGAGTGTCAGTCAGTTCCACAAGCCTAGAGCGCTCACTCGCAGCTGTAGACGGTAATGTTTCATGTAGGGTTCATTTCTATTTATACTAACATTTAAAAACATGTTAAATTATATATATTTTTGTATATAAGTCGCACCTGACTATAAGTTGCAGGGCCAGCCAAACTATGAAAAAAAAGTGTGACTTATAGTCCGGAAAATATGGTAATATAGAATGTTTTTGAACATAAGGGGAGCATATTGCCACCTAGCACAGTGGAGTAAGACATACATGCTTCAGTCAATGAAGTGATTCCCCTCCAGTGGATGTATACGCGGACAAGGACAGCAGTCCGGTCAAATCACTTAGCCGAGCTATAACTGTTTATAGTCTATACAGTTTAGCAGGCTTGAGTCGCTGCAGCCAACAGTTAAATCTTCCAGGCAGCTATGGCACTACACCCCCATGTTCATGCCCCCAAAGTGTTGCGCTGTAGCTGCCTGTATATGTACTGACTGCACAAGCATGTGGTGTCAAAGATTTGAAACTCAAAGTCTTTCTCCACATTGGACCTTGTCATGAGGCTTCTCTCCTATATGTGATGTCACAAATGATTTGGAACATTCTGGAGGCTTCCCCCAGAGTGTGTTGTTACAATGGATTTAGAACATTCTGGAGGCTTCTCTCCAGAGTGTGATGTCACAATGGATTTGGAACATTCTGGAGGCTTCTCTCCAGAGTGTGATGTCACAATGGATTTGGAAGATTCTGGAGGCTTCTCTCCAGAGTGTGATGTGACAATGGATTTGGAAGATTCGGGAGGCTTCTCTCCTGAGTGTGTTTGCATATGGGCTTTGAGCCTCACATGGAATGAAAACGCTTTTCCACAGTATGCACATCTATATGGTTTCTCGCCAGTGTGCCTCAGCATATGCGAATTAAGATTTGAAATTTGTGTGAAATCTTTCCCACACTGAACACATTTATGAGGCTTCTCTCCAGTGTGTATTCGCATATGCACTTTAAGACTTGACATTTGTGTAAAACCTTTTCCACACTGGACACATTTATGGGGCTTCTCTCCAGTGTGTGTTAGCATGTGGCGATTAAGATTTGTGGACTTTTGAAAACCTTTTCCACACTGAGCACATTGATGAGACTTCTCTCCAGTGTGTACTAGCCTGCGCTTTTTAACACTGGAGACTTGTGTAAAAGCATTTCCACGCTGGACAGATTTATGAGGCGTCTCTCCAGAGTGTACAAGCATATGGGTGTTGAGATGTTCAACGTGTGAAAAAAAAATTCCACAGTGGAAACATTTATGAAGCTTCTTAGCAGTGTGTGTTAGCATGTGGGATTTAAGATATAACAATTTAAAAAAAGCTTTTCCACACTGGACACAGTTATGGGGCTTCTCTCCAGAGTGTGTAAGCATGTGGCGTTTAAGTATTGAAAATACTGAAAAAGCTTTTCCGCATTGGACACATTGATGAAGCTTCTCTCCAGTGTGTATTATTAGCATGTGGGTTTTAAGAGTTGAAAATCGTGAAAAACCTCTCCCACACTGGGCACAGTTATGGGGCTTCTCTCCAGTGTGTATTAACATATGGGTTTTAAGATTTGAAATTTGTGAAAAACCTTTTCCACACTGAGCACATTGATGGGGCTTCTCTCCAGTGTGTGTTAGCATGTGGTCTTTAAGGTTTCGCAGATTTGCAAAAACATGTCCACACTGGTCACACTGATGAGTGCCTTTGTTAGTGTTCTGCTTGGGCTTCTCCGCAGTGTGTGTTAGCATGTGGCGTTTAAGAGTTGAAGACCTTCTAAATGCTTTTCCACACTGGGCACATTGATGAGGCTTCTCTCCAGTGTGTATTTGCATATGGGTTTTAAGCTCTGAGGATGTTTTAAATGCATTTCCACACTGGACACATTTATGAGGCTTTTCTCCAGTGTGTGTTAGAATGTGGGTTTTAAGATTTAAAATTTGTGAAAAACCTTTTCCACACTGAGCACATTGATGAGGCTTCTCTCCAGAGTGTATTTGCATATGTTTTTTAAGAGTTGAAAATCGTGAAAAACCTTTTCCACACTGGGCACAGTTATGGGGCTTCTCTCCAGTGTGTATTAACATATGGGTTTTAAGATTTGAAATTTGTGAAAAAGCTTTTCCGCACTGGGCACATTTATGAGGCTTCTCTCCGGTGTGCATTAGCATGTGGCGTTTAAGAATTGAAGAACTTCTAAATGCTTTCCCACAGTGTCCACATTGATTAGGCTTCTCTCCAGTGTGTACTAGCCTGTGCTTTTTAACACTGGATAATTGTGTAAAAGCTTTTCCACATTGGGCAGATTTATGAGGCGTCTCTCCAGTGTGTATTTCCATATGGGTTTTAAGCTCTGAGGATGTTTTAAATGCTTTTCCACACTGGACACATTGATGAGGCTCGTCTCCAGTGTGTACTAGCCTGTGCTTTTGATGAGGCTCGTCTCCAGTGTGTGTTAGCATGTGGACACACTGATGAATGCCTTTGTTAGTGTTCTGCTTTTGCTTCTCTCTATTGTGTGTAAGCATGTGGCGTTTAAGATCGGAGGACTTTATAAATGCTTTTCCACACTGAGCACATTGATGAGGCTTCTCTCCAGTGTGTATTAGCATATGGGTTTTAAGAGTTGAACTGTATGAAAAACCTTTTCCACACTGGGCACATTTAAAAGGTTTATCTCTGGTATGTGTTTTCATATGGACTTTAAGACGTGTTCGTGTTGGAAATGTTTTTTCACACTGGACACATTGATGAGGCTTCTCTCCAGTGTGTGTTACCATATGGGTTTTAAGAGTTGAACTGTATGAAAAACCTTTTTTACACTGGGCACATTTAAAAGGTTTATCTCTGGTATGTGTTTTCATATGGACTTTAAGACGTGTTTGTGTTGGAAATGTTTTTCCACACTGGACACATTGATGAGGCTTCTCTCCAGTGTGTATTTGCATATGGGTTTTAAGCTCTGAGGATGTTTTAAATGCATTTCCACACTGCACACATTGATGAGGCTTTTCTCCAGTGTGTGTTAGCTTGTGGACAGACTGATGAATGCTTTTGTTAGTATTCGGCTTTTGCTTCTCTCTAGTGTGTGTAAGCATGTGGCGTTTAAGAGTTGAACTGTATAAAAAACCTTTTCCACACTGGGTACATTCATGAGGCTTTTCTCCAGTGTGTGTTAGAATGTGGGTTTTAAGATTTGAAATTTGTGAAAAACCTTTTCCACACTGGGCACATTTATAAGGTTGCTCTCCGGTGTGCATTCTCATATGGACTTCAAGACGTTTTCGTGTTGGCAATGCTTTTCCACATTCCGGACATTTATGAGGCCTTTTTGCAGTGTTCTGCTTTAGATTCAAGTCAACAGTGTGTGTTTGCTGGTGTTTCTCAAGTTCACTCAGGGCGCTGAAACTCTTCCTGCAGACTGTGCAGTGGTGGAGACGTCCTTTATGTTGCATGTGGAGTTCTTCATTATGTCCATGAATCTTCTGCAGCATTAAAGTTTGGTGTTCTGATATACCTGGAAGAGTTACCATGCAAGTTAAAATCACAGATGTTCTAAAACCCCATATATCAAGAAAGTTGGGGGACTATGAACATGCTTTGCCACAAAAACACAAAAAACATGGGTAAGTCAAGCTATACTGTTTGAAGTTATTATTGTGTTGTCACTTTGCCTGTTTTATAGCCTAGAAGGATGTACCTGGTGTCAATTGATAGCTCTGTGTTTACGTGGCATATCTCTCCGATCACGGGTTCACAAGTAATTCAAACAAGAGTAATGGGTGCGCAGGTGAACGCAGAGCAGTATAGACTGTAAATATGATACGCTTTCAGTTTCTTGGTCTTGGCCCCCAACGTTGTCTTTAAGGCAGCGCTGCCTGGAAGGCGCTATGGGCATGGGTTAAGGTAAGGTTTTGGATAAGGTGCCTTTAAGTCGACGGTGGCAGCGCTGCCTGGAAGACGACGTTGGGGGCATAAAACACCATTGAGCGCAATTTGATGATTTTTAAAAAAAAATTATTGATCATACAGACAAGTGCGTAGTCTCCTTGGAAAGCCTCACTTCTGCTCCGTCATGCAATAGTAGTCTCATCTCGCTGCAACTAACAGTTGCGGAGCAATATAACAAAGAAGAATGGCTGTGTTTTTGACACACCTTTTCCGTAAAAGTCTAGTGGGGCTACATGACCACCAAGTTTCATGTGCCCCGGTGTTTCGGTATGCCAATCGTTGACCAGAAATTCAGGACACAGATGACAGGAAAATAAAAAAACTCCCTATATGACAATCCCTACGCTAGTGGCGGTCATAATAAATATCAACAATGAAATAACGACAAAGAAACAGAATCCTTAGTTAAACCATTTATTAAGCAAAAAATAAACAACAAATGCATACATATGACCCCCCCTCCCAATAACAATAATACAAATTTACAATTTTTTACAAACTTAAACATTAACATTTCAATTATGAAATATATAGAACTGCCAGAGTCAGTGAATGTTCTTCTCTCTAGTCAGTGGCGTAACTATAGTAGGTGCAGCAAGTGCAGTCGCACCAGGGCCCGTGACCTCCCGGGGCCCGTCGCTACCCCCGCCCTGCCTCCTCTTTTTTTTTTAGAACTTTAGAATGTTAGAGCACGGAGAGTGAAGCGTCACTTTGACTATCTATCGGAAGATGAACGCTTAACCGATGCAGAGAGATACTTCAAAGTGCAGGTATTAAATGCAACTCTGGACATCATAATCAGTCAGCTCTCCCAAAGATTTGCAAGTATGCGGGAAACTTGTCATGTGTTTGAGTCTTTACGTCCTATGACCCTTCAACTCGCAGGTGATGATGAACTGCTTGAAAAGGCAAGACGTTTGTCAGACCATTATAGCAGGGACATTGCACCGACATTCCCAACACAACTCCTCTCATTCAGGTCTTGCTTTAAAGCAGAGATTTCACAGAAGTCATCTATTTTTCAACTTGCCAAAATGCTGGTGGTAGATTATGACAGTGTAACATCCACATTCGGGGAAGTGTGTACTCATGTTGTTTCTGACATTGCCTGTGACAAGAGCTAAGCGATCTTTTTCCAAACTCAAATTTATTAAGACCTATACCTAAGGAGCAGCATGGGGCAAGAGAGGCTCCGTGGGTTAGCTATCCTGTCCATTGAAAATACGAGAGCCAGAGCATTAAATATTGGGAACATCGTTGGCTCGTAAGATGGCTTTCTTCTAATGGCCTAATTCACGCATATTGGGGATTGTATGCATATGAATGATTTTATTTGGTTTCTGGACGGTTAAATAAGTTAGGTTACATTAAGTTTTGTTTCTGCGCAGTGCGAGTTTATAAGCAAGCAATCTACGCTTGCAGTTTCAGCAGAGGGTTGAAGAGGCGCATTGAGTGTTCCCATAATTCCATGCGAGTTGATGTTAATGCAGTAATATTAGATTACCCTGGCCTGCAGGCTGTTAATAAAATGATTTTTTAATGTTTTCACATGTAATGGATATGTAGTTGTGTGTTTCTTATTTGAAATTTTAATCTGTAACTACTAAACTACTTCGGTGCCTCAGGCCCTTTGCATAAACAATTGAAGTCACCCTTACTGTGTATTGCATGTATCAGAGCTAATTCATCCTGGGCCAAAATTTGTCGATATGGGGCCCGCGTAGCGCTCTCGCACCTGGGCCCACCGTTGGTTTGTTACGCCACTGTCTCTAGTCCACATTAAAGTGGCGGGAGGCATGACATTACGTTAACGCTAACGTCAACTAACTAATGATAGCATTGTATTTCAGAATTTTCTAGAAACATAGCGATGCTATTCGGTATATGAAGTGTTTACTTTGTGTAGGCCTACTAAAAGTATTCGAGATGTTAAATGAATGTATTTCTTGAGAGGTTGCGTTTTCTATAGCAACATTTAACATTAGGAAGGTTTGCAAAAAGTTGTGTCAGTAATGTTAGCATGACTTTAGCAAGTCAAACATCTAATCTCCAGCAAGGAAAGTTATTTCTCTTACAAATCAAACAGTACTTTCACTGTAAGTGTATTATGATCATATAGAGGACTATTTTGCAGCAGTCCCAGAAAGACGGGGATAAACTTTACAAAAGATGCTTACATTCTAATTTTATTATTCCATTGCATAGTAAGCAGGACATACTAGGACTGCATTTTCATTCACAAGTTACTTTACACAGACTTGCAGTAAGAGTTTATTTTTTTTGCAAAGATGTGTTTGGTTATTGAATTCGTGTTTTATCTTATTTCAGGATTATTGAATGTAATACATTTTAACTGTATTATTTGTGTCTGTTTGCAGGTTTGGAATGCAATGTAAACTGTGTGGATTTGAGAGTCCCAGTCTTGACATTCTTCTGAAGCACTACCTGTTCTGCCACTATCAAGGACACACTAGTCCGTTGCCCTGTCTCTATCCTCAGTGCGTTTGCACTTTCAGAACTCCAGGGGCCTCATTTATAAAGCGTTCTTACGCACAGATTTGATCTTAGACCGTGCGTACGCTCAAATCCATGCCAACGCTCAGATTTATAAAAACCGTCTTTGATGTGGAAAAGTGCTTATCTCCACGTCAGGTTCAAACTTGACGTACGACCATTTCCTTGTGGTAATGCCGGGGTACTGCAAGTAATCTGAGGTCTAAGTGCGATGCATTTTCAAAATTCCAAGACCAACGATCTCATGTCTTTCTTTACCATATGCATGATCAATATCAGAAGATGTTTAAAGTCGTTTTGGACGC
This sequence comes from Alosa pseudoharengus, assembly GCF_046254945.1. Classification (NCBI taxonomy): domain Eukaryota; kingdom Metazoa; phylum Chordata; class Actinopteri; order Clupeiformes; family Clupeidae; genus Alosa; species Alosa pseudoharengus. The sequence goes on along the minus strand of NW_027468564.1, from coordinate 2,203,020 downwards.
AGCTTAATGTTTCATGGTTTGGCATAAAACTGATAATGAGAACTATAGCCCACTTAAGAAAGTGAAAAAACGAATAGCTTACTTATTTCATAATATAAAAAAACACCAAGACCGATAGAATGATTGAAACATTCTTACAGGTGATCTAGTATATTTAGTGTTCTCACCAATCTAATATTGACCATAAAATGTCCAATTGCCCTCGTTTAGGAGAGGAAAAGTAAATTTGCGCCAGGGATGTAGTGGTAAATTAAGAGGTTATTGTACAACATTGGGAATAGGATAGTATTGGATAATTTGGACAGTTTTTAATGTTAAAAGTGAATAAACTCTTTTAAGAGGTGGAAACTCTAATAAGAGGTGGGTAAACTCTTTTCTGAAATTTCAGAGATGGGTAAACTGCGTTTACTCGCGTTTAGCCTCCACTACATCCTAATTTGCGCTCATAGGTCTATTCCCAGCTCCGTAACAGAAAGGTAATATTTGAATGTAAGTTATACAATGTAGGCTATAGATATTCTATATCATATATAGCCTACACAACCAAGGGACGGAAGTTATCTTCTGAAAGCAAGGCATCTTCATATTTAGTGTTGCGTAAAGAGGTGCAGAGCGCGCACCTGTTTGCTTTTTTTGACTGGCAGTGCCCAAGATCAGATGACAGTACGTGAGTTGAATAATGTAGGCTAAAATATAAAGGTAGGCCTAAAGCAAACAATAAAGGACAATGTTTAAGCCATTGGTAATTATTATTTTTTTTTATATATGTTTTTATTATTTTAGTTATAGACAGAACATAGCACATATTGACAAAACAGTCATCACGGTCATGAAAGTAATTAGTTCAATACAGAGTATACAAAATAAACTGAAAAGAAAACAATGATCAAGGTTTACAAAAGTATACAGCAATAGGAGTTTGTCAGACTTCGCCCTTTATGTACAATAACAGAGTCCCAGATCTTGTCATAGTATTTCAACTTATCAATGTTGTGATACCTGATCCTTTCAAGGCTTAAAATATTCCCCATTTCCCTTAACCACATTTCATAGCTAGGAGCAGAGTCACTTTTCCACATATGCAGAATAATTTTTTTCGCCACAACCATACCCAAAGAAACAGCTTGAGCTTGATATGTATTAGCCAAAAGTAGAGCTCCTGTCCCTCCCAAGACCGCAACAAGCGGGTCTGGGTGTAATTTCTTCTTAAAAGCACCAGAGAAACATTGGAAAATATCAGACCAGTAAGATGACAACTTTGTGCAAGAGCAAAAAGTATGAGCAAGTGTTCCCTCTGAAACTTTACATCTGTTACAAAGTGGGGATGTAGTTGGGTCAAACTTATGCACCCTGGTCTTACAATAGTACAGACGGTGTAGTGTCTTAAACTGTATCAAGTTGTGTCGGACATTCACTGAACAATCATTAATATTTGCCAGACATTGTTCCCAAAACCCCTCACCTATTTCCTCATTTAACTCGCTGGCCCATGCCTGTCTGTGTGAAGAGGAATCCTTAGGCGTAAGCTTTAGCAAAATCTGATAGAAATATGAGACCGCCCCTTGACTGATAGGATCAAATCCATTGATGAAGTTGAGAGTGTCATGGCAAGGTTTGTTTGGGTAATTAGATATGCTTTTTGGTGAATTCACGTATTTGAAAGTATCTGAATAGATTGGACCCTGGAATGCCATACAAGCTCTGAAGCTGAGCAAAAGAAGCAAAAGTACCTTTTATGTACAGTGAATTTAAGTCACTGATCCCCCTCTTTTGCCACAACAAAAAAACAGAGTCACTCATGCCAGGAGTAAAGGCATGATTATTGCATATTGGGCTATCCAAATAAGTATAAGGAGCTTTAATGTATCGCTTGATATGACCCCATATTTTCAGAGTGTTACCTATGATAGTACTGCCACAGTAAGCTGTTTTGTTTACTTTGGTGGGACTATTTAACAGGGCTGGGAGTAATGTGCTCTTGCATAAGGACCGTTCCAATGTTAACCAGGCTGGACAATCATCTGAGTCGGCTGTAGGGCCATTCTTCCACCAAGCAATGGTGGACAGTTGAGTGGCCCAATTATAAAGTTTGAAAAGAGGTAGACCAAAGCCTCCCTCCATCTTTGGCTTACACAGATGCTTTTTTGCTATACGCACTATTTTGTAGCTCCATAAGAAGGGCGTGATTATTGAATCTAATTGCTTAAAGTATGATTGTGGTATGTAAAATGGGACTCCTTGGAAGAGAAAAAGAAATTGAGGCAACACAACCATCTTGACAGCATTGACCCTTCCAACCAAAGAGATGGGGAGGGATTTCCAGAAGTCAATATTTCGTTTAAGTTTGTCAATCCGCTTTTGCCAGTTTGTCTTTAACAGGTCGTTTGGGTTTTTTGTAACAATCATACCAAGATAAGTGAAGCTGTTGTATGCTTTTTTGAAGGGTATACCTTCAATGAACTCTTTGTTATATGTATCTGTGATGGGCATAATTTCACTTTTATCCAGATTTACAGTAAATCCAGAGATAGATCCAAACCATTCTATTAATGACAAGAGAGATGGAATTGATGTCTGTGGCTTAGAGATATACAAAAGCATATCATCTGCATACAGGGAGAGATGGGGAGTAGTTCCATTGACAACTATAGGGGCTATACTAGCACTTTGTCTTATGTTAATTGCTAGCGGCTCTATCAGAATTGCAAAGAGGAACGGTGACAGGGGGCAGCCCTGTCGGGTTCCCCTATGAATTTGGAAGGGTGGAGAAACGTTTTGGTTGGTTATGACTGAGGCTGTGGGTTGAGCATATATTGTCTCTACCCATTTCCTGAACGTAGACCCAAACCCAAATTGTTCTAGTGCTACCTGCATGTAAGGCCACTCAACCTGGTCAAATGCACGCTGTGCATCTAAGGAAATAATGACAGCCTCAGTGGAGTGTTTACTATACAAGACATTGAAAAGACGGCGTAAATTAAAATGTACAGTAGTTGTCTCCCTGGCATAAATCCAGTCTGGTCTGTGTGCACAATGCTACATATATATTTCTTCAACCTGTCTGCAAGAATCTTCCCTATGATCTTAGTTTCAGCAGGCAGCAGAGAGATTGGGCGGTACGAAGATACCAATAGGGGGTCACGACCAGGCTTCGTAGGAGTATTGTAGCTTCCTTAGCGTGGTTAAACATACGCAACAATAGGGGTGATAGATCTTCCCTAAATGTTTTAAAGAAATCCATGCTAAAGCCATCAGGTCCTGGGGCTTTGTTAGCTGGGAACGCTGAAATGGCTGCATTGAGTTCTTTAAAGTTCAGGTCAGCTTCTAGTACACTGATGGCCTCATCAGAGAGCCTAGGCAACTGCAGACCAGCAAAAAACTTTTCTATACTGTCTCTGTCTACATTGCCTTGAGACTTATATACTTGTGAGTAGAATTCCCTGAATCTGGCATTTATCATTTTGGGGTTAGTATATGGCCAGAGCTATTTTTGATTTGAAATATGGCTCTGGAAGACTGCATTTGCCTTAGTTGCCTAGCAAGCAAGTTGTGTGGCTTCTCCCCTAGTTCAAAGTGTTTTTGTCTCATGTGTGTTAGTAATTTAATAACATCTTTTGAGTAAGTCATTGTATTCATACCTTAGGGCTACGATCTTGTTTAGCAGTTTCGTGTCGGGGGACATTTTGTAATTGTTTTCTAGATTAGTAAGATTGTCTACTATTTCCACTAACTTACCTCTTGTGTGCTTTCTTTCAGCTGTCTCATAAGATATTATGTCTCCCCTAATAACCGCTTTCAGGGCTTCCCATAAGGTGGAGTCCTTAACATCACCCTTGTCATTTGTATTTATAAACGTTAAAATTTTCTCTGTAATGTATTTACAGAAATCCTGATCCTTTAATAGTGAGTTATTTAGCCGCCAGGTGTAATTCCCCTCAGTTGTGTTAAGTTTAAGATCTACCGAAACAGGGGAATGATCAGATATAACAATATTGTGGTAACAAGAGCCAGAGACAGTTGAGAGCAAACTGGAATCTAGAAGAAAATAATCTATTCTGGAATATGATTTGTGTACAGATGAAAAAAATGAAAAATCTTTTTTAGAGGGATGGAGCAATCGCCAAACATCTACCAGGTGGTAGCCCTTCATTAGACTATTGAGGGTCAAACTACTTTTTGACTTATTTATTTGTGGTTGTTGCCTGTCTGTCAGAGGATCCATTATACAATTAAAATCGCCCCCCATAATCACCTTAGACCCAGAGAGATTGGGTATAGCCCTAAAAAGAGCCTGGAAGAATCCTGGATCATCAAAATTAGGGCCATACACATTAATCAATGTCACTGGTATTTCGTTCAGCAAACCTGTAACAATTAAATATCTACCATTTTGGTCAAAAATCGTTTGCTGGTGTTGAAAAGTAACTTTGTTATGTATAAGGATAGCAACCCCTCTTGCTTTGACTGAAAAATTAGACTGAAAGATCTGTGATGCCCATGATAGCCTCAAAACCTTTGCTGCACTCTTTTTAATATGCGTTTCCTGAAGGAAGCATATATCAGCTTTAAGCGATTTCAAGTGTGCAAAAACCTTTCCCCTTTTCACTTGGCTGTTCAAGCCCCTCACATTCCAACTGACAAGTCTGACTGCTCCTGTATTTTGCCTATGTAGATCACCCATCAGTACTAAATGAAATCCAAAACGTACATTCAAAGACCGTGATGGTAACTAACATGTATGTGCTGTAGAAAAGAAAAGAATAACAAAACAGAAACGCTCCTACTATGAGAAAGAAACATACTCGTCTACCCTCCCCCACCCCATACCACCCTCTCCTATCAAACTCCGTCTTCTCAAGGTTAACGCTAGCAACGAAAATAAATCGCGAACTCACGTTCTATCCTAGCAGACCCAGAAACTTCTAGTAGCATTATATGTTAGATTAGATTAATTCAAAAGAAACCTCACTTCTTAAGAAGCAATGATGCTCAACAAACAAGAAAAGCCTTCATAGCAGGCTGTCAAAGTATTATCAATCTTATCAAACCCTTATACATTAAGTACAGTCCATTAATCATTACCGTGTGGCGTGCTCGCCCATTATTGTTCATCAGTCAGTGTCGTGCTCCACCGCATTTATCTCATGCTGCCAGTCTGCCACTTTCGCCGTCAGAAACTTGTTAGCTTCTTCTGCAGAATCAAATGTCTCAGTGCAATCTCCAGCTGTGACGATGAACTTAGCTGGGTATCGGAATCCATACCGTATCTTTCTGGCCTTACACTTCACCTTGATAGCAGTAAATTGTTGACGTTCTTGAAGGATGTGAGCTGACAGATCCGGATAGATGAACACTGGAGAGTTGTCATATCGTAGTCCGGGGCTCTTCCTAGCTAGCTTCAGGACAAGTTCTTTAACCGCCAAGTGGTGGAATCTCACTGTGATGGGTCGAGGCTTGCGGTCCTTCCCAGATTTTGAATTCCGATATGCACTGTCAATCCGAATAGGCTCTCTGAAAAACTCTTCACCCAAGAGAGTGGGAAGCAGTGTTGATATAAAGTCAGTCAGTTTGCCGCTTTCAGCTTGCTCTTTAATGACTACAATGCGTATGTTCTGCCGACGAGCACGGTCTTCCATAGAACTTAGCTTAGCCTGCTGTTGTTTGGACTGGGAGGCTAGACTAGTGCATACATTATTGAAAGAAAACTATAGCAACGATATGCAGAATGAATGAATAATGACCGGCGAACTAGGCTACTTTTTCAGCAAAAAACATAGCCTGACATATCACGCTTAATTTACTCCTCTGTTTTGTAGACTAAATCAGCATATTACCCTGGGTCATATTGGAAACGTACAGTAGCCTACTGTACCATAACGTACAGGATTATGCTGTAGGCCTAGGTCTTTCCTTCATAAGGTAGGCCAACCCATTTTTTTTCCCTACAAAGTAGGCCTAAACATAGGCTACTAAATGTGGATTATTCACATTACTGCAAGCAAAAGGAATGAAAGCGAGCAGAGGACAATGGACATGGATGCATACGATCTCTTTCCAGAAAGCTTTGCTGGAAAAAACATAATTAGTTAAGCTATTCGAACTGATGCATATAGGCTAGTCAGATGTCAGACATCAGATGGCATAGGCTAGGCATATACAATGTTTTCAATATATCATTTTACATAGGCTACAGCTTTTAGGCCATTGATTTCATTAAAACATATGCTAATGATATTGATGAGGGGGTGTTTACAAGGCGGAGACCTAAAACCATCCGGCTGCGCACAAGTTGACCTTCATTTGTGATTTATAATGGGCACATCTGGAAGGGTGGCGTACGCACGTTTTTTTGTGCGTACGTTCGTGTTCTCTGAATCACACGTACAATCATTTCAGAAATTATCTAAGATCAAATGAAGGATGGTTTCTACGCAACACTTTTATAAATGAGGCCCCAGGTGCGTTGAAGTCACATTTGTCACGAGCGCACAGACCATTTCCACAACAAGCAGCCTTAATCAGACTATTCAAAAGGTGATCCTCAGGAAGAAAATAATGGATATTGCTGTTTACTAGGGGTGTAACGGTACACAGAAGTCACGGTTCGGTTCATACCTCGGTTCGGACATCACGGTTCGGTACGAGTTCGGTACAATGGAGGGAAAAGCAAAACAAAAATGCAGAAAGCATTTTTTTTTTGTACATGTCTCAGGCTGTACCACCTAGTGTCATAGAGTCTCTTCCCTGAGCTATCTGCAACAGCCTGAAGTGTGTAAGATGTAGGCTAAACAGTACAATAAGTACCCAGACTCCATCTGTAACTTGTAAACAAAATAAGACAATCAGCTATAAAACTGAAAATAGGCCTACAGCATCTCTTATTTCTGAAAGGGCAAATTACATAGAAAAATGATTTTTAAAAATCCACTTAAGCAAGACCTTCAACATCTGTGTTTAGTTGTATATGGAAGGGTCTACCAATATTTTTTTTATTGTGTGTAAAGTAATAATCTAGCCTACTAACTGTGAAAATATCACACTATTTTGCCTTTTTTTTAAAAACGAAATTGCTCCTTTCGTTTCATAAACAGACTACAACTAGAAGTCACGTGACTTTGCCCTTTGACGTTAACTCACCGTAGCATGGTTTGTTTATTAGCCTGGTTAGCGTTGTCACTTTATTTTACTGTCTATGCACTTAACACTACCAGCTCCTCATGTGAGAAGTTACAAGTTACCCCAACATAAAGGTAATTACACGCGATTTACATAGCTTTCTGTCATTACGAAATCGTTTAATTTAAGCCATAGGTTTTGGCCCTATTTGTATATCCAAAGGCTGCTGAAGCGCAGGGGAAGTTGTTTTTTCCCCTCGTTTCAGTGATTGGTAGCCTACATCATCTGGGTGATGGCTTCGAATATGTGTAGCATTTTTTCCACTCACATACCCAACAACTGCTGAACAACGCCGACACAGAGTTTAATCTTATCCACCACTCTTTCGCCTGTAGGCTACTAACATTACTGTAACTGAAGTTCTCAAACTTGCGATCTTAAAGAGACTAGCGGATCCTCTAACTCTTGTGGGTCTAACCTTAGTGCTGCTAATGACTGACGGACTCGACCGACGACCTGGCAAAAAAAAAAAACATAGGCGCCAATCAGAGCTTCAGAGCTAAGGCGAGGCTACAGATTAGCGTTAGGTGTCGCTAAAGAACTCCTGTAACTCTCGCTACTTAACAGTAATCGCGCATGACATTAATTAATCCGCACACGAGTTTTATGTATTTTTATACCGTGTATTCTCCGTGTAAATTCATGCACCGAACCGTGACGCCCGTACCGTTTCGGTTCAATACGAATACATGAACCGTTACACCCCTACTGTTTACATTAACATAGTACTGTGCAGCACTTAAACAGTTATGATAGAGGTAACTTTATTTAGGTATCTTTTTACTTTTTTTTTTTTAGGGTCCTTTTGGAATGCTTGTGTGTGCAGTCCAAATGGCAGCTTTTAGTCAGTTTTCAATTGTAAAGGTTCTGTAAGGAAGTCAAGCTTGATAGGTAGTTAACCAGGTAAACTTGCTCAGCATTTTCATTATTATGCTATACATTCTTATTTGAGCCTGCCCGACTCTCTCTTTATTTTATATTTTCAACTGCTTCAGTGTAATGAAGCATATGTACAATGTTGAGTAGTACTTTATTTTTCACCACAATGTTAAAGGAGAATTCCGGTGTGATATTGACGTAAAGTGTGTTGAAACATGATACCGAGTGTGAACGTATGTCTCATAGCTTACCTCGACTTGTCCCCTGCACTCAGAAACCTGGCGCTAGTTAGCCAATGTTACCAACAGTGTTTCGTTGTGGTGCCTCGGGCATCGGCCTAGCCATGCAAATAAATCACTGTTTTACACCATTTACACACCGGAATTATCCTTTAAGTCCATAAGACGATATATGACATGTTTGATATATTGGTAGCCTAATGATTAGGGCATACATTGTTACCTAGCCTCGCACTGCCTTTCTAAGATACACATTTGTGTGTGTTGGCAGAGTGGTCAGTTTATTGGATGTCTTTGGCTGGTTCTTAGAACTTAAGATTCTTTTAATTATTGTTGGCACAAAAGACAGTGTTTTAAAATAAGTTTCAAATAAAAAGGTGTGTTTTTACTTAAGAATTCATTGTTTCTTCTGTCTGTCTTGTAACCAAGTGATAAGATATACATACAATAGACAATTGCCTATCTTGACGTAGTTCGATAAACTTAAAGAGCATAGTTTTAACTAAAGATTAAAGGAAGCTGTACATACTTAGAAATGTAGCGCAACCGGCTGCGAAGGATTTGTAAGTTTTCTCTGACTTAAGTTACCATCTGTAAGTTTTCTTGACTTAAGTTACCATCTAGTTGTGCTAACCTGCTTTTCAAAGTTTAGGTGATAGTTTACCTGACTTATTTTTTCAATTTCAGCTTAGTTACACGTATACTTTATTTGCCCTTGCATAGCAAAGGTGAAGAAACTTAAAACACTGCTTTGTATGAACTCAGAAAACCTGGTCAGCACAACTATATAGGCCTAAAGTTGAGTAAACTTGAAAATGCTTCGCAGCTGGTTGCGTTACATTTTTTAGTTAGCCTACCTTTTATTTTTTACAGTGCAGTTTGGTTAGCAAAAAAATAAATACATAAGCCTTATGCTACAATGTTACATAATCACAAGTTGTTTCTTCTTTCATACAGGAATTTACATCCCCAGAATGTCCATACAACAACATTCAACAAGTAATTGCAACTACTTAACTGTGTTGCACTAATGATGAAAAGTTCACTAACTAGCAAACAAATCAAGCTACCGTATTTTCCGGACTATACGTCACTCCGGAGTATAAGTCGTATCAATCAAAAAATGCCTCATGAAGAGGAAAAAAAACATATATAAGTCGCACAGGACTATAAGTTGCATCTTTAGAAATTTATTTCACAAAATCCAAGACCAAGAACAGACATAGACTATATTTGAGAATTCTACCAGGAATCTTAATGAAGAGGAGTGAATGGTGGCAAGCAAGCATGTGGTGTCAAAGATTTGAAACTCATGAAAGTCTTTCTCCACATTGGACCTTGTCATGAGGCTTCTCTCCTATACGTGATGTCACAATTGATTTGGAACATTCTGGAGGCTTCCCCCAGAGTGTGTTGTTACAATAGATTTAGAACATTCTGGAGGCTTCTCTCCAGAGTGTGATGTCACAATGGATTTGGAACATTCTGGAGGCTTCTCTTCAGAGTGTGATGTCACAATGGATTTGGAAGATTCTGGAGGCTTCTCTCCAGAGTGTGATGTCACAATGGATTTGGAACATTCTGGAGGCTTCTCTTCAGAGTGTGATGTCACAATGGATTTGGAAGATTCTGGAGGCTTCTCTCCAGAGTGTGATGTGACAATGGATTTGGAAGATTTGGGAGGCTTCTCTCCTGAGTGTGTTTGCATATGGGCTTTGAGCCGCACATGGAATGAAAACGCTTTTCCACAGTATGCACATCTATATGGTTTCTCTCCAGTGTGCATTAGCATATGCGAATTTAGATTTGAAATTCGTGTGAAATCTTTCCCACACTGAACACATTTATGAGGCTTCTCTCCAGTGTGTATTCGCATATGCTCTTTAAGACTTGACATTTGTGAAAACCCTTTTCCACACTGGACACATTTATGGGGCCTCTCTCTAGTGTGTACAAGCATATGTAATTTCAGTTTTGACATTTTTGGAAAACCTTTTCCACACTGAGCACATTGATGAGACTTCTCTCCAGTGTGTACTAGCCTGCGCTTTTTAACACTGGAAAATTGTGTAAAAGCATTTCCACGCTGGACAGATTTATGAGGCGTCTCTCCAGAGTGTGCTAGCATATGGGTGTTGAGATGTTCGATGTGTGAATAAAAAATTTCACAGTGGACACATTTGTAAAGCTTCTTACCAGTGTGTGTCAGCCTGTGCAATTTAAGATTTGAACGGTATGAAAAACATTTTCCACACTGGGCACATTTATGAGGCTTCTCTCCAGTGTGTATCAGCATATGGGATTTAAGATATGACATTTTTAAAAAAGCTTTTCCACACTGGACACAGATATGGGGCTTCTCTCCAGTGTGGGTAAGCATGTGGCGTTTAAGAGTTGAAAATACTGAAAAAGCTTTTCCGCATTGGTCACATTGATGATGCTTCTCCCCAGTGTGTATTAGCATGTGGGTTTTAAGATATGACAATTGTGAAAAACTTTTTCCACACTGGACACAGTTATGAGTGCCTTTGTTAGTGTTCTGTTTGCGTTTCTCTTTAGTGTGTATAAGCATGTGGCGTTTAAAATCTGAAGACCTTCTAAATGTTTTCCCACACTGGGTACATGTATGAGTGTTCAGTTTGGGCTTCTCTTTAGTGTGTGTAAGCATGTGGCGTTTAAAATCTGAGGACCTTCTAAATGTTTTCCCACACTGGGTACATGTATGAGTGTTCAGTTTGGGCTTCTCTTTAGTGTGTGTAAGCATGTGGCATTTAAGATCTGAAGACCTTCTAAATGATTTTCCACACGGTTCACATTGATGACGCTTCTCGCCTGTGTGTATTCGCATATGGGTTTCAAGATTGGAAATATTAAAAAAAACTTTTCCGCAATGAATACAGTTATGGGGCTTCTCTCCAGTATGGGTAAGCATGTGCTGTTTAAGACTGGGAATATGTCTAAAAGCTTTTTCACACTGAGCACATTTATGAGGTTTCTCTCCAGTGTGTATTAGCATGTGGATTTTAAGATAGGAATTTTGTGAAAAACATTTTCCGCACTGGACACAGTTACGAATGCTTTTGTTAGTATTCTGCTTTTGGTCCTCTCTAGTGTGTATAACCATGTGGCGTTTAAGATCTGAGGACTTTCTAAAAGCTTTTCCACACTGGGTACATTGATGAGGCTTCTCTCCAGTGTGTATTAGTATATGGGTTTTAAGAGTTGAACTGTATGAAAAACCTTTTCCGCACTGGACACAGTTATGGGGCTTCTCTCCAGTGTGTATTAGCATATGGGTTTTAAGAGTTGAACTGTATGAAAAACCTTTTCCACACTGGGCACATTTAAAAGGTTTCTCTCCGGTGTGTGTTCTCATGTGGCCTTCAAGACGTGTTTGTGTTGTAAATGCTTTTTCACACTCTGTACATTTATGAGGCCTTTTGCCAGTGTTCTGCTTTAGGTTCAAGTCAACAGTGTGTGTTTGTTGGTGTTTCTCTAGTTCACTCAGGGCGGTGAAACTCTTCCTGCAGACTGTGCAGTGGTAGAGATGTCCTTTATGTTGCAGGTTGAGTTCATCATTCTGTCCATGAATCTTCTGCAGCATTAAAGGTTGGTGTTCTGATATACCTGGAAGAGTTACCATGTGAGTTAGAATGTTCTAAAATCCCATTTATCAAGAAAGTTGCGGCACTATGTAAAATGCAAATGAAAACATAATTTGATCATCTACATATTTAGTAGCAAAAAATGCTGTTTAAACTATATTATGCAAAAAAGAAACCATATTTAGACATCGTCCCAGAACTTCACAATCAGTGTATGCCTAATGGAAACTGTCAAGAGGGCATTAAGGCTTCTTGTGGCATTTTAAGACCTATAGTTAGATTGTTTGGTCCGCAGCAGGCAATAAATTGTTACACTGTTGTATATAGACTTTGGTCTGGTTCAGTTTATAGATGTCATTTCACTACTTTGGAGTTTATCTTATTGAATACTGTGTAATGTATGTCCTTAGGCTTAAAATTGAAGCAAAAGTATAATTAGAATGTATTTTCGAGGAACTGCGAAGTGTGCTTGCTCAGGTGCGGTTGACCAACGGGAGCAGAAAGTGAAATATGGTACGTTGAAGTAGACTTGATCCAAGAATTACAACGGTACCTCGTTTTTCAAAATCGGGCGTACAGGTCAAAGGTTACGTGCATCAACGTACATCCGAAACGCCAAAACGATATTTCAGTCAGGACCACTTTGTCAAGAAGGTTGATTGCTATTAGTAATGCATAATCTTTCATTTGGCGGTATGGTTCTGTTCTGGGAGCCCCCTGCCCTTCCATGTGCAAACATGGAAAGCCTAAGGCAGAGAGAGCAGCAAGATAAACCCCCCCATAGGGTACAGAACAGACCAGACAACAACTAGACATTGATAAGTATAAGGAGGTGGGTTGCAAAAGGCTTGCAGAGAAAACAGCAGAGTAGGCAGGCTACAGCAGCTTAAAAAGGGCACCCTGAATGATGTCCACCAATATAAGAGCGAGTGATCAGCTGATCAATCAGCTGGGTAGTCAGCTGAGCAGTTAGCCAAGTTGCTGGGCGTGACTCCGTGGCCTGCCTGAACTAACGCTGTGCTCCATTTTTGCTTGTTGCAGCGAGCCCTAGGGCAACAAGGGCAACAAATTATATGTGGCCTCACAATGGAGTCCCGAGTCCCTGTACATTCCAGGTGAAGCAGTGTTACATATATGACAGTTGTTAGTAGCTTGTAACAAGTTGCCTAGAATTGTCAAAACAGCAGGGAATATTATAGTTTGCCAACAAAAGACATTAGATGATCTCTACGGCGCTGCCATATACAGGAAAGCCCAATTAATCTTAGATGATCTCAAACTCATCCACTCCACCCCGAGTTTGAGTTGCTTCCCTCAGGGCGGCGCTATAGAGTACCTATGGCAAAGAAAAAGATCTACAAGGGCTCTTTCATACCAAATGCAATTAGTATGGTCAATAAGCTGGGGGGGGGGGGGTAAACGTGGGAGCATAGCTTAGTTAGGTAAATACTGAAGCTGCACATCTGCCAGGGGGATGGCTGTGCAGCCAAGCCCTATTTGTATTTAAAGTATTTATACAGTCTATGGGGAAAATCTCTGAGGGTAATTGTGACATCATAATGTGGAACTCTCGGTTCGCGAACATTCTAATCACATATTTGTGACCGTACACCTCAACAGGTTAAAGTATTTATCCTGTGGATATGATGTGTCTCAGTGAACACTGTGTTATGGATTTGTGTCTATAGTGTGTATATCGTATGTACTGTCTATTTTATTGGTGAGACCGAAGACTCATGCCTGACATGACAAAGTCTATTAAATTCTATTCAATTCAATAATTTCATCTGGAATCTCTTATAAAGGTGTGATGTAGGCTCTATGTATGGGTTTTAAAGTGAATTAGTTGGTGAGCTAGGTTCTTAGAAGACATACATAGATTGCACCATATTCTCTCCCAATCTAGGTTTATATTTAAACTCCCCAACTCCCTGTTCCATATGGATTCAATTGCTGAATTCAATTGCTGAATTAGAGCACTATACATTAAAGAGACAGAAGTTCTGCCCAGTAATGGTGCAATCCATTGTAACATAGGATGTGAGGGGAGAAGAGAACTCCAGGACACAGGACGAGAAAACATGTTCTTAAGTCTTATATGACACCGAAGGTCTTTGTTCCATACATCACCTAATGTATTCACTCCATGAGATGACCAAGATGGTTGATTAAATGGTTTGTTACCGCATAATAACCTCAGGTTATGCCATAGTGGCGTGTTCTGACAGAATTTAGAAGAGCCGTCCATCCAACATTCTGCTTTCTTCCACACTTGTATAGAATTTGCTGATGATGGGCCCAAAAATATTTTTAATTATTTTGTTTGTTACGCTAGACTAGACTAGAATAGCATGTCTTACAGCTTGTGTGGTAATATCTTAGCAGATTCAATCAATCTCCATGCAGCGGTTGACTGTGGGTCAACCCATGTGCTCAGTGCTCTGATTTGAAATGACCAATAATAAAGTTCAAACTTTGGTACTGCCAAGCCACCCAGCAGTTTGGGTCGGAAAATTAAACATGGCGATTTTCTAGGCTGATTTGACATGGAACTATACTCTCATTACCGGAAATCGTAGTCACTTTTAAGCATGATGCTAGCAGGTGAGATGCTAATGGTCTAATCCGATTCAATAATCTATGCTAGACTGGAGCTAAAAGTGGTATTGCCAGACTCCGAGAACGGTGGATGAACTGGAGAAAGGTAAAATCAATTGTTTAACACGTAGAGGAATATTCCTTCAAGGTAATTTGGAAGGGGGCAAAGTGGTAACATAAAGAAATGGAAATAGAGACGGGGCAATACGTTAATTTTTCTACCTTGAAGAGACGTCTTTAAATTCCTCCATGTATGAATGTCTGATTTTATTTCGCTTAGCATAGTGTTGAAGTTGTCTCTGTTCATTGTCTAGACCGATGCCCTAGGGACCCCCATTGAAAACCTGTTGGTAGCATTGGCTAACTAGTGCCTGATTTCGGAGTGCAGGGGGCAAGCCGAGATGAGCTATGAGACAAAAGTTCACACTCGGTATCGTGTTTCAACACACTTTAGGTCAATATCACACCGAACTTCTCCTTTAATATCCAAAAAAATCTTTTAATTGTACTTTGAGTGAACTAAGAAATCCAGATTTAGTTAGTAAAGATGTGTTTAAACACCACCTAGGGGCTTTTGTCGTAATGTTGGGCAGATCGATGTTGCATAATAAAGCAAAGTGATGTGTACAAAAAATGAAAAATGTGTAATCCCTAGCAGTAGCATTCTGCATACGCCAAATATCAACAAGATTTCGATCTATGATAAGCGTATTCAATAAGGTAGATGAGGGATTGGCTATTGCATCTGAATTAGATTTATCAAGAGATGGATTAAGGACTGCATTGAAATCATGTCCCACCACTACATAAGTCATTTTGTTCCAATGTGTTTTCAATGTAAGAAAAAAAGTCTCTGACAGGGTCATTTGGGCAGTCAATGACTGTGTCTACATATTATCCAGCTTAGATCAGTCTTGAAATATAAACGTGTTAGTATAAGATATAGCAGAAGCGTGAAATCGTCCTGCCAATTTCCATACATATGCCCCAGAACGGATGTTCTAACAAAGAGTAGGAAAATGTCTGTAAAGGGGAGGGGGTGGGAAAAACTATATACAAAAACAGACACAGACCGGACAGACAAAACTCCATAGGTCTGTAAAAATTAAACATTGTCTGACCCGTGACCAATCCACCCCAACGCATGGCTATAGTATCAGATAAGCCCACACAGTCATACCACATAAACTGAATACATTAGTCACCTCTCGAACTGGTAAAGCTAATTTAGCATGCTAGTGTTAAATCATACCTAAGAAAAGCAATTATCAGAAGACATAGCCTATCTAATCTTACATTTCAAACATTCCAAAATACCTTGTAGTAAGGATCCTAAGACTGACCATTGCTACATAACCTGTATATGTTAAGTGATGTAAGCTCATTCTTTCATGTCCACTAAGTTGCCTTCTCTGACGTGTGGAGGATCCCTGTAGTTCTTCTGGGTTTGAGGCTGCGGCAGTACCGCCATACCGGTGTAGGGATGGACCTCCATGGAAGTGAGTTGATGAAATCTTCGGCGCCCTGGGGGGAGTCGAACATTTTCTTATCGTCTCATCTCTCTCTCTTTGCTGTTGCCGCTGGACTGGCCGATGCGGTCGGAGACCGGGTGGCTCCGTTGGATGCTTACTTCACTGGATAAACTTCACGTGCCCTGTTAAGGAGAGCCGATCTGTCTTGCCAACGCAGTAATATGAAGATGAGGGTGCATGGCTTGTAGGAGTTAGCCTCTCCTCAATCATATACACAATGTGCCCGTTCAATGTTAATGTCTCAGTCCACCAATGAGGGGATCCACTTGGGGAGATTATCTTTGAGATAGCCGAACCCTCCGAACCCTCCACTGCTTCTGGTAAGCCAACCAGCCTTACATTATTCCTTTGTCCCCTGTCCTCCAGGTCTGTCAACTTTGTGGTGAGCTGGTCTAGCTGTGTCCTTAGCTCGACCGGTCCTCTTGTGCAGCCGAGTCCACTCGGTTCCGAGTCCTTTTAGTAGATTTGACTACATTCTCAAGTTCACTGCTAATATCCTTCACAAATTCATTAAGTATAAGTATATACACTCTTTTGATCCCGTGAGGGAAATTTGGTCTCTGCATTTATCCCAATCCGTGAATTAGTGAAACACACTCAGCACACAGTGAACACAGTGAGGTGAAGCACACACTAATCCCGGCGCAGTGAGTTGCCTGCTACAACAGCGGCGCTCGGGGAACAGTGAGGGGTTAGGTGCCTTGCTCAAGGGCAATTGTTCATTCTCCCTTTTCCGTGTGTTCGAAGTATGTGATAGGATTATTGAAAAAATAAGACTATGCAAGCAGAGCTAAAAACTATGCTGGCATCGCTGTGGATGGGTCACGTGATCTCCCTAGGCTGTGAAATTAAGGTCTAACCTACTGTTGGGTTTAATGGAATTTTGACGCAACCATTTCTGTCACTCCTGTAGAGCTCACCAAAATCATAGAAATTATCATTACAAGACACTTATCTTCTACAATCCAAGATAGATTTTCTTGAGTTGTTAGGCTTTTAGGCTTCTTGTTGCTAGGCTTTTGAGCATTTATTTGAACAAATCACATGGAAAACATAATTAATTTTGTCCACATATCCTTATGCACTATGCACAACAATGCCACTAAGTTAGCATAAACCGTGTGACTCAAGCAAGCCTCACCGCCTTAAAGTGACTCAATTATACTTGCACACCACCAGTACAGTGTAATGACATGAAAGATAAGTCTATATAGTTTATATATTCCGAGAAGGGCAAGGGGAGGGGCGGCAGCAGGTGATCCCTGGCCGGAGCAGGGAAGATGCACAAACAGCACATTAGTTACATGTCAGATATGCTAGCCTATGCTGTCAATTAGCGGGACATTTGGCATGGGAATGTGTAAAAAGCGTTATTTTCGTGCAAAACAAGTAGCCTAATGATGTGCTGGTAATGTTTGCAAAATAGTGATTTTTAAAAATATCCATATGAATAACAGGACCTTCGATATATGGCCACAAGATTGAGTGTAACATAAAACAATGATCGTTTTAATTTTAGAATCCTTATTAAAGCCAAAATGACTTTAATGCATTAATGACTCCCACTGTGTTCTTGTAGCTAGGCCTCGGCTACTTCATGGGGGAGTGGCTTGGCGAAGAGCAGTGAAAGGCAGGGAATTATGGGAGTTGTTGGCTTTCATTCACATGAGCCAAAAACACATTTTTGTCTTTTTCTCAGCCAAGAAGTCACTGACACTAATTATGACACTAATTATGACTCCACATTTGTGACCCTGCAAGGCGAAACCAGTCGTTTTGCGCACAGTGCTATTTTCAGAAAATCCACGATAAACAAACGTACGGGTTAAAATGTCGAATGTCACGTTTCCACATAATTCGACAGTATACAGTCTACACTTTCATATTGTGAACAAATTTCACGGATAAACATACGTTTTGACTGTTAAACCATGACTTTATTTAGGTGAAGATTCAACACATTAGCAGTCATTCCCTTTGTCCACGCCGCTATAAGGTTTTACGGTAGAGCTAAAATTGACTCATTACTCATTACTCGATGTGTCAGCTCTCTATCGTTCTTGGCAGATGTAACAGAATATGAATGTAAAGGACTTGCCTTTCAGGGCACGAACGGTCAAAATCACAAACTTTTAGAAATATCCTGGCGTCATTTTACGGACCAGGAGAAGATTTCCATTGACATAGCGCATTTTAAAAGTGGGTCTGTACACAGAACTTCCTCTCCCCTTACTTCCCCCGAAATACATTAATTATATTCTATAGTGACACCTTATGACCGTCCCAGGTATTAACTAGGGGGCAGAAAAAGACACTCACTCAAGTTGATGAAACTGGACATAGTCATCCGCTTCAAAGTCACACTACCGTAAGGCTAATAATAGCTGTGTCCTCACACTATCGCATGTGACCATTTACTTAGTGATTTTTATTCCTCTTCTGGCGTATCGTGACAGGAGAACCATGCCAACTTTGGATGCAGTTATCTTAGCGATACTTTTTACAATACCCTCGATATACATATCGTTGGAAAGCTTAGTTAATGGTCGTTCATGTGAGCACAATAACTTAATTTTGTACATTTTACCAAAGCAACTGGTTTCGCCTTGCAGGGTCACATTTCTACTACATAAATGCACATTCATCTTGAGTCAGTGGTGAAACGCTCCTTTAACTATGTGCAATACTTCGCCCGTGACATTAGCCTACTGATCAAGTGAAGATTTTGCGGCGGGGCTCACATTCCAGGAGCAGCGATTTGGATATTCATTATTTTCAAATGTTTTTTTTTTTACGAAAAGTAATACCTCGTAAAATGATTTTTTCATTAAAACTACATTTCAATACCTTTTAATGGCCTTCATTTTTGCTAAGTTGATTTACTTTTTACTACTTTTTAAAACCCCAAGGACACCCTGGATATGCCCGCTTGACAACAGGAGAAATGGAACTAACGACTGGCCTTTGGCCATTGCAACCATCCATTTAGAACTAGTAATGACAGTTTGTCCTGCAAGTTGAGAAATTATATGGCAGAAAGAAGTAATTTCTACAAACAAGACAGTTTTAGCGGTTAAAATTATTAAATTATAACAGGAAATGAACGCAAGTGGCAACAGTGGAATAAGCGGGATAATGGACTCCACGGCATTTGGTTCACCGAAATTATGCACTTACGAGGTGTAAAACTTTGCTGCATGTCGGGGCCATTTTACTACATTGACCGTGCATTTGTTTCTGTGAACCGAATGCTGTGTTGTCCATTATCCCTTACTTGTGTAATACTTGGGATTAATCTCTGAGGACTTACTTTCCAGCAGATGCTCTTGCTCATCCTCTTCTTCCTTCACTGTTGTCACATCGTCACTGTTGGAACAATCATGAGGCTTCTCTCCAGTAAGTGATGTCACATTGGATTTGGAACATTCTGGAGGCTTCTCTTCAGAGTGTGTTTGCAAATGGGCTTTGAGCCCCGTAAAGTGTGAAAATGCTTGTCCACAGTAGGCACATGTATAAGGCTTCTCACCAGTGTGCGTCATCATATGGAAATTAAGATTTGAAATTTGTCTAAAAGTTTTTCCACACTGGACACATTGATGAGGCTTCTCTCTTGTATGTAGAACCATATGGATTTTAAGGTTTGAAATTCTTGAAAAACCTTTTCCGCACTGGACACAGTTATGGGGTTTCTCTCCAGTGTGTGTAAGCATGTGGCGTTTAAGACTGGTAAATTGTGTAAAAGCTTTTCCACACTGGGCACATTGATGAGGCTTCTCTCCAGTATGCATTAGCATGTGGCCTTTAAGACATGAAATTTGCACAAAACCTTTTCCACACTGGGGACATTTATGGGGCTTCTGCCTATCGTGTGTAAGCATGTGGCGTTTAAGGTCTGAGGACTTTATAAATGCTTTTCCACACTGGGCACATTGATGAGACTTCTCTCCTGTGTGCATTAGCATGTGACTTTTAAGGCCTGATTTTCGTGAAAAACCTTTTCCGCACTGGACACAGTTATGGGGCTTCTGCCTATCGTGTGTAAACATGTGGCGTTTAAGGTCTGATGACTTTATAAATGCTTTTTCACACTGGGCACATCGATGAGGCTTCTCTCCGGTGTGTATTAGCATGTGAGTTTTAAGATTTACATTTAGTGAAAATGCTTTTCCACACTGGACACACTTATAAGGCCTCTCTCCGGTGTGCGTTCTCATATGGACTTCCAGACAAGTTCGTGTTGTAAATACTTTTTCACACTCTGTACATTTATGAGGCCTTCTTGCAGTATTCTGCTTTAGATTCAAGTCAACAGTGTGTGTTTGCTGGTGTTCCTCTAGTTCACTCAGGGCGGTGAAACTCTTCCTGCAGACTGTGCAGTGGTAGAGACGTCCTTTATGTTGCAGGTTCTGTTGCATCAAAGGTTGGTGTTGTGATATACCTGGAAGAGTTACCATGCGAGTTAGAATCAAAGATGATCTAAAACCACATTTAAAAAAAAAAGTTGTGGCACTATGTCAAATGCAAATAAAAAACAGAATAAGTAAGTATAGGTATATATACTCTTTTGATCCCGTGAGGGAAATTTGGTCTCTGCATTTATCCCAATCCGTGAATCAGTGAAACACACTCAGAATATGATCTTCTGCTAATCAAATCCACATTTAGTTGGGAAAAAATGCTGTTTAAACTCTGTTGTGCAAAAAAGAAACCATATTTAGACATGAGCAGGGGCAGACTGGGACCAAAAATCAGCCCTGGCATATTTGGCCCAAACTGCAATCAAATCAGTGGGGCACACCTAGTTAAATACAAAATCTTTGCATTACCCTTAAATATGCATATATTTTCAACTGTCATAGAGCACTGAAAGTGATGTAGGCCTCATTGGCCATCACTCTGACTGATCAGAGGTAGCCATGGAGCACATGATCTCCATATTAAAGTAGCCTAGGCTATAGATGTGTTTTTTTTTATTTTTTATTTTAGAGCCTGTTTTAGGTTTAGGTCTTTTTTATTTTCCACCCTGAACATGGGCAAAATGCCCCATTGACATCAATATGTTTTATATAGTCACCACACTGCCACCTGTGGTTGTATAGAGTAACCTGTGGTAGCTCTATACAAAACATATTGATGTCAATGGTGCATTTTGCCCATGTTCAGAGTGGAAAGTGAAAAAGAAATAATTGCATATGACAAGTCAAATTGGTGTTTTTAAAAAGAAAAGATCATGGAGAATAAAGAAAAAAAATATTTAAAAAAATCTTTGTATATTCCCACAAGGTGTTTAGGTGCTCTGAAAATGACTTCTAAGGTCTGCTGTTCAGACCCTGAAGGAATTTATTTTCTGTTCATTGTTTTTTGTGAGAGTGTTTCTACTTATCTCAGTTAGGAAAATAAATCAAGAGCCTATGTTGAGTACAAATATGTCTTCTGAAGGCTTAAACAGAGCCCAGCCAAAAACTCCTAAAATTTGTATCAACTTTGAGGGACAGCTATGACCATGCAGGATTATCCAGACCTAACGTGATGATTTTGCTTCATACTATTCCTATTTATGTACCAGCATGCAAAATTTGAGCCTCCTACATGGTTTAGTTCTTGCGCTGTGGGCTTGTGAACTTTGACAAAAAAAAGAGCCCGAACAAAATCGACACCCCCCTCCCCCTGTAAAACTGGCTGTATCTTGGAAAGTATTGATCTTACAATTTTACAGTGTGTCTCCTGGGTAACATAGGTACACCTGGTAATTCTTTCAGAATTTTTTGAGACCTAAGTGCGTGGGCCCTGGTTGAATTGACATGGAATGACCCTTTTACATTTAGGACAGTAAATTATCAGATAATGCATTGGGATTTGGGTATAAATAAAGAAAGCACTTCATAAGGATTATGACAATTATGTATTGACATACTGTGCTGAAAATGGCCAGTTTGTCTCTAAAATATATCTCCATATGATAAGGGATGCCACAGTCACATATCTACTCACTCCGTAGAGGTGAGGATCTTTTGAGTGCTGTTTCTCCTCATTAAAAAGTCTCTGACTGAAGCCAACTTCAGGCAAGTTGCATTACAAGTTAGTTCTGGGGTAGCAAATATCAAAGTTTGCCGTCTTTGAAGATTTACAGTATCCACTAAAAGGCAAAGGAGAAAAGTGTGTAAAACAAAACGTCTGCATTTCTGAATTCTTTGTCCCCGCGAGAGTTTAATAACAGGTGCAGAAAATTCAATATATTTATAGGAAAAATGTCAAGATACCGGATCTCTTCATATAGGCAAAGATAGCAGTTTTTTTGTAGGCACCCTTCAGAGGTCTATTGCGCTCCTCCAATGAACGACAGCTTTGCCATCTGTACGCTCTGGGCATTCCAAACTTTACCTGTGTGGCATTCCCCATTGAATGGGCTATTTGTTTGTTATTTGCTAGCACTACCAACAGCTTGACATGCTAAATCTAGCATTTACCACTTCACTACTACCTTTCCTGTCACTTGTTGCTTTGTAACTAGTACTTATCTCTGTACTACGCATGTTCACCCATTCCTGCTTCTGTCTCACCCACAGCGCGCAAGTTAGAAATCAAGGCGGCATTATGAAAGAGGCGTGATTTATTTCAAATAGAACCAGACTGATCCACCACCTCGTTAATTTAGGTAGATATGAAAACTTGGAACGTGGACTTTCTCATTGACCTTCTGAATGGCATTTAAATCCAGAAGAACACAAACCAGTCTTTGAATTTGGTGAACTGAATAGCGAACGGCCTACAATAAAATGGTGTGTCATCATATAACCTAACAAAGAATTGACTAAACAATTTTTTACTTTTGCTTTGAGGTTTGTTTATAAAGAATCAAGACCTTGGTAAGCTCCAATATCCAAAGGGGGTGATTATAACAAGGTTTTCCTTATTTAAAAATGTAGCCTCATGGATAAGGTAATGTCGGGAAATATGCCACCTTGTGACGCTGTAATGTGGAAACCATATGAAGCACCAAATTTGATACTGTAATATTAATTTGTAACGTTTTGTGTAACCTACATGTATTTAGAACTAGGCCTACTGCCGACATCGGGCAATATGCTGTTTCACCTTGTAGTGGTGCTTGACCTTAGCCGCGTAATTGAAAAGGTGCTTAAGTCAGTGGCAGAATGCATTTCTTTGTTTATTTAAAAGGGACAATGCACATCAATTGACATTTTTTTGTTTACACTCAAAATGTAAATGTACCAGAGTTAGCAAAAAACTAATTTTCATCTGTAATCCCTTGGCAGGTCAACACATCACCACACCACATTACATTAATAAAAAGAATGGAAGAAAGATAGAAAGCAAATTAAGAAAGAAGAGAAAAGAGAAAGGGATAAAATAAACAAACAATAAGTACAATACAAAGAAGGGCAGTTCCTAGGATGAGGTAAACCAGTTATTGGTGATTGCAATTTTGATTGTTTTTTAATCCATCTCTTGAGTGTGGTTTTAAATGACATGTTTTAAATAGGAAAATTCCCAGAAATCTTAGTATCTTTTAAACATGATGCTAGCAGGTGAGAAGCTAATGGTCTAATTAGATTCAATGACCTATGCTAGCCTGAAGCTAAAACTGGTATCACCAAACTCAGAGAATGGCTGGATGAACTGGAGAAAGGTAAAAATCAATTGTTTAACTCAAGGGGAGGTGGAAAATGTGTGTAATTCCCCAAATAGGGGAATATCCCTTTAACAACTGGATGCTTTTGGCTCAGATGTTGAATCATCGTTGATGTGCTGTTGTGGTACGTCAGTTCTGCCAAGCTAGTTAGAACGTACAGTATTTGTAGCGGCTGTAGCCTAATGTCGTAAGTTGATATGATGTTCAGTTGTGGAAATTTTAAGTAGTAAAATTTATGTAAAATTGCGAGTGAGCAATAAGCTACACCAAAAAACTCACACACACAGACACACCCGGTGTTAGGTTAGGCTACCTATCGCCTACCCCAGACTGAATAATTATAGCCCTCATTGTATTGTAGTATAACTGCACTGTAAAAAACTGTAGTTCATTTTTGTAAGGGAGGTTATTTGACAGTAATGGTCAATGCTGCAGATGCACAAATCTACAAACCGATATGAATTTACTTTGAAGTGACTAGGGCTAGTTTAGAGCATGACATTTGTTGTACATATTAATGAATTGCACTTAATAACGCAAAATCATTTTTTTATCCGATTACTCGATTAATCGCTAGAATACTTGATTCCAATAAGAACCGATAGCTATAGAACATACATAACACGGAACACGCAAGATGTGTGTACAGTCGTATATACCGCTGTATATAGTGTGGACATACGGAACACGGAACACGCAAGATGTGTGTACCTGGCAACCCATTAGACAACAATGTACGCCTCAATTAATAGCAGTGTTACAAGACACATAATACTTTATCGTTACATTTATCATTACTACAATTCTGTATACAAAATACTGTTTAGTTTTTACATGTGTAAAAAATGGGATTTGTCTTTGAAAGTACTTACTTCCTAGCAGATCATTGTGCTCATCCTCTTCAATCTTTACTTCAATCTCCGCTGCTGTCTGTAGTGTTTCATTATAAGCTGTGTCTGACTCTGCAAAGTCTGTTTCCGTTTTACAGTCAAGCTCTACAAAAGGCTTTTCATCTTCATCTTGACATGAAATTACGTGACCATCCTCCTCTTTTATATCTTCTTCCTTCATCATCACACTCAGTAGGTCAACCTGCTGCATTTCAGTCATGTTACAGCCTGAACTAAACGGCAGTCCAGGATCCATGTTCCCCAACAACTCAAAGACGATCCTATCCAACGGTCAACAGTCAACCTGGTGTGTTTTGGTTTCAGTTACAATACAGACATAATCCAGCACAGGTCCCAGATGCATGTTCCCCAACGAACCGATCCAGTTTTTGTTGTTTGTTTGTTTGTTGTTGCCTGTAGTCAGGGAAACACAAAAGAAAACAATACAGCTAGTAAAAAAGTAATTCCAGCACAGTTCTGATTACGATCTGGTGCGTGACGGGAGAGGCCGGATCACTTGAGGAGAGGGAGCAATCACGGGAGGACTCAGATGTGGATGTTTATTATTTTTATTTCAGTGCAGCAAAAAAATGTGTAATGTTTCCGTATTTCGACATCCGAAATAAAACCAATGAACATCCACATCTGTGTGCTCCACTGATTCCTCCCTCTCTTAAAAAAGCTTTCAAGATCCTTTTAGACAACAATTAAAAGCAACATTTGCTTTCAAACAGCTTTCCAGATTATTTTACACATTAATTAAAAGTAACATTTGGGGAAAGCCGGAATAAATGTAAAAATGTTTTTGCTTAAACATAATTTACAAAGAGATTGTACCCAACTGAGAAAAAGTTATGCCCTCTGGATTCACACCTTGAATACATTACAAGAACTTAATAAGGATTTTGCTTTTTTGTAACTTAGATAGATCTCGTTGTATGATAGCTGTGGCCTGATATTTTACATTGCCCTGATTTTAATCCTGTCTTGTTTCATGGCCGTCTCTGTGGACACTGTTATTTTAAAAGTGTATGCCTTTCATCTACATTTCCCAGGATGACTTACTACACTGGGATGCATTTCCCAAAACCATAGTTGCTAACCTGTTAGCAACTTAGTTGGTTGGCAATAGGAAATTGCATTGCAACCAACAAAGTTGCTAACTAAAGTTGCTAACTAAGTATCTTACACTCAAACTGTTCGCCATGCGCTTCTCTTTTATTGAACAATGCACCCAGGGGTGTAGCAATTAATGACCTAAGATGTGGTCTAGCACATTACCTAAAAATTGATATCATACACCATCTAAAAAGTATTACGCCACTGACCAAGTAAAACCTGGTCTATAAAGGTGCATATGAAGCACAGTTGAAGACGCACTGTCACGAGATGTAAGCAGCATCCTCTGCAGGATAAATGTCCTTAGGTTTTTTATTCAGTCATTTGGTCATTATTGGGGTAAGTGTTGCTTTTTTCAGGCTTTGTTTTCAATGGTAACCCATTGTCAGTCAATAGTGAAAGTAATTAACTGTGTATAACTATTTTGTCGTTGACTATGACACCACGGTGAAGTTAGTTTCATTTTGCCTACGAGTTCATATAATGGACGATAGCAGGTTCATGTATGCTATATTTTTTTAGGTTTTAGTTAAGCATGGTTTAGTGGAATACATGTTCCATACGGTCTCATGTGCAAGCAGATTCCTTCAAATTAGAGCCCGACCGATAAAGGATTTTGAAGGCCGATACAAATATTTGTTGATTTAAAAATCCGATATTCCGATATATATCGGCCGATATATATTTTTTTTTCAGAAACGCGCAACAAAACATTAACAGATTTCCCTAACATTATTTATAAGTATTGACTAAAATAATATGATAATGCAACTTGTTTATTTTTAAATAATATTGTCACAGTGGAACAGAGGAACATCAAAATATATTAAAGTTCTGATAAATAAAATGTATAAAAATAGAAACTTAAGATATGAAACTTAGTCTTTTGAACAAAAACACAATAACAACAACAACCAAATCAAAGTTACCAGTATTAAAAGACTTTGTAAGCTTCATAAATATAACTTTGAAATAAGACTTAATAATTACAAAAAATAATGATGACATTATTACTATAATCATCATTTGTATTATCATTAAACAAGATAAAGGTCACTCCTACAGTAAATGTTTGAGTGTGCGTGTGTAATAATTAGTCCCTATTGCCTTATAAGCTACCTTATAATTACAATGTCAGCTTGCATATCCCTTTACCTGCACTTTTAAAATAATTTCCATCAAGCTACATCAAACCATTTTCAATCATCAGTTGCTGCCTGCCTTCTAAAACCTACTATTTAGTGATCTAAATCCATTATGTAACTCGTTAATGCTGCGGCTGAACGACAGTCTGAAACGCACACTTGGCGTCATTGAATTTCATACACGTGTAAAAGAAAAGCTAACTTTTATGCACAAGCTATGTTTTGCACAAGCTACGTTTGATACTTTTTCTCTATGTCTAAATGTTCACTCCTCGCACGTCTAACTTAATTTTACAATGCAGGGACTGTAACTACAGATATACTAGTTATAAATACAGTAATCATTACTTTATTTAGGCAGAATAAGTTCGTTGTGGTTTCCAAGCTCATTAATGTTAACGTTAGCGGTCTTCCACTGATATTCATGGCATTAGCTAGCTTTGTGGTTAGCTAGTCTATGATGAGCCATAATTTAGCAATGAATAACGTCATACTGCAAATTGTAAAACATACGCTTTCAAAATAACAGGCCGGGGAGAGATGATACGTCTCACTGCTATAACTGTCACGCTATTAAAGAAATACATCTTCAGTCACATTGTCAAAAGTTATAAGGACAGACAGTCAACTACACTGTAACAACGTAACGTAATTACTAGCTAATTCCGCTTCACTCTCGACTTATTTAACAGCAGCAAAACTGGACATTGTTTTCACGAATTTTGTCATGCTTATTTGAGTTAAGAGAACTGATGGGGATGTTCTTTTAATTGTTATTCAAGCAATGTATGTCTCGTGACCAAATCACCATGAACACACTTCACTGATGATCTCACTCGCGGATAACTGGTTCTCTCTGCCCGACTCTGGCTGGATCAGGAGGTTGCAGGATGTGTGGCGCGTTATACACGAGTGTTGCCAGCAGGGACGGTGTAGAGTTCCCTCTGGTGGACAAACTATACAACGCCAACACTCATGACATGGTTGAAGGGTGTTTTATTTTATTTTTAAAATATTCATTTATCGGCCATTATAAATGCCGATACCGATAGTTTGGAAAATGCCTAATATCGGCCGATAATATCGGCCCGCCGATAAATCGGTCGGACTCTACTTCAAATGCACCACTGACTATCAAAATACTGATGCGCTTTTGTGCTGCTTGCTAATAAAAGGAATGACAGATGTCATTTTCATTTGGTTTAAAGGATGTTACGCCCAAAACACACCCATGACTGATTAAGAAAGATAAGAACAACCTTTTTTGCGTTTAATAAAAAAAAAAAGCCAATGTTTAAATTATTCGCCAGTGACCACCTGTTTCAGATCGCCAAAGATAGGGCCCACTGCCTCTTTGCCATAATCAAACGTGAATATTGTGGTGATGGAAACAGCTATGGATGCTTCTGCCCTTTCATTGCCAGTAACAGTAAGAGTTCCCATTTATAAAGTTGTTTATATTTATATGCGAGTTAAACCATTGCACAGTTAAATAACATATATTTGTATATGCTATATGTGTGTACCTCTGAGCGTGGTAAACAAAATCGGATATTTCAGGCAGTAAAAGCCCCAGTAAAAACCAAACCAGATTTTGTTCAAATCTACACACCTATTCTTTCACACAAACATACGGGTATTTGTGGGCGTTTTTGCGAGGTAACCAGGTACGCCGGATGTTTTTGGAGGTGCAAACAAACGCTGCATTGCCATTGAGATTACATAGTAAGGAGCTGGCTCAAGGGTTATAAATGTATTTTGTAGTGTTTAGTTGTATAATGAAAGCACAGCTTTTATAGCCATCCATGCGTCTTCCCTTCTGGCTCTTTGGCTATGAATTTGGTAACTATAGCGGACTATTTGACGTCTTTAGAACACTAAACAGGTGGAGGTGTCAAATGTTGAGTTTCTCCAGTCTAGATTAATCACTCCTATGATGTATTGCTATTGTCTATCCAAAGTAAAATACCTGTTTCGAAGTTAACTGATAGTCAAATCAATTAAAACTCTGATTGTTTGCACCTCCAAGTGGTGTGTGACGTAGGTCTGTGACGCGAGTTTGTGTGAAAGAATGGATATTAAAGGTTCATTTAACAAATGTTATTTTGAAGTATTAAAAAAACATCATTGTTTTAGACTTTTCAATGTACATGTATGTAGGCTACTGGACTAATGAATGTGTGGTTATTACAGAGTTCCTGCTAGAGATTGTATGTGTAATGGCCCATTGTATAATAGCCTATAATGTTCCTGCTAGAGACTGTATGTTATGGCCCACTGTATAATAGAGATGGTCTATTGAGTAAGGGCTTAGGAAGAGAAGCTTTGAAGCATAGGGTCATTTAGCCCTTTTAGCAATAGACAGGAATCCCACTCTAAGTCAGATATAAAATTATATGACTTTTCCCCGAAGAAAAACCTGAATTTACAGTGTTCAAACATCATTGTGACTTTCTTTACGGTGAGTAAATGGACATTAAATAAACAAAGTTTGGCTAACCACAGCTTGTCAAGAAAGCAGTAGGCTAATTAATTAACAGATAACCTACACACTAATTCTGCAACATACTTCTATTAATGCATTTTGGCAGGTAGGCTACATTGTGAACTGCTACAACATAATTCCCTGATATTCCATGACTTTGCCCCACAGATTATAAAATGCCCTGATATTCCATGTATGGAATAGACTTCATCAAATGTCCCATATTCTAGAAATCCCATGACCCGTGGATACCCTGAATAGATCAGTATGCGAAAAATGCATACCTGGAATTGAAAAGTAGGCCTAGTAAACATAGGTTGGATGAAGGAAGAAAGGAAGGAAGACTGAGGTGTGAGGCAAATGCTAACGTCTCCTGCTTGACAATGAGTTAACCAATCTCCAAACGAGCTGCATTAAATATCGTAAGGTTCTGCCGTCAGGAGTAGGCTAAAGTATCAGCTGTCAACAGTTTCCCGTTAAATTACTAACATGTAACTTTAAGAAAACATGCCTGGTTGCCTTTAGATTGAATGGATTAATGTCCGTTTCCTCCATAGCTCTTTTGCAAATGTATCAATTAGTTAACATACAGTAGTAACTAATCGAAGGATTGCCATCTTGCAGGCTAGCACATCAAGTTCTTGTTAAGCAGCCATGATAAGCCAACTATTTGACCAAGAATCTGATTAGAACTAGCCTATTTATCAATGCAGCTAGTGTGCAACTGCATATTATTCAACTAGTGCTCGAAGGTTAACATAATTGCGGTCACACCAAACGTAAATGCACAGCCTACCTCAAGCAAGTTCGCTGCATGGTCCGCACAGAGAGCTGTTAATTTGGTCTCTGGTGAGACGTGGAACAAACCTTTATCTCCGCGAAATGCAATGAAAGCGACAGATGAAACTCCTGAACTTCTTTTTCCTCGAGTTCTTCTTCTCCTTCTTGTTTTAATGGCAGTTAGCAAACAACTTCTGGTTGCATTACCGCCACCTTCTGAAATGGAGTGGGTCTGAATCATATATTTCCCTATACACATAAAAGTATCTTTATTAAACCAGTACTTCTAAAAAAAAAAGAAAAAAACCAAAACATACATCTCTATAATTCTTTTGCAAAATATCCTTTACTATCAAAGGTATCTCTTCATCTTCTAGCTGATGGATTAACTGCACTGCCTCTCATTACTATACACGGGTTTCCCGTTTACCAACAAAACTAGATGCGCGCGCAGCCGTGAGGCAGAAGACGCTTGGTGGCCGTCCACAACATTATAAACTTAACCTAAATAGTCGGCTGCTGTAAGCTACAATCAGATTTTTTTGTATACCCCTGTTGTCTCAATGATAATAACATCTAATTTCAGACTATATTTCAAAGTTTGCCGTTCATTTGCATTATTAATCTAACATCGTATTTTGTCATTTTTGGCGAAGACATGCATTCCGTTAGGGATATTAAACATATTTAACATTCTCTAACCATCGTGATTTCGAATTGGTGCCGTTTTCAGCACAAAAACTCATTTTATTCTTTTGCTCTTTTGCATTGCTCTATGCTGTTCTATGGTGCTTTCTGCCTCTTGGTTGCGCACGCATGTGACGTTGCATAGAAATCCATGCATACCTAGTAGACTACATTTTTCAATAGCATGTGGTATCCTATGTGTTATACACTAGCCTACACCTCCCATTAGCATGTTTTTTCATTAAAAATAATGTACTGTTTAACCCTGTGTGCCCAAATCTCATTCTTGAAATGTTCCTGTGTATTTCTGCACGTACTTCTATTCACCCTCTTTTTTGGTAGTTTCCTACCGGTCTGACCATCATCCCACAAGACTTGCCAATTCTCCTTTATCTTTACTTTAGATCAGTGTTTCTCAAACTTTTTCAGACGAAGGACCACTTAACCAATAAAAAAGAAACTCAAGGACCACCTAGCTTAAAAAAAAAAAAGATCAGACCTACTTCAACAGTATTGTAGCGTCGGCGCAAAAAGACTGTGCTACCGTTCTCCTGCGAAAAGCATGCTGGGACACGAGAGCGAACAATCGGGGGGTTTATGTCATTATTCTCCTAAGTTATAAGTGTAAAGTTGGTGTCCTTATCGTAACATGTTTCCCTTTTAGTTATCCCTCATGTGTGTTCCTTTTCGTGTGGGGGGCTGGACCTCCCCTGTTGGTGTAGTGTGTGTGATTCCTTGACCTGCCCTGTGTGCATTGTAATCTGTGTCTGTGTCCCTGCCCTCGTTCTCGAGCCATTAAAGCTGCCATTGAACAACGCTTGGTGTCGTGTGCATTAAACGTTACAGTATATTAGCCTACACAATAGGCCTACTCACTGAATCGCCTTGCTTATTGTCTTTGCACTTTGCTTATGGTGTCAGAGGATTCATATGATTTAAACTGGCATATCTTACATAGACAATGTTGCAGAACTGTTTGGATTTACATACAAGTTGGTTCAATATTGCAAACAACTCATTTATATTATATTTTACCACATCTGCTCGCGGACCACTTGGGATAGCTTGCGGACCACCAGTGGTCCCTGGACTACACTTTGAGAAACACTGCTTTAGATTGATTTAACTTCAGCTTTACTGTACTTAATACTTATATAGTATAGTAGAGAGTTTATTGCAAGTAAGTTTATAGCGAGTATAGCATCCATAAGCACCATCACATTCCAAAATAAGTCTGTGGAAATGCATGGATTCCAGTTGCTTCCATCAGCAGCAACTGGAATCCATGCATTTCCACGGAATTATTGTTGGAATCTGATCCCTCATCATACCTGTTCATTCATACTCGTTGCTTGACTTATCGTGCCTAAATTCAAGATGGCGGCGAATGGTAAACTTCCTAAAGGTACTGTCTGTACAAATCGTCTTGTAAATAAACTAAGTGCTTTTTCAAAATTTTTAAATGTCAAGGCCCTCGGAAGTCTACCAATGAAGTGTGGAGCTACTGAGCCTCGTAAATGGTGTAAAACAGTGACTTATTTGCATGGCTAGGCCGATGCCCGAGGCACCCCCTTTGAGCCGATGAGTTATGAGACATACTGTATGTTCACACTCGGTATCATGTTTCAACACACTTTAGGTCAATATCTTACCGGAACTCTCCTTTAATGAGTACAGTTCCAAAACACTACCCTGGAAATCCAGAGTTCTCGCGAGAGCACAATGGAATTGTCTCTGCGAGACACTCTGGCAAAGAGCAATGATGCACGTTACTTTTTCCCCTTGCATTCCGGGGAACCATCGCTGCAACGTTGGAGGACAGTAAGTTACACATTGGTCGTAGTGTTATCCGATTGCATCAAAGTGAACATGGTCTAATGTTACCCAGTTGAGTGCAGTGAGATTTTTAAATGCATGCTTGTTGCCGCCCCTCTAGTTGGGCCATTACATTGCTCTTTGCCAGACCCTTAATCTTTCTAGATTATCAGGGTCTGGACTTTCCAGGCTACCAAAACACAGCTCAACTAGCACAATGCTAACTGTGGAGCAATTTCCCCAATGACGTTGATAATAATGAGAAATATCAACAATGAAATAATGAGTGTTTAGAATAGTGGATAGTCTTGGCACTAAACTTCATACTTTGTCCGTTGTTGGGCCCTTGAAGTGGTTGGATATTTCACAGTAATAGTGAAGATTAAATCACACAATGAACAATATCATTTTTGGAACACCAATTTTATACAAAGAAGAAAACATTAGTATCCTTACTGAAATCATTTATTAAGAAAATTTAACAAATGCAGATGTGTGACAATGTTCAAGAAGTAATGTCAACTTTTTTACTATGTCACACTGAAAAGGGCTAAGTTAGCTAATTAGCAAACAAATGATGCTAATATGGAATGTTTCTGCACTTGTGAAAAGGAAGCAAATCGCCCCCTAGCATACCTTGGTAAAAAAAATTCATGTATGTATACTAAGGAGTCATGTGGTGTTGACGATTTGAAATTTATGGTCTTTCTCCACACTGGACCTCTTCATGAGGTTTCTCTACAGTATGTATTGTCACAATGGAATCGTAACATTCTGAAGGCTTCTCTCCAGAGTGTGATGTCACGATGGATTTGGACAATTCTGGAGGCTTCTCTGCAGAGTGTGATGTCACAATGGATTTGGAAAAAAAAGGAGGCTTATCTCGAGAGTGTGTTCGCATATGGCATTTGAAACTCACAAAGCATGTAAATGTTTTTCCACAGTATGCACATCTATATGGCTTCTCACCAGTGTGCATCAGCATATGATAATTAAGATTTGAAATTTGTGTAAAAGCCTTTCCACACTGGACACATTGATGAGGCTTCTCTCCAGTGTGTATTCGCATATGAACTTTAAGACTTGACATTTGTGAAAACCCTTTTCCACACTGGACACATTTATGGGGCCTCTCTCTAGTGTGTACAAGCATATGCATTTTTAGATTTGACATTTTTGGAAAACCTTTTCCACACTGAGCACATTGATGAGACTTCTCTCCAGTGTGTACTAGCCTGCGCTTTTTAACACTAGATAATTGTGTAAAAGCATTTCCATACTGGAAAGATTCATGAGGCTTCTCTTCAGATTGTGTTAGCATATGGCATTTAGCATCTTCAAATGCAGATTGATGAGGCTTCTCTCCAGAGTGTACTTGCGCATGACCTTTGAGATGTTCAACATGTAAAAAAAAAATTCCACAGTGGACACATTTGTGCAGCTTCTCACCAGTGTGTGTTAGCATGTGGCGTTTAAGAGTTGACTTTTTTGCAAAACCTTTTCCGCACTGTACACAGCTATGGGGCTTCTCTCCAGTGTGTGTAAGAATGTGGCGTTTAAGAATGGAAAAATATAAAAAAGCTTTCCCACAATGGTCACACTGATGACACCTCTCTCCCGTGTGCATTAGCATGTGGGTTTTAAGATGTGAAAGGTAAGCGAACGTTTTTCCACACTGGACACATTTATGAGTGTCCACGTTAGTATTCTGCTTTTGCGAATCTCTAGTGTGTGTAAGCATGTGACGTTTAAGATCTGAAGGCTTTTTAAATGCTTTTCCACACTGGGCACATTTATTCAGCTTCTCTCCCGTGTGTACAACCATATGCCTTTTAAGAGTTGAAATTTGTGAAAAACCTTTACCACACTTGAAGCAGTTATGGGGCTTCTCTATGTGTCTAACCATATGGATATTAAGATTAGACATTTGAGAAAAACATTTTCCACACTGGGTACATTGGTGAGGCTTCTCTCCAGTGTGTGTTAGTATATGTCTTTTAAGAGTTGAACTGTATGAAAAACCTTTTCCACACTGGGCACATTGATGAGGCTTCTCTCCAGTGTGTGTTAGTATATGGCTTTTAAGAGTTGAACTGTATGAAAAACCTTTTCCACACTGGGCACATTGATGAGGCTTCTCTCCAGTGTGTGTTAGCATATGGCTTTTAAGAGTTGAACTGTATGAAAAATCTTTTCCACACTGGGCACATTGATGAGGCTTCTCTCCAGTGTGTATTAGCATATGGCTTTTAAGATTTGCACTTAATGAAAAACCTTTTCCACACTGGACACATTTATGAGGTTTCTGTCCAGTGTGAATCATCATATGTACTTTAAGATATCTTCGTGTTTTAAATGCTTTTTCACACTGGGTACATTGATGAAGCTTCACTCCAGTGTGTGTACGCATATGGCTTTTAAGAGTTGACTTTTCTGCAAAACCCTTTCCGCACTGTACACAGCTATGGGGCTTCTCTCCAGTGTGTGTTAGCATATGGCGTTTAAGAGTTGAAACGTGTGAAAAAATGTTACCGCATTGGGCACATTTATGAGGCTTCTCTCCGGTGTGTATTTGCATATGGCTTTTAAGAGTCGAACTGTATGAAAAACATTTTCCACACTGGGCACATTTATGAGGCTTCTCTCCAGTGTGTATTTGCATATGGCATTTAAGTTGTGCACTTAGTGAAAAACATTTTCCACACTGGGCACATTGATAAGGCTTTTCTCCAGTGTGTATTAGCATATGGGTTTTAAGAGTTGAACTGTATGAAAAACCTTTTCCACACTGGGCACATTTATGAGGTTTCTCTCCAGTATGTATTAACATATGGGATTTAAGATGTGAAATCATATAAAATGCTTTTCCACACTGGGCACATTGATGAGGCTTTTCTCCACTGTGTATTAGCATATGGGTTTTAAGAGTTGAACTGTATGAAAAAGCTTTTCCACACTGGGCACATTTATGAGGTTTCTCTCCAGTGTGTATTTGCATATGGGATTTAAGATGTGAAATCATATAAAATGCTTTTCCACACTGGGCACATTGATGAGGTTTCTCTCCAGTGTGGATTCTCATGTGGAGTTCAAGACGTGTTCTTGTTGGAAATGCTTTTCCACATTCCGGACATTTATGAGGCCTTTTTGCAGTGTTCTGCTTTAAATTCAATTCAACAGTGTGTGTTTGCTGGTGTTCCTCAAGCAGATGGAGGTCATCATTCTGTTCTTGAATCTTCTGTTGTGTTGAATGTTGCTGTTCTGATAAACCTGGAAGCATTACCATACGAGTTAGAATCGCAGACGTTCCAAAACCACATTTTAAAAAAAAATTGGGGCACTATGTAAAATGCAAATAAAAATAGAATATGATCCTTCTGCAAATCAAAGCCTCATTTAGTTGCAAAAAATGGCATTTAAACTCTATTGTGCAAAAAAAGACATGAGTAAGATATCGACATTGGCCCAGAACTTCGCATGCACGCGGCCAATTTTTTATGAATTTAAATTCGACAGTGGAGTGTGACAGGATTGGGAGAGAGATGGACCAACTAATATGGTACGGGCGCTGTAACCAGTTGCCGTTCACCCTGTTACGAGTTGCTGAACCACTGAAACGATTTTTGGAAACATTATTTTAAGGTACAAAAACCTTTTTGGTGTTGCTTTAAAGCAATTCTCTCAACAATTCCAGGACAATTTAAAAATGGTAGAGTACAATAGGAATAAGTGCATCAGTGAGTGCTGTTTTTAAATGGTCGAGTGTCAGTTCTACTCACTGCGTTGCAGTGCTGGAGACGCACCCCGTTCACCCCGTCGCATCGCGTTGGGAAGTTCAGCTGTTGCTGCACCAACAGGCGGCACCAGCCAATCAAATTACGGACAAGCGAACAACAGACTGCACCAGTAGGGCTGGGACAACGCGTCGACTTAATCGATGACGTCGACGCAAAAAATACGTCGACGCAAAATATGAGCGTCGGTTCGTCAAGCTAAATATTTTTAATTTTACACCTTCAGTGTTTTCCATACGTTGACTAATCTGTGGCTGGGCACCACGAAATCAAAACCGGCCACCACACATTGATGTTCTATGTTGTAGGCCTACTATTTAAATTAAAGATAAGATAAAATAATTTCATTGAAGATAAAATAATTTCATTGAGCTGCACTTTTTACTCACACAGCCTTTCCTCGCCCCGCCTGCTCTCTCGTAACGAGCCCGCTGCTCCTCCTCTGCATGTGCATTTAACAAAATCACGATTGTTGAAGGATTGTTGTTGCCACATAGAAGCACTGCATAGAACACAGTGGGCTAAATTGCTATTAAATCCGCTTAGCATCGTGACCATGCTGCGCAAATTTGCAGCATTAAAACTGCTGAATTAAAGTTAAAGTAAACTCTGCTAAGGTCTTATCACAACACAGTACATTGAGGAGACTAAACTAAGTTAAGTTACAGTATGCAATCGAGCAGTATCTCAAAGCTAACGTTAGAATACTGTTTGGGTGTCAAGTTTAGCATGCTTACTTGCAGCTGCTTATTCGTTACTCATGCAGGGCTCATTTTATTGACTCTGAATGTTTGCAAAATCCCGATGTAAATGGAAAAGTGTTTTCCAAGACTCAAAAGTGCTTGTCCAAAGGAGACGTACGAACCGTTATTTGAACTAACTACATGAATTGCATCCACACATCAGCAGCCTTTAACTGTGTTAATGTTAATTGCAAGGATTCCCACACGAACGTCTTAATATGACAGGCACTCAATTAGACATACACTACTGAACTTTATTGAATGCTACCTCTGACTAAGAATGCATTACTTTGCACTTGTATAGTCTTTTATTTTGGAATCTTAAGAGCAATAAACATATATTGCAATGTTAAAGAATTCATGTTTTTTTCATTCAGATGTGTAAATAAACATGTATAAGTTGCTATTAGTGAATTAATGGGGAGATAATCGAATCGAAATCGAACTGAAAAAATGAATCGTTAGATTAATCGATGCATCGAAAAAATAATCGCTAGATTAATCGTTTAAAAAATAATCGTTTATCCCAGCCCTATGCACCAGCCAATTAAATTACGGTTATACGTAATTTACGTATACGTACGTTCACGCACAACACTGCCTACTATGCAAATTCCTTGAAGTAGGACTATAACCGTAATTTGATTGGTGCAGCACAAGTTGAACTTTTCGACGGGGGCGATGGGAGCAACGCAACGCAACTGACCCACAATTAATTTCTGCAACGGATGACGTAATCCCATGTAAAGTGAACGAGATGCGTCTCTAGCACTGCACTGCACGCAACTGTGTGTAAGCATCGTAACGGCTCCCGCACACAACTGTGTGTAAGCATCGTAACGGCTCCCGCACACAACTGTATGTAAGCATCGTAACGGCTCCCGCACACAGCTGTGTGTAAGCATCGTAACGGCTCCCGCACACAGCTGTGTGTAAGCATCGTAACGGCTCCCGCACGCAACTGTGTGTAAGCATCGTAACGGCTCCCGCACGCAACTGTGTGTAAGCATCGTAACGGCTCCCGCACACAACTGTGTGTAAGCATCGTAACGGCTCCCGCACACAGCTGTGTGTAAGCATCGTAACGGCTCCCGCACACAGCTGCGTTCCATCAACGCATGCCAGTGGGTGCTCCCGACGGTAGCTATGCAAATGACTTAAAGGAACACGCCACCCAAAATCAGTAGTGATATATGTTCTTACCGTAACTTTCACGAGTTGAGTCGTACCTCTCCCGCGTCGGTAGGTGCACTCAAACGCTCTGTCGCGCGGCGCGAATGTGTTAGCATGTTGCTATGCTAGCGGGCTCTGCCGTGGCCGTAGAGAGAGGCACATAGCAGTATTCAAACACCTCCACGTTTTACCTACTTAAATACAGTTGCACGAGTAGTTGATGAAAAATGTTAGGGCACACAACATGAAACGTGACGATTTTCCAAGCGAATAAACATGAGAACTACAATGTGTGGCTCAATAGCACTTGGGAGTACTTCGACCTAGCGTGGTAATATTATTAACACCTAATTGTAGATCCTATCCACCACAGATTTTAGAATCCATGCTGGATCGACCCTCAGCCTCTCCCTCCCCTCTGAGCGAGAGAGGCACACACACTAGAGGTGGTGGCTGGTTGTTTTAATGTAGGCTATATGGGTGATGCAGCGCTGCTGACGTGAGGCTAGAAAGCCCTTGCCTGTTCTAGAAAGACTGATCTAATGCAGCAAATATATTAAAAGGCAAAAGTCGTACATTGGCTAGGCCTATCCCCAGAATATCAGCAGCAAACTCAGTCTCTGTCGCGCAAAACAGTCTCCAAATAAAACGCACATCGGCCTGTTGCCTATTCTGCCAGCTTGTGACAATATATTGTCCAAAATGCTTGATTGCATTGCATTCTCCACATTTTTAGCTACATTTTCATGTACCACATCAGCATTTTTGTTCAGTGAATCTTTTGTAAATTGCTTTACAATTACCGTCGGGCCCTTGTCAGCAGACTTCGGCTTGCCTCTTGCCATATTCACTCCTTGTCTTCCGATGTCATTTCTGAGTCATCTACAGATGTTCACCTCCCTAAATAGAACCAACTTCAACCTGTGTTATATCCTAGATGAGACTGCCTGGGTTATTTTGTTTAGATATTAGCCTATATATAAAACACATAATTGTAGCCTACCATTCAGGGAATAGGCATTTAAAAGAGAGACAGAGAGTGATATGACTAAGAAATGACATCGGGCGATGGCAGTGCGAGATGTTCAGAACGTAAGAGCTAAAACTTCTACAAACTCACTAACATCCACAGCGGAAAAAGAAGGTAAGAAAAATAGTCGGAAAACTTAGATGTGTAAGGCAAGCAAGCAAGTTTGGCGGTTGTTACTAATTAATTTTATAGCAGGCCATCGGACAAATATGACGCCTCGATATTAAAGAAACTCCGACTCCATTCATTCTGAAAGTCCACCGCACAACAATGCAACGTGCATGTTCACATTTTTAGTAACAACCGCCAAACTTGCTTGCTTGCCTTACACATCTAAGTTTTCCGACTATTTTTCTTACCTTCTTTTTCCGATGTGCGTTTTATTTGGAGACTGTTTTGCGCGACAGAGACTGAGTTTGCTGCTGATATTCTGGGGATAGGCCTAGCCAATGTACGACTTTTGCCTTTTAATATATTTGCTGCATTAGATCAGTCTTTCTAGAACAGGCAAGGGCTTTCTAGCCTCACGTCAGCAGCGCTGCATCACCCATATAGCCTACATTAAAACAACCAGCCACCACCTCTAGTGTGTGTGCCTCTCTCGCTCAGAGGGGAGGGAGAGGCTGAGGGTCGATCCAGCATGGATTCTAAACTCTGTGGTGGATAGGATCTACAATTAGGTGTTAATAATATTACCACGCTAGGTCGAAGTACTCCCAAGTGCTATTGCGCCACACATTGTAGTTCTCATGTTTATTCGCTTGGAAAATCGTCACGTTTCATGTTGTGTGCCCTAACATTTTTCATCAACTACTCGTGCAACTGTATTTAAGTAGGTAAAACGTGGAGGTGTTTGAATACTGCTATGTGCCTCTCTCTACGGCCACGGCAGAGCCCGCTAGCATAGCAACATGCTAACACATTCGCGCCGCGCGACAGAGCGTTTGAGTGCACCTACCGACGCGGGAGAGGTACGACTCAACTCGTGAAAGTTACGGTAAGAACATATATCACTACTGATTTTGGGTGGCGTGTTCCTTTAAGTCATTTGCATAGCTACCGTCGGGAGCACCCACTGGCATGCGTTGATGGAACGCAGCTGTGTGCGGGAGCCGTTACGATGCTTACACACAGCTGTGTGCGGGAGCCGTTACGATGCTTACACACAGCTGTGTGCGGGAGCCGTTACGATGCTTACACACAGTTGTGTGCGGGAGCCGTTACGATGCTTACACACAGTTGTGTGCGGGAGCCGTTACGATGCTTACACACAGTTGCGTGCAGTGCAGTGCTGGAGACGCATCTCGTTCACTTTACATGGGATTACGTCATCCGTTGCAGAAATTAATTGTGGGTCAGTTGCGTTGCGTTGCTCCCATCGCCCCCGTCGAAAAGTTCAACTTGTGCTGCACCAATCAAATTACGGTTATAGTCCTACTTCAAGGCATTTGCATAGTAGGCTACACACCCCTTGACTGTCGGGAACACCTACTGGCATGCGGTGACGCAAAGCAACTGTTTGTAAGCACCGAAAGTCCACAAGCCTGATTTTTGCTGACAAGCTCCGCCAGTTCGTTCTCGCTCCAGAATTCTGTTTTATAACTGTAATCAAATTCTGTAGTTGTTACAAACCAGGCATTACAGATTCAATGAGGGCAACGTACCAAAGGGAAAAAAAAAGAGAGAAAAAAAGACACCGAACACCAGGCACTGGTACAAATATCGGATCAAATGTGAAAGGTACAAAACCCTAATATCAAACTGTTTAGTTACATGTGTAATACTTGAGATTAGTCTCTGAAATTACTTACTTTCCAGCCGATAATCATGCTCTTGCTCATCCTGTTCTTTCTTCACTGTTGTCACATCGTCACTGTTGGAACATTCATGAGGCTTCGCTCCTGTATGTGATGTCACAATGGATTTGGAACATTCTGGAGGCTTCTCTCCAGAGTGTGTTTGCAAATGGGTTTTGAGCCCCAATAAGTGTGAAAATGCTTTTCCGCAGTAGGCACATTTATTTGGCTTCTCACCAGTGTGCGTCCTCATATGGGAATTAAGATTTGAACTTTGTCTAAAAGTTTTTCCACACTGGACACATTGATGAGGCTTTTCTCCAGTGTGTATTAGCATGTGGGATTTAAGATGTGAAATTTGTGAAAAATGTTTTCCACACTGAGCACATTGATGGGGCTTCTCTCCCAGGTGTATTCGCATATGAGTTTTTAGACTTTGCATTAGTGAAAAAGTTTTTCCGCAATGAGCACATTGATGAGGCTTCCCTCCAGTGTTATCGTCATTTTCAACACTGGAGAATTGTGTTAAAGTGATTCCAGACTGTTCAGATTCATGAGGCATCTCTCCAGAGTGTGTTAGCATGTGGGTTTTCAGGTGTGCAACGTCTGAAAGAAAAACTCCACAATGGACACATTTATGAAGCTTCTCTCCGGTGTGTGTTAGCATATGGGTTTTAAGAGTTGAAATTTGTGAAAAAGTTTTTCCGCACTGTTCACATCGATGAGGCTCCTCTCCAGTGTGTATTAGCATGTGGGATTTCAGACCTGAAATTAGTGAAAAATCTTTTCCGCACTCGACACAGCTATGGGGCTTCTCTCCAGTGTGAATAAGCATGTGGGGTTTAAGATGTGCACACTCTTCAAAAGCTTTTCCACACTGGGTACAGTTATGAGTGTCTTTGATGGTATTCTGCCTTTGCTTATTTCTAGTGTGTGTAAGCACGTGGCGTTTAAGATCTGAAGACTTTATAAATGCTTTTCCACACTGGACACATTGATGAGGCTTCTCTCCAGTGTGTATTCGCATGTGGCTTTTAAGATTTGCATTTGCTGAAAATGCTTTCCCACACCGGGCACATTTATGAGGCTTCTCTCCAGTGTGAGTTACCATATGGTCTTTAAGACGTGTTTGTGTTTTAAATGCTTTTTCACACTGGGTACACTGATGAAGCTTTACTCCAGTGTGTGTTAGCATGTGGCGTTTAAGAGTTGAACTGTATGAAAAACATTTTTCACATTGGACACACTTATAAGGCTTCTCTCCGGTGTGCGTTCTCATATGGACTTCAAGACGTGTTCGTGTTGTAAAAGCTTTTTCACACTCTGTACACGTATGAGGCCTTTTGCCGGTGTTCTGCTTTAGATTCAAATCAACAGTGTGTGTTTGCTGGTGTTCCTCAAGTGCACTCAGGACCGTGAAACTCTTCCTGCAGACTGTGCAGTGGTAGAGACTTCCTTTATGTTGCATGTGGAGTTCATCATTCTGTCCATGAGTCTTCAGTTGCATTAAAGGTTGGTGTTCTGATATACCTGGAAGAGTTAATGTGCAAGTTAGAATTGCGATTGTTCCAAAACCTCATTTATCAGGAACTATGTAAAATGTAAATAAAAAACAGCTATGATCTGCAAATCAAATGCACATTTAGTTGCAAAAAAATGC
The DNA here is from genome assembly GCF_046254945.1 of Alosa pseudoharengus. Taxonomy (NCBI): domain Eukaryota; kingdom Metazoa; phylum Chordata; class Actinopteri; order Clupeiformes; family Clupeidae; genus Alosa; species Alosa pseudoharengus. The sequence goes on along the minus strand of NW_027468564.1, from coordinate 2,160,220 downwards.
TGTTTAAACTTTATTGTGCAAAAAAGAAACCATATTTAGACGAGTGAGATATCGACATCGGCCCAGAACTTCACAATCGGTGCATTCCTAATGGAAAACGTCAAGAGGGCATTAATGTTTCTTGGGGCGTTTTCAGACCTGTTTGGTCTGCAGCAGGCAATAAATTGATGATTGCTTAGGTCAAAACGCATCTGTGGACATGGTCTAAATAAATGAGCAAATGAGAAAAAGCTTGAGAGTTAACTTGCTTAATTCAACTTTAGAGTTACCACTGTAGCAACAGCTTTACGGGCAGATCTCCTATTACACTGTTTGCATGTGTCACTTTTGGCAAATTGTGGAGATTGAGAACGAGTCCCGACTGAGACTAGAAAATAATCTGATTTGCGTTGCCACATACTAATAATCTGATTTGCGTTGCCACATACTAAGCCAAACTATCTATCAAGCATTGTTTGTACCTCCTCACACTTCCACGTGTGTCCACAGTTCATGTTATTAGGATAAATCTTGCATCATTTAGAAAGTGCAAAACAAATGAAATGTACCTAATTTTAGTCCTTTAGTAGTAGTAGTTTGTTCTAAAATGTTCTAAATATATAGCATGAGTTGTGTTTTAGAACTGTAGTCAAATTTTGTAGCTGTTACAAACAAGGTGTTACAGATTTAGTGAGAGCAACGTGCTGAAATAAAGTACTGTTGAATAGATACCAAACATGACAGAGATGGCTTTTAGCTAGTTGGATGGCAGTAGGCTAAGTAAAATAGCAATGTTTCACAGCTAAGGTTAAAAAGAATCCTGGGATATGCCTGATTGACAACGGAAGAAATGGAACTAACGACTAGAACTAGTAATGGCAGTTTGTCCTGCAAGTTGAGAAATTAGTTGATATGTGGCAGAAAGAAGTCGTTCTACAAACAGTTTTAGCAATTAAAATGTTTAAATTATAACAGGAAATGAACACAACACATCTGGCAACAGTGGAATAAGCGGGATAATGGACTCCACAGCATTCAGTTCACCTAAATAAATGCACTTACAAGGTGTAAAACTCGGGGCCATTTTACCACCTTGACCATGCATTTGTTTCTGTGAACCGAACGCCGTGTCTTCCATGATCCCTTACTTGTGTAATACTTGGGATTAATCTCTGAAATTACTTACTTTCCAGCTCATCCTCTTCTTTCTTCACTGTTGTCACATCGTCACTGTTGGAGCAATCATGAGGCTTCATTGGCTCTGTTGGAGGCACATCGTCACTGTTGGAACGATCATGAGGCTTTTCTCCAGTAAGTGATGTCATACTGGATTTGGAACATTCTGGAGGCTTCTCTTCAGAGTGTGTTTGCAAATGGGCTTTGAGCCCTGTAAAGTGTGAAAATGCTTGTCCACAGTAGGCACATGTATAAGGCTTCTCACCAGTATGTGTCCTCATATGGAAATTAAGATTTGAAATTTGTCTAAAAGTTTTTCCACACTGGACACATTGATGAGGCGTCTCTCTTGTATGTACAAGCATATGGGTTTTAAGATTTGAAATTTGTTTAAAACCTTTTCCGCACTGAACACAGGTATGGGGCTTCTCTCCAGTGTGTGTCAGCATGTGGCGATTAAGACCGGTAAATTGTGTAAAACATTTTCCACATTGGGCACATTTATGAGGCTTCTCTCCAGTATGCATTAGCATGTGGTTTTTAAGGTGTGAAATTTGTACAAAACTTTTTCCGCACTGGACACATTTATGGGGCTTCTGTTCAGAGTGTGTAAGCATATGGCGTTTAAGAGCAGTAAATTGTGTAAAAGCTTTTCCACACTTTGCACATTGATGAGACTTCTCTCCAGTGTGCATTAGCATGTGGCTTTTAAGGCTCGACATTTGTGTAAAACCTTTTCCACACTGGTCACAGTTATGGGGCTTCTGTCTATTGTGTGTGAGCATGTGGCGTTTAAGATCTGAAGACTTTATAAAGGCTTTTTCACACTGGGCACATCGATGAGGCTTCTCTCCAGTGTGTATTAGCATGTGGCTTTTAAGATGTGCATTTAGTGAAAATGCTTTTCCACATTGGACACACTTATAAGGCTTCTCTCCGGTGTGCGTTCTCATGTGGACTTCAAGACGTGTTTGTGTTGTAAATGCTTTTTCACACTGGGTACACCGATGAAGCTTCACTCCAGTGTGAGTACGCATATGGATTTTAAGAGTTGAAATGAGTGAAAAACCTTTTCCACACTGGGCACATGTGTGAGACTTCTCTCCAGTGTGTGTCATGATATGGAAATTAAGATTTGAAATTTGAGAAAAACATTTTCCACATTGGACACACTTATAAGGCTTCTCTCCGGTGTGCGTTCTCATGTGGACTTCAAGACGTGTTCGTGTTGTAAATGCTTTTTCACACTGGGTACACCGATGAAGCTTCACTCCAGTGTGAGTACGCATATGGATTTTAAGAGTTGAAATGTGTGAAAAACCTTTTCCACACTGGGCACATGTGTGAGGCTTCTCTCCAGTGTGTGTCATGATATGGAAATTAAGATTTGAAATTTGAGAAAAACATTTTCCACATTGGACACACTTATAAGGCTTCTCTCCGGTGTGCGTTCTCATATGGACTTCAAGACGTGTTTGTGTTGTAAAAGCTTTTTCACATTCTGTACATGTATGAGGCCTTTTGCCGGTGTTCTGCTTTAGATTCAAATCAACAGTGTGTGTTTGCTGGTGTCCCTCAAGTCCACTCAGGGCCGTGAAACTCTTCCTGCAGACTGTGCAGTGGTAGAGACGTCCTTTTTGCAGGTTCTTTTGCATTATACCTGGAAGAGTTACCATGCGAGTTAGAATCACAGATGATCTAAAACCACATTTCAAAAAAAGTTGTGGCACTATATAAATTGCAATATCATCTTCTGCAAATCAAAGACACATTTAGTTGGAAAAAATGCTGTTCAAACTATCGTGCAAAAAACAAACCATATTTAGACATGAGTGAGATACTGACATCGGCCTATAACTTGACAATCCCTTGCAGAAACCTAGCAGAGGATGAGTTCTTCATTCTGTCCATGAATATTCAATTGCATTAAAGGTTTGCATAACCCTTATAAAACCCTTATTTCCAAAAAGTTGTGTAAAATGTAAATAAAAACAGAATTTGATCATCAGCAGTTGTGTAAAGCCATATTTAGTAGCAAAAATGCAGATTAGTATTACCCTGGAAATCCAGAGTTCTCGCAAGCGCACAGTTGAATTGTGTATGCGAGACACTCTGGCAATGAGCAATTGATGCACGTTACTTTCCCCCCTTGCATCTCGTGGAACCAATCAAATTGGTGTATCTGATATGCGGGCCAGAGGCATGCCAAACTGATGACAACAGAGTTACGACGTTGGAGGTCAGTAAACATTGATTGTAGTGTTATCCAATTGCGTCGAAGTCCGCAATCATTCAGAGTAAGCATTGGTCTAGTGTTATCCAAATGCGTGCAATTAGATTTTCAAATGAATGCTTGGTGCCGCCCCGAGTTGGGCCATTACACATTGTTCGTGGCCTAATCTTTCTAGATTACCAGGGTCTGGATTTTCAAGGCTAGATTAGTATCACAGATATTCTAAAACGTTATGTTGGGACACTGTCAGAGGTGTCATGCCCATTGAAGTCACGTGATATTCTAAAACGTTATGTTGGGACACTGTCAGAGGTGTCATGCCCATTGAAGTCACGTGATATTCTAAAACGTTATGTTGGGACACTGTCAGAGGTGTCATGCCCATTGAAGTCACGTGCCCCCTCTGACCCCCCACATCATTTTTTTGACTTTGTTGGCTCCATAATAAGCCATAGCCTATAACGACTCAAATATAAGACCGGTCAGCAACAGCCTTTACTACTTTGCAGAAGAAGATGCTGATATTGTCATCCCAAATGAGTGTCTGGCAAAGGACAGGTACATAATGACAGGGACTATTCACAGGGAGGAAGACAGATATACAAACATTTTACATGGAAGCAAACTCAGGAGTTTCAACAAGCCATATTTTGAGAAGTATCAGTGGTTGGAATACCACAAAATAAAATATGCTGCCTTTTGATTTCCGTGTTTTTGAATGACAGGTTTTCTGCTGAGGGGTTCAGGGATTGGAAGACTGCTTTGGAGACAGGGAAATACTTTGACCGACATGACGCAAGCCAACACCACAAGCAACTTTTTTTAAAAGTGTACTTGATAAATGATCCAGATGATGCACAGCTGTTGGCACAGACAGCCTAACAAATTGAGCTTAAAACAAAAGAAAGGGAGAGCAGATTACAGGCAGTATTCAGCCTTGTAGACATGGCATCTACACTCGCCAGATTGAGATTGCCCTTTCGAGGCCATGATGAATCTGAAACGTCAAAAACAAAGGTGTTTTCCGAGAAATAACAGGATTAGTGGGAAGATATGATGAAGTTCTTCATACCCACATCGAATTGTAGGGATGGTCCGATACCAATACTGGGGATCGGGCCGATACCGTCCTCATATACTCGTAAAAAATTGGTGATTCCACGCACCGATACCACGTACATTTTGCAAAACGAAACTGGCTGCCGCAAGTGCTTTGTCAGTTAGGAGGTGAACTGAGGCATAGGAAAGTATGTTGGCGGTTTGGGCTCATTTCAAGATAAGGGATGATGACAACAGCAAGGCAGACTGTAAGTCATGTTCAGCTAAGGTGTCGAGAGGAGGGAAATAAAGTATGTCATTTAACACCAGCGATCTAGTCAAACATCTGAAGAGGCATCATAGCCCTGAATACACACAGTTTAGTAAAGCTAAAGCAACTCAGCAGCCAACATTAACACAGGTTTTACAGAAGCGTGAGAAGATGTCCAGAGATAATCCACGGGCACTAAAAATAACAGAGGGAATTGCATACGTTATTGCACTTGATGACCAGCCATTGTTGGCTGTCGAAAATATAGGATCTCGACATTTTCTTGGCATACTGGAGCCGCGATACAAAACTCCCAGTCACCACTACATTACAGACGCTATGCTACCAAAAGTGTTTCATGAGGTGAAAAAGCACGTCAGTGGCCTGTTGTGTGACGTTTCGGACTTAAGTTTTACAACAGATATTTGACATTCAGTTAGGGATCGGTCAGCCTGCAAAACGACTACAGCAGGATGTACAGACCCGCTGGAATAGTACATTTGACATGATCCAGTCCCTGATTGAGCAGAAATGGGCTCTGGGAATTTTTGTGTCCGAATATGAACTCTCTGATAATCTCACGGCTCACCAGTGGGCACTGCTGGAGAAGACGGTGACTGTTCTGGGTCCGTTTGAGGAGTTAACACGAACAGTTAGCTCTTCTGTTGCTATGGCAGCACATGTGATTCCTGTTGTCACTGTACTGCAGAGATTTCTGTCTAGAGAGACCGACGATGACCAGGGAATCAAAACTATGAAAGGGACCTTAGCTGCAGCTGTCAGGAGGCAATTTTCCGATGTGGAAGAACAACCCAAAAAGTACTTAAGCTAGTTCAGATCACATTGCTGACTGAAATGTTTGTTTAACTGAAACATGGGAACGGTCACTGTGCCAAATAGTTTAATTGTTGTATAAAAATAGTCTTCTAACCTGTGTTCTAAAATAGTCTTCTGTCTTCTTTTCTGGGAGCCTATAGTTACTTTTGCGGCAGAAATATCGGTATTGGTACTCGGTATCGTCAAGTACACAAATAGGGTGACCAGATGAGATTGGCTGAAATTCGGGACGCTTTTTTTTTTCGCGGGGGGTGGGGGGGTGGGATGGTAGGCTAACAGCGAATTTTCAAACCTGTACCAAAACACATTTTTATTCAAACATCAAGAATGCCTCAAAATACAACAGAGAAATCATGAACTCAAAATGGCATTGTGGGGAAAAAAAAAAACAATGACTGCGTAACAGTGCAAATCAGACCTTTCAGAATAAGGATAATAGCCTAACGCTAATAACAAGCCTTGCCAAAATTATGGGTCATTAAGTAAGAATACAAAATAATTGTTAGATTAAGTAGATTATGTTAAAACGACATGGACATTAGGCCGAACTTGCGACGTATTTTTTTTGCACACACGCTGGCTTTGCCTGCTGCGCTGCCTGCACATTCAATGTCCTCGGCTTCGCGAAATCAGTGCATATTCGCGCCTAATTATAGAACGTCAAAAAGAAACAAAGTAGCCGGGCTGCATCCAGACACTTAGCTGCCGTCGGGGGCTGCATGCAGTCGACTCAGGGCAGGATTCGGGATTCGGGACAACTGCTTGGATATCGGGACTGTCCCGAATTTTTCGGGACGTCTGGTCACCCTATACACAAATTAGGGCTGCACGATTATGGCCAAAATAATAATCACGATTATTTTGATCAATATTGAGATCACGATTATTTATCACGATTATTAATTAATTTTAGTGACAAAAATATTTTTCCCTTAAACATATTGGACTTGCTATCTGGCTCACCCAAATTCTTCCCCTCACATTTACTCCCCAAAATTACTGCAAATATAGATTGACTGCGACTTCCAAACTTCCAGCTTGCTACTTTGTTAATATTTGGGGAAACGTTAACGGCAACACAGTAATTACAAAGTATTAAGAAATACTGTTAATTTGATGCTTTTTAATTCATTTATAAATGGTGCACTGTCAATTTAAGACCCTTTGCCAGATCCACTCAAATAGCCTATGGCTAGTGCTGTGCCCACTCAGTTTGTAAATGGTCAGTAATGGGAACTGTTGCCATTGCGCTCTCTCTCGTGCACGCTCAAATGCGTTCCCAATTAAATGGAGTAGCATAACGTAGTTAGATCTGCTGCAATGGAGATACTATGTCTCTCGATGTAACAAGCTGTTTTGACATTGACATTGTAAACGTTCTTTAGGAAGAGTGTAAAGCAGTTTGCAGTAGCCTGAAGTTAATCACAACGTCGTCTATCGCTGTGAAAAAATAGCTAGCTATGATAACCTAATTATATGCTTGGCAGGCCGGATTAAAGTGTGGCGGACCGGATCTATGATAAACTAATAAATGCTCGGCGGGCCGGATTAAAGTGCGTGGCGGGCCGCAGTTTGGACACCCCTGGTTTAGTCATTAGTTGATATGTAAAACACTGACGTGTAGGCTACAATTTCATTATTGTTCACTCGTTTTGAGTAGGCTGTGTCTTGAAACGCATATGCATTGTAGGTTGCACATGTAGCTTATAAAATACATTAATATAATTCACGGATCCCGTCGTTAGCTCAACTCTTATTATAGGCTATATCGGAGGAAGCAAACAAGGACTAAAAGTTAACGTGATAAAAAGGCATGTGTGGTTTGATGTGATGTGTTTCACGGTATGAGTTGAGAGCCCTGCTTTGCTTAAGTTTTTGGTTAACTCCACTTGCCTGAAATCCGAAATATTTTCGAACAACGGATGATCCGTTTCGAGGGACAAGCTCTTGGCCTGCCGTGCCACACATTTGATTTTTGATCGTCGTTTTTTTGTATAGTCTAACTAGCCTACTAATAGTTAACATAATGCTACTAGTCCACAGTGCATCCAAACTGAGCATTGCATCAGGCTGAGCAGTGCAGGGAACAGTTGTCATTAGTAGGCTGCATGCAGGCACATTGTTTTGTAGCGGAGTGTTCTATGGGTTGCCAGGTTGGTTCAATGGGTAGAGCACGCATTTTTAATATCGCTCGATCACGCAAATTTGATCGTGGGAAGCCAAAATCGTGATCGTGATTAAAATTCGATTAATTGTGCAGCCCTAACACAAATGTAAATACTCATACATCGTATCGGTTTGAAAAAAAATGGTGTCGGGACATCTCTATCGAATTGGCTAAGAAAACCCCTAAGGTGTACCCAGTTACCTTTCTGTCAGAAATTCAATGATTGGCTGCAAAAGAAGTCAGAAGAAAAATAAAAGATGAAAAGAAGGAAGCAAAATTATTCTGTGTGCCGTGACACAACTTCAGACTCCGCTAAACAGGATCAGTTGTCAATTATTCTCCATTTTGTTGACAAAACAGCCAATATTCAGGAGAGCCTAATTGATTTTGTGCATGTGAAAGATACAACTGCACAACGGAGACAACGGAGAAATACAGCCTTGAAGTCAGCAACATCAGAGGACAGGGATATGATGGCTGTGCTGCCATGTCATGTAGGGGCGTACAAGCGATTATAAAACTGACCAATGACCAGGCATATTTTGTGCATTGCTATGCCCATTGTATGAGTCTTGTAGTGGTAAAAATATGTCTTGTAAAAATATACCCTCTAACAACTTCTTTGGAGTCATTGAGGAAGACAGATATCCAAACATTTTACATGGAAGCAAACTCAGGTGTTTCAACAAGTCATATTTTGAGCATGATGCTGCTTTTTGGTTTCTGTGTCGAATTTTTGGATGACAATTTTTCTGCTGAGGGGTTTAGGGATTGGAAGACTGCTTTGGAGACTGTGTTCATGGAAGGTTCCGCCAAAAGACACTGGCTGTTTGTCATAGTCAAGGACGGATCCCTCAAAGCTGCTTTTTCAAGTATGTTACGTCATTAAATCTCGCCGAGCACTGTTCCAATGTCAAGGGTGCTTTACAATTCTATCAAGTGCTGAGTCCTTCGTTCTGAGAATTTTCGAGGATGCATGTGTGTATCCTCTGCATGCTTGGAACACCCACAATCCTGTGCGCATATTTATGGAAGATTTAAAATATGTACTAAACAAGGCAATTCACTGTATTTAAATGTAACCATAGTGTTATTGTCACTATGTAAAGTAAACTTAATGAAATATGGGCTCAAATAATTTTGACAACTTTGAACTCTCACACTGTAATTGTGTAAATAAGGCAGGTATAAGGAAGGGTATTAAAACATTTTCTAATGATAGCTATTGCGAGCTAAATATTACTTTTCTCTTAACGACTTTGCTTAATAGTTGCCACGTTATACACGTGGGAGAATGACTGGTGCATTCATTGTTTTTCAAAAAGAAGCGGGCAGGAGGCATGATGTTCAATAACACACACCTGCAGCTTCCTGCACACTCGCTAGTCTGTTCCATTGTGTGTTTTCTGAACGCTAAGAAGCCTTGCCTCGTCTTTGAAGACTAAGCACAAATTCTCGACTTTGAAAAACAACTATAGCTTGTTCAATGATATGAAAAATTAGTTGATGTGGAAATTACCCCAGAAGACCCAAGACACTGAAGTCCTTGAGTAAAACAAGATGGGCAACACAAATAGCCATCATCATAGATTCTGTGGTGGAGACATTGGATCAGATTGTTGCATCTGACAAGGACACATCAGTAATGGCAATGACAATGAGAAGACATGATAACCTTCACAATCAGCATAGCAACTGCTTTATTTGGCATAGCACCACCAGTTGTACCCTAGCAACCACCACTATGATGCCACCTTAGCAAAACACCATTGATTTTGAATTCTGCTTCCATCTGGTGGTCTTAAGTAGAATTGTGTCAGTGACAGGTACACTTTCAAAATACTTGAAGGCATGGACATCTGCACAGATGTAGATCTTGTGTATCATTGCAAAATGGAGTTGTCCGACTTGGAGAGACAATGTTTCTAAGGAGTTGTGGAATGAGGCAGAAACCGTGGTGTCAAAGACTGATGTTGAATAGAAGAAGGCAAAGAAAGGTTTCAAGAAGACTGGATGACAACTGGTCAAACCAGACACTAACAAATCAAAAGGAGAAGGTGAAGGTTATTTTTCACTTTACCACTCTTGACCTCTGCATTTAGACCCAACCTCTTCTCAAACACTCAGGCAGCCCAACAAAACCATAATTAGAGAAGATCCCAAACCTCAAGCAGCATACTACTGTGTGCATACTACAAAGGGGATGTAAAACAGCATACTACTGTGTGCATACTACAAAGGGGATGTGAATTCAAGTCAAGCTGAAATTGGAATACAAACTCCTGATACACAGATTGAACAGGGAAAACAAATATTACCCTGCAAGATTATGGCTATTTACCAGTTCCTGCTTCAGAATGGTCTTGTTGAAGCATATCCTGACATTAGCAAACTCTACCAGCTCATTATCACTCTGCCAGTCGCATCATGCAGCAATGAAAAATCCTTAAAAATCCGTAAATAACAGCTTGCGCACCACAATGTCGGTGTGACGGGAGCAACACGACGCATCAGACCCACAATTTAGTTTTGCAACGGATGACGTAAGCCCATGTAAAGTGAACGGGATGCGTCTCCAGCACTGCAACGCACGCAACTGTGTGTGGGAGACGTAAGGGATTCCTTTTGGAGCCTTGTGGTCCAAAATGCGGCAGCCAGAATCCTGATGAGGGCTAAAAGGACAGACCACATTACACCACTCCTCAAACACCTCCACTGGCTACCAGTTCAGTACAGAATTGATTTTAAGATTCTATTATTGGTTTTTAAGTCTCTAAATGGAACTGGCCCCGTCTACCTGAAAGACCTATTGCAGCACTACACCCCTACCAGGTCTCTCAGATCCCAAGAAAGGCTCCTCCTGGTCCTACCCACTACCAGAACTAAACATGGAGAAGCTGCTTTTAGCTCATATGCCGCTAAAGCTTGGAACTGCTTACCTGAGAACACAAAAACCAACTCCAACAACAAGCTGTTTAAAAGTAGGCTAAAGACGCACCTCTTCTCCCTCGCCTATGCCTTTCCATCCCAACATTCCTTAGAGCTCTCCTCTCCCTCGTCTATGCAAACACTTTTCTGGTTTTAGGGATTTTATGGTTTTTATGGATTTTATGGTCTTATTATTAAACATTTTTGTCTCGCCTTAGCTTTTATTGACATATACATTTAAAACTCTATTTTTGTACTATTTTTTTTAATGTACATTTTTAGAGTATAAATGCACTTTCCCATTTTTAATTTTTATTTTTGCATGTGAAGCACTTTGAATTGCCCTGGTACGAAAATGTGCTATTTAAATAAATCTTGTCTTGCCTTGCCTTGTGGACAGACGTTGGGGTAGGCATAAAAGTCCTTTCATTTAAAGCAAAACAAAGTCAGACTTCAGCACCTTTTTAAGGCTAATGTAAGATTGTTCTAAGGTCACATACCAATTTAAAATCATAACATAAAAACTGCAATGATACTGTTTTTAAAATCATGCCTGCAAAAATTTGAGCATACAGTTGTCATCATCATGTCTTGACATTAAGTTACAAAATAGATACTCTAGCTCAGTGGTTCTCAAATGGGGGTACGTGTACCCCTGGGGGTATGTTAAGGCACTCCAGGGGGTACGTGAGATTTTAAAATGTACATATATTTAAAAAGTAGAATCCATGCAAAAATATTTTAAAAACACTTATTTAATAAATATTTCAGGAAAATATAAGTTCATAAAATGAATTCTATATATTTCAGTAGGCTATTCAATTTCATTATCCTAAAAACCCAGAGCCCCCCCCCCCCATACCAGGATGGTTCGACCCAACCTGTCACATGCCACCCGCCATCACCTGTCAAAACTCAAACGATGGAGTCGTGGTTGAAGCGTAGCGGTAATTCTTGTGAAAACACGGAGGGACAAGTGACAAAGAATGCGCTGGTTAGGGGGTACTTGGCTGAAAAAATATTTCACAGGGGGTACATCACTGAAAAAAGGTTGAGAACCACTGCTCTAGCTTAGTTCTCAGATATAGGAGGGCTGCTGGTTGTTCTGTTAAAGTATTTCTGTCCCTCGCAAACTGCATTAAAATGGTATGTTTAGCAGCCAGAATTTCACAATTTTCACAGGAAGAAACCCCCGAACCCCCTCTAACATGATGCATGTAACCTGCGTTGGGTTGAACCTGCGTGCGTGGTTCAGCCCTGCACATGCTCGGACTCAAAACCGCGAAACAGCAGCACCTCGGATCGGGAGTTGAGTGTGCTGACAATTGAGCTATTTGAGAAATTGAGCTAAAAGCCAGCTCGCATGCTAGCTTGAAGGGTTGTTCGACTCATTGTCATGATGAAAAAGACCCTGGGTTCAAATTATTCTGGATTTACACTTTAAGATTATGCATATCAAATACTGTTAAATAATCTAAGATACATGGGATTTGTCTCCGAAAGTACTTACATCCTGGCAGATCATCCTCCTCCTCAATCTTCACTTCGATCTCTGCTGTTGTCTGTAATGTTTCATCGTCAGTAACGCTGGACTCTGCAACGTCCGTTTCAGTTTGACAGTCAAGATCTACAAAAGGCTTTTCGTCTCCATTTGGACATGCAATCATATGACCATATTCCTCCTCTTTTATATCTTCTTCTTTCAACATCACGCTCAGCAGGTCAACCTCCTGCATTTCAGTGACATTGCCACCAGAATTAAACAGCAGTCCAAGATCCATGTTCCCAGCAAACCAAAGATGATCCCATCCAACGCTTTCTATAGTGAGAGCAAGACAAAAACAATAGAATGCCTTTCAAAACCTTTTCTCGAAAATAAAGAAAGAAAGAAAATACTACAAAACAAAATTAACTGACATGATCAACTGGCCTAACCGCCACCTCTTGGTCTGGGCTATGTTCAAGTAGGTACACTTGTTAGCACTTTAACTTAAACATAATTTACAAAGAGAATGCATCACACTGAGAGACTGTGAGACACAAATGTTTGCACCCTATGTCCTCTGTACTGTGTGTGTGTCTGTGTGTGTGTGTGTGTGTGTGTTGTTTGTCCTCTGTAAAATGGACGTGCCCAGTTTGAACTAGTTCACTTTCCAAAACCACAATATTACAACAGATCATAAAACTTTTTTAAAAATGTATTTGTTGTATTATTTATTTATTTTTAATCTATTTATATTATTGACATTGTTTCTTTTTAGATAGCCTACTGCAAGCTGTGGTTCTTAATGCATGTTATGGTTCTTATGCATCTTATGGTTCTTTGTTATGGTTCTTAAAGAAGCACTATGAAGATCTGGTTAGCTACGCTAAACGCCCACTAGCTAGCGAGCTAGCCATCAAGAAACCAAGCTAAACATATACAGGGTTCACAATAAAATGGTCGAGCAAACACATTGTTCAAGAGACTATCAAACCACATTACAAAGACGAAGTTCACCCAAGGGTAGGCTATAGGGCTGGGATAAACGATTCTTTTTTCAACGATTAATCTAGCAATTATTTTTTTGATGCATTGATTAATCTAACAATTCATTTTTTCAGTTGATTCGATTTGATTATCTCCCCATTAATTAACTAATAGCAATTTACATTGATTTACATATCTGAATGATGAAAACATAAATTCCTTAACAGTGCAATATATGTTTGCTCATAAATATCCAAAATAAAAGACTATACAAGTGCAAAGTAATGCATTCTTAGTCAGAGGTAGCATTCAATAACGTTCAGTACTGTATAGGTCTAATTGAGTGCCTGTCACTTTAAGATGTTCGTGAGGGAACCCTTGCAATTGCAACACTTAAAGGCTGCTGATGTGTGGATGCAATTCATAACATAGTTAGTTCAAATAACAGTTTGTACTTCTCCTTGGGACAAGCACCTTTGAATCTTGGAAAACTATTTTCCATTTACATCGGGATTTTGCAAACATTCAGTGTCAGAATCAATAAAATGAACCCTGCATGAGTAACGAAATTGACAAGCAGCTGTAAGTAAGCATGCTAAACTCGACAATTAAAAAGCGCTCCACGCTCATGGACGGATTATGAACTTTTGGGGCCCTGGGCCCAGATGTATTAAGGGCCCCCCATTAATTTTCACATATGTGTGGGAGGGAGGGTTTGCACATTTTTAATTTGTTTGATGCGATTTCCTGTATTCTGGTGCATTTTGGGGGGATGGCCAATACTTTAATTCAATCAGATTCATAGCCTACATCCTGATGTGTTGATATTGAGGCAATGATTCCATGCAAAGGCTTGGGCTTCAGGGCCCCCTGACCCCTTGGGCCCGTGCAGTAATCCATCCCTGTCCGCGCTCAAATTCCATCCACATTACACAAAACTATAAAATAATCTAAACTTCATTCACTCTCAGTGTATAGATCTGGACAGACTTGCGGAACAGGCTGCAGGGCAACAGTCTGACAGCCTGCATGAAGATAGGCATTAATGGGCCAACAGAACGGAGTGCAATTACCAAAGGGCCGTTGAAATGTTCTTTTTAAAGCCAAGGAGGATGGATTGTAGCGATGCTAGTTGTCATCTCTGCCATAAGTAGTGACTAATCACATTTGCACATTTTGTTGTTTTGCACTTTATTTTGCAGTTGTTATATAGTTTGTAATAGTCTTTGTTAAAATCGCACAAATATTTTTGAAATATTTGTATACTGTTGTATGTTATTACTTTGTTAACTATTATTTGGAGATGCTGATTATTTATTTAATGTAGTATTTAATAAATAATTGTTAAATGTACAGAGCCTGTAGTGTATCACACAAACAAGACGCCAGCACCCACACCCCCGGTCGAACCGACACCATAACACCTCCACTTACCCTTTCTCTGTCAAATTATTTGCATTTTCTCCAAATCCTTCTTTCTTTATCCTTACAAAACCATGAAAGCTGAGCACCTATATGCCATTACGCTACATGTCACGTATATTATAAATGTTATTTGAAAGTGAGGGTGGCAGCGTGCCCACTCGTTTAAAAGTAACGTCTCCAGTTCTGACTTGACGGCAGTTGAAGGAGCTAACCAAAACTCCAACAGAATTCAAGCTCTCACTTGCAGAGACTGTGACTGTCGGTAGGCTAAAGCATCAGTTGCAAAGCATCAAGTTTCCCGATAAATTGCTAACAAAAACGTTAAGCCAACGTGTTTGCTTACATTCAGTGTTGTTCCGTTAATGTTTTGTCAATTGTTTGCAAATGCATCAGTTAAGGCTAGCCAAAATACAGTGATAATAGAAGAATAGCTACGCTAGCACACCAATTCATGTCTTACAAACCATGATGAGCAACTCTCTCGAGTTATTTTACCCCGAAGAACAGAACATTCTTACTAACCAAATACAAACAGTATGGAATTGAATCTTCTATATTTGACTGGATATTATTCAACTAGCTGCTAGAACCCCAAGTTAAACATATAGATGTCTCACCAAATAAATATACACAGACACCGGCTGCTCCGCATACTATGATCTGTTTGGTGTCAGACGAGACGTGTATCAAGCTTTTATCCCCACAAATTGCAACATTTCTGAAGCAACATCAACGAAAGTCCTAAACTTTCTGAGGACGCTGTAAAATATCCATGCATAGCCTACTACACGAAATAAATTAATTCCTCGTGGCTGGCAAACCAACCAGAAAACTGTACCCTACTGCCACCGCGTGGAGTGGAGTTTGACTGCAGGAAACTGAATCTGGCTTTCAGGGGGGTATTCCCTTTCTATGGGTATTCCAGAAAGCGGATTTATTATGTTATTATACGGCTCTTCACAATGCAAGTAGAACGCTCCATTGACTTGAATGGGATTTCCGAAAGTTCTAGCGGTCATTATTTCTTGGGAAAGGACCTCTGAAAACAAGAATGACCGCTGTCAATGGCAACGGAGTTTGCGCTTGGAACTTCATTCAAAAGTGAAAGCAGACGGTTGATCGATCAGCTGTGTTCTAAAGAATGTTTGATTCAAGTTCAGCGTGTGTTGCGAACTATTTGTTTCTCAGCAAAAGCCACGACGAAACGGTAACAAATAAGTGTAAAGAGACATATCATGGAGTTTATTTTTTCGTTTTGGCAAGTACGGCTCTTCACAATGCAAGTAGAACGCTCCATTGACTTGAATGGGATTTCCGAAAGTTCTAGCGGTCATTATTTCTTGGGAAAGGACCTCTGAAAACAAGAATGACCGCTGTCAATGGCAACGGAGTTTGCGCTTGGAACTTCATTCAAAAGTGAAAGCAGACGGTTGATCAGCTGTGTTCTAAAGAATGTTTGATTCAAGTTCAGCGTGTGTTGCGAACTATTTGTTTCTCAGCAAAAGCCACGACGAAACGGTAACAAATAAGTGTAAAGAGACATATCATGGAGTTTATTTTTTCGTTTTGGCAAGTAGCCGTATAATAAGTGGGATAATGTATAGAACGCCGGTCATTATGGGAAAATAAGCCCCTTCAGGGCGAAACAAGACCCCTCCGCTGGCGCGTCGGGGTCCGGTTCGCCCTGTCGGGACTTATTTTCTCCATAATGACCGGCGTTCTATACATTATCCCTTACTTAACCCAGTCCCAGAGTAGCCTACGCTGTAAACCTGGGATTTCAGTTACAAAATGATCAGGCTATGTAGGTCACTATGAACTTAACCTAGTAGCTGGTAGGTTTTGTTCAGGTTATGTACTGGTATTTAATGTTGTGCATAATTTGTTCCGGTGTTCCAGTTTAGATGGTGAGCAGTTCAACTGGTGATATTTGCATAAAATCAGTGAATATTCAACAAGACCCTGCCTACTTCTTAATCTGCTCTGCCTCCGATAGTGCAGGTTTAGGCTACATTTTCACGAAGTGTTTGCAAGTGAGACAATAACGGATATCGCTGAAAACATCGCCCCTGTATGTCTAATACATGTCCGTTTAAGCATTATCCACAAATATGACACATACTGAATGAATGGAAAAAAATAATACTAGCGATCTAGCTGGGATTCGAACCATGCATGGACAAGAAAGTTGATCAGATTAGCTTCTATATCGTCTATACCACTACACTACAAGCCGTTGAAATTAATGCAGGATTTGTATGTATATATTGCACTTTTAGTCAAAGTTAACACAGGTTAATAATATATGTGAGAAATATACGCCCATGTTAACTGGTGCTATCACAATTTAACATGGGCATATGCAAGCCTCAAAACAACAAAGTAGGTTCATCTTTGCCTCACATACCAAAACTGATGTACAACAAACTGGCATGTCCCCACTAACACTTTATTCCGTTTTGGGGGTTAATAATATGAAACACGTCAGTCATGTGCAAAAGTTATCAGAACTTATTGTTATCTTAGTCTCGGTGAAGTTATGCAGTGAGCTGTGATTTGAAGTGAACATTTGAAATTTATTTTCTCCGCGTTAGACTTATATTATTTAATTTGTTGGTCCGAATTTGACGACAGAAAATGGTCATCATCAGGCTTGGAATTTCACCATTCTGGGGGCAAGGCCACTTGGCCTTCAGTTGGGCATATTTAGTGGGGGGCACAAAGGCCACATGTCAGGGCACCAAGGCCAAAGTTAACTATACAGTAGTAGGCTATAAAAAATGATCAAAGTTGTATTTAGCCTATTCACTGCAGTAGACCTGCATCACTGTATGAAACATTACAAAAACATGAAACATGACATAACATAGAACTGTAAATCATCTGATCATCTAATATTTACAGATATCTAGGCTATATATATAACATTTATTTTATATTTGGCCTGTTATGAAATCATGTATTGAACAATTTAAGCACAGCTCAGCTTTAAGAAACTCAAATAGCCTAGAGGCATGCTTAGCATTTTGTGATCATTAAGGCTACTTTCACAAACTCTTAGTCAGCTGTCCTCTGATTTACCAATATCTAGGCGATATTTGTAACATTTATTTTGTATTTGGCCCGTTATGAAATCATGTGGAACATTTTAAACACATTGTAAAACTTAAAGCCCAAATTTGGAGACATTCATGTATGTCGAACTTTACTGCAAATTCAAAACTGGATTACTCTGGAACGGCTAACTGTACCGGGGACTGCTTTACACCTTTGTGTCCGGTAAGGTCTCCTGTTTATTCTGATATGGTTTGTCATGTGTTAAAAGAAGGGTTCGTAAAGTATTCCACCGAGATGAATGGGTAGGGAGATCATGGGACACAACCTTCAGTAGAATGTATGATTAAATTGAATTATATTATTTACTTTTCTCGCGAACCGTTCAACACAGCAATTATCGGCTAACATCGTTTAAAAGCTGAGAAAAAGCTCTTTCATGTGATACTTTGGATGTCTGTGTGATGAATAGGCTACTTCGCGAGTAGTTCAACTGAGAATGGGTGAATTTGGACGCACTTTCTTGCGCTGTCACTTTCTCCACTGCGTAAAAGACTAAATTAATTTTATTTAGCACAGGCTAAATAAAAATCGCTAGGCCTATTAGTAGGACGCAAAGCAGAATATTGAAAGAAGGGGCACCAAGGCCACCGTGGCCTGTAAATCTCTGATTTTCAAAGGGGCCTCACGGCCAACGCAAGGGGCTACGACGGCCATGGCCTTCGTGGCCGCCGTGAAATTCCTACCCTGGTCATCATGGTAGCATATTTATGGATTACAAAACTTTAATGTAGCTACGAGAGAGTTTGATGACAGATGATGCTGTTTCAGATTCCCACATAGCCTCAATTAGAAAATAGTTTAACCTACTGCTCGTTTAGCAGCCTGTTGCAAAACATTCACGTAGCCTAGATGTGTTTGCTATAATGTCTTGATCCATTGACAAATAAGCTGTCACAAGACAACATAGGCGTACCCATTCATTTAATGGGAACACCATGCTATTGTAGAGATGCAAAATAACCAGTGGTGCAGCAGGGTGGCCTACTGCTAGCTTGCTATTTTAGTGAGCAGTTTGAGGCCCACACGTGATCATTATTTTTGCGCATTATAATCATGATGTATGATCTGCCCACAAAAAAAACAACGTCTGAAGTGGGGTCATGCATGCAGTTTGTTGTAACTGTTTTGGTATGTGAGGCAAAATTAATCTGCATTATTCAACATGGACATCAGGATATCAGTAGCTAGGTAGCTAGCTAGTAGACTAGCACTAGATTAACGATTGTTGATGATGGCATTGAAGTGACTGCTCATCTCTCTGTGGTGTAGTGGTAGTGCTGATTGCAAAGTACATTTTGCCTCCGGGAGACTTCGAAACCCAACAAAACCTTCGTTGTTTTACTTTGACACTGCAGTTTGCAGAGCATTTTGTGTGGATAATGCTTAAGCGGACATGCATTATACATGAACCGGTGATTTCCGCGTGTTTTCGGCAAGATCTTTCTTTGTATTCTGTCTCACTGTGGCCTTGTGAAAATGTGAATCTCCCGGCACTCGAGGGGCGGAGGCAGAGTAGCGCTGTTAACAAGTAGGCAGAGTCTTGTTGAATATTCACGGATTTTATGCAAATATCACAAGTTAAACTGCTCACCATCTAAACTTGAACACTGGTGTTATACGGTAACTGGCTTCTGGAGTTAACGTAACCGCCCCCTTCGTTTGCAGATGTGTTCAGCTGATGATTTAGCCTCCGATACCTGGTCGCAGATTCGTCTGTTTAACTCAAGTTCAAATAGACATGTTTGTGATGCTCCACTTTGTTGTTTAATAAAGTTTTACAACACGATGTGTCGGCGTTGGAAGTGTCAGGTTGTCTGTAGTAGGCTAGGCTACTGGACCATGAATATGCCACCAAATAAATAAAACTAAATAAACTCCATGTGGGTCTCGAACCGCTACTAAATTAAATTGCTATTTGATATCCCGACATCAACCTGCTTGCGCCACTATTTGATATCCCGACATCAACCTGCTTGCGCCACTAACCAGCTGATGCTTCCCAGCGAAATTAGCCATACTTATTTAAGCTATAGGCCTACAAGTAAAAGAGGTCACCTAGTATGTTATTGTGTTTGTAGCAGGTTGTGGATCATGGTAACTGGCTACTGTGTTATCTTGCAACGTTGCCCAAGCCATTTAGACCTTCAAAGTATAGCCTAGGCTTAATGGATTCTACATTTCACTGACTGCTGCAGGCTGCCCGCAGCCACCTAGTCTATCTTCAGCCTAAATTGAGGAAGCATTGCTGGTCTAAAAATCTATAAATTAAAAAAAAATGTGAATGGCGAGGATTGAACCCGTAGGCTAGATAAGCGTAAAAGGAGCTTTAGGCCTATATCACCGCACCACCCTATTACGCCACATGCAACTTGACATTTTAAAAGAAATAAATTATTAAAATATAATAATAATATAACTCATATTATTATAAAAATAACTAATTGAATGCCAAGCATTCCAATAACTCATTGAATGCCAAGCTGTTTTCGGGAGCTTTGTCCTAGAGTGCCAGCAATCTAGACCATTGTTGATGATTTTTGTACAGCCACAGCATATTCTGTGTTATAGCTATGAACACATACAATAGCTCGATTAAAAGGTGAGACTTTAAGCTTTCGGTGGGTGCAAACCGTGTATTTCTACACGCCTCTGTTCCTGAGAAATCCCAAGGAAACAGTGGCTAGTTTTCATCAAAATCACTTTTTTTTTTTTCTAGAAATGGAGATATAACGTCTTTCATGAAATATGAAGTGTTGCCTGTTACTTACTTGTGTAAACTTTCGGGGAAGTGATCAGCGAGACCTGGCGAGGCTGCCATCTAGTGATAGACCCACGAAAACGTGCATGCTTTACTGATTCGACCCAAAGCGGCAACCGAGTTATGATAAAATGTCCAGATGCGTTTTCATGAGTTTTCGATCGTCATATATTTAATTTCCCAAAATCACATATAAGGTGTGTTAGTGTCTAGTTTCGTAATTTAAAAAAAAGCTAAAAACGTAATATTCCGTTTTTGCCACTCAACGCATGGGAAGGAAAAACTTAATATTACGTTTTTGGCACTCAATGAGTTAAAATAAAATATACAATTCCAATACACCTAAAACTTATGTTAACATCTCAGAAACACGAACGTAAATAGCCTAGGCCTACCTGTATCTTGTGATTTGTGACTCGCAGTGCACAAATTTTGTGTAAAATGTGGACACGGTAGACTTCTCCTGCACGTTGCAGTGTGCGCTTCAATGCGTGTGTTTCATTGAACTGAATTCTAGAAAGCATAGACTGGACTAGTGGATACAAAATTGTCAGACAAGAGCAACACAAATTACAAACCAGAGTGGTGGTCAGTTGTGATGTGCATTAGGTTAATATGCAGATTATTGTTTTGTCATACTTCTATACTCTTTGCTCGAATGACAAAACAATAATCTGCATATTAAGTACTTCTATACTCTTTGATTCGAGTTCGAATCTCATAGTTGAACATTTTTATTTTATTTATTTGCTAGCATTGATAATCCTGTGTTAGAGACACTTCAAGTAGAGGAGGCCACAGCCTGGCAGCAATCAGTGAAACGTTTGTAAACTTAACCATGTTAGGTGTAGTAAGAAATTTTGGCCTTAAAGGTGTTTCCATTTAAGTACATGCTATATTCAACCATTTGCTCTTTTGGTATGGTCTGTGCAAAGCTGAAGAAAGAGACGCTGCTGTAAGCAGAAAGTGAAGGAGAGATTTATGAGGTAACAACTGTGGAATTTCATGTTCAAGGTGTTTGTGCAGCCATGCTGAGCGTATGGATACAGCCTTGCTGTATGTGTCTGCGTATGCCATGCTGTCTGGAGGAGTGTGTGTATGTCATTGCTGTGTATGTGTGTACCATTGTTGTGTGTGTGTGTGTGTGTGTGTCCTCGAAGGAGGCTGGGTAGGCCTCTTCTCGACGGCTGGCGCCCTAAGACCTTATTTACTGTCTTGGGGTCAATCTTGACTGAATTCCATGGCCCTTGGTCGTTATGGGATACAGCCTTATAGATATGGTTGACTCTTGGGTAACTATGTCGTAAACAAGTTTGCGTACCATTAATGGAGATGTCATGTCTTGTCTGAACTGTCAGTAGGGTATAAAAAGTGTTTCCTTGTTTGTAACATCAGACTGCGTCTGTTGGCAACACGACGTAAGTCTCCGGATTCGTGAATAAAGCTCTCTGAGATTTCTGACTTCACTCCTGGCTGATTCTGTTCCCACATAGGCCACTTTGAAGGCCTAAGTCATGGGTGGGCAACTAATTTCCCCAAGGGGCCACATGACAAACTGGGACTGTTGAGGAGGGCCGGACCCAAAATACCAAACTCAAGTCTGAACTCAATTCTGTTCAATTCTATCCTGTTCTTGTATAACATTAAGTAAATCATATGGTTTTGTTTACTAGTGTAAGAACAGATGAAAATGTGAGGGAGACAAAGGAAAAACAGCAATATTTAATCTATGTCCAGTATTTAATCCTCATTCTCGAAAATGATTTTTTGACATTGACATTTTTCTTATCAGTTTTCAAAGACTGATATAAAAAAGTACTACAATATCTATATAATTAGGCTAGGTCATGAAAATGTGAATGAGTCAGTACAACCGATAGGCCTGTGCCACCATTTCATCAACACTCAGCAATATTTCATCATTAAATCATTACCATCATTAAATTAACTCTATGCAGAATTAGACTACGAAAATGTGGAGCAGACAATAGTAGGCTGTCATTAGTTAATCAACATGCACAAAGAAAACTATTTTAAAAATGTAGGCTATGTTTTTGTTTTATCTTTATGCACATAACTGTGATTGGTCAACTCGCTCTGTGTTGAGCCGGCTGCTTCAAGCAACCTGTTGGTAGTAGCATCATACTAGTTCGCTAACATAAGCTTTGCAAATAAACTCAGACATATTTAGCTTACAATTGCGGGGTTATCCGATTGTAAACTGTCTATCTGCCAGTAACGTTTTGAAATGAACACTTCGTATCGCCAACGAGCAGCAGTAGGAGTTCGTTCTAACAACCTTTGCGGTGGTGAGCGACGCAGACATAAGAGACACAAAACTTTGAAAGGTTTACGCCGACGTAAAGGCAACTACATTGTGTCGACGCAGAAGCATAAATTCTATTCACCAGCACATCAGTGAGGGTGTTTACGTCGTATGCAAACACGCACAAATGTATGGGCGTACAAATAGCAGTCGCTTTCAAAATAAAAACAACGATATTGATTTGCATGCATTATCTCTATGCTAGGCTCTTGACTATTGTTCTTTCACGGACCTTACGCGGGCCGGTCAGGGAAAGCCCACGGGCCGTATGTTGCCCATGTATGGCCTAAGTAAACGGCTTGGGCAACATTGCAAGATAACACAGTAGCCAGTTACCATAATCCGCTGTGTTAACCTGCTAAACACAATAACATACTAGGTGACCTATTTTACTAGTAACCTAAACCTAGTGGATATGGCCAATTTCCCCACAGAGTGTCAGCTGGTTAGTGGCGCAAGCTGGTTAATGTCAGGTTATCATGCAAGTAGTTTAATTTAGTAGTGGTTCGAGACCCACGTGGAGTTTATTTAGTTTTATTTATTTGGTGGCATATTCATGGTCCAGCGCATGTAGTAGAGTTGGATGTCTCGAGACCGGTCTTGGTCTCGAGACCGGTCTCGAGACCACTTTTACGTGGTCTCGGTCTTGTCACAGTCTCAACCGTCTTTGGTCTTGGTCTTGTCTTGGTCTCGGATCCCTCGGTCTTGTCTTGGTCTTATTGTCTTGGTCTTGCGGTCTCGGGTCGACATAGTGGTCGGGAGATTTGCAACAAATATGTCCATGATACAAAACATAACATTCGATAATGCAACATTAAATTATTTCGCCTTTCACGCCCTTCAAATGCAACCTTTCGAATGCAACCAATCAATGACATGTATTTTGTTGTGATTAAGAAACTGGCGCTCATCCAATCAAAAGACGCAAGTGTAGCCAGCGCGAAACGTTAGGTTTACGTCGTAGCTGTCAGTCTTAGTCAGACCTAGTAATAATAATGTCAGCGAATTCCGCCATCCTTAAATTTGCATTCACGGAACATAAAGAAATTTGCAGTCCAGGGGCAAGAAAGAAGCATTCTGCAAAATGCAAGTTTTGCAAAGTCTCTCTCTCTCATCATTGTCATGCAATTGCTATAGCCTACATAGTTTATCTCACCCAGTCTACGAAAACATTTACAGTGAGTGAGCTCACAGTCACACACATTCATGACATGCTCTGTCTCTGCATTGTTCTGTCTGTAGTTGAAATAATACCTTCTTAAATTTAATTTAAACTGGGACTGAACCTCTTACCCCAGCAGGGTTCTCAAGTCTCACGCAATGGGCGTGAGACACACGCAATTCAACAAGTTCACACGCTCACACACCACACCTTGCATTTCTCACGCAGAAATATTACTAGGGATGTCAAGGTATCTGCATAATTATTAGAGGAGGCGCAGGGATACGAGAGGATTTCTCGCAGGGTTCAGAACTAGCGCACCACTCACCAGCAAAATTAAAAAAAAAAAATAGCCACCGACATCCAATCAAAAAATAGTAGGCTATTCGTTGTATCCGGGTAAAAATTCCAAAATAGCACATCCCCTCCCTACAACCACGTTATGCTTGTGTGGGGTTACACGTTTAAGATTTCAAAACTGCACCAACATTCTTTTTATTCAGAAATTCAACTGTCTGTCATTTGGTAAACCAGCCTACTTATGGTACTTTACAGGGTGTGTAAATCAAGCCTTTTCACGAACATTTGGCCTAGCCTACTTTATGGCAAATTATTTCTTATCTATAAACTAAACTAAACTGTCGGTCATTAAGAAAACCTAATGATTGTGTCGTTATAGCTTTGTGTAAGCCAGACATCAGCAACGTTCATTTTACACGACCAATCACTCTCGTGGCTGCCTGCACTTTCCCTGTCGTCACGGCTGCAACTTTCGCACTCGTTTGTGCTTTTTAGCGCCGTGTTCATCAGGTCCCGGGACACCCATCTGATCCTCCATGGACCATGTCAACAATGAATGAAAATTAGCTTATTATTAACAAATGTTATCAATTTGAGCGAGTATGCTACACATAGGCCTACATTTTTTTCTAAACATACAGGACTGCTGCAGACAATGACCTGCCAACCACCATAATGTATAATGAACTTGCTGTCCTCGGTTTCGGCATGCACATGCTTAGTCTAATGATTCAGTGACAATATAGGCTACTCAAGTGAATAAAGCAATTAGCCTAATAAATAAAATATTTGTCTCACTCAGTACATATAGGCCTTCATCTCGTAAATTGAGCCATAGAATATCCCAGCGCCACGATTATTATATTTCAAGATTCCAATCTATCCCACCTAAATATGAAAAGTTATTTCTACTGACATGCTTCCTGGTGACATAAAAAAAAAAATGGTTTCCCTTGATAAGGCTGACATAAGAGACATAGGCTATGCATTATACTTTCCCAGACAAAAACAAGATATAGGATGTATAGATTACAATGACAAATTCAAGGTCTCAAAGGGTTAATGCTTCTTTCCAATTTTTTTTTATAATTAGTGAGTGAGAGCACCCCCCCCCCCCCCCCCCCAATCTCACTCCAAGCTGAGCTCAAAACTTGAGAACCCTGCCCCAGTATGCTGCTCTTATTCAATTGATGCAAGTTATGGTGTAACACCAGAGACTTTCTAATGTGGAGACACAGCACTCAAAAAATCCTCCATAGTAATGCATGAGGCTCGTTTGCAACGTTGTCTACACATATCCCACCCCTTCCTTGCCAAAATGTCGACATGTGTATACATTGAGCGAATCATGTGGTGTGAGTTGACTACTTTGAGCCAATTATGTGCTGTGTTGTGCAGACATTGTGCCAATCATGTGTTGTGAACTCGACACTGGAGCACGGTTGGTGTGGTAAAGCCTTGCGCACGCGCATTTCTGCTGATTAGGATGCCCGATGAGTACCCAAAAAGCGTTGCAATATGGCCGCCGAGTGGAGGGACATGCCTAAAAGGACTTTGGTAACACTAGCTCGCTAGCTGTTTTTTTTTTTTTTTTGGTCTCGGTCTTGGTCTCGGTCTCGTCTTTTTTTGTCTTGGTCTTGACTCAGTCTGTCTTGGCCTTGGTCTCGTCTTGGTCTCGGTCTTGATACCCTCTGGTCTTGGTAGTGTCTTGGTCTCGGATTAGGCGGTCTTGACTACAAGTCTAGCATGTAGCCTAGCCTACTACAGACAACCTGACACTTCCAACGCCGACACATCGTGTTGTAAAGCTTTATTAAACAACAACGTGCAGCATCACAAACATGTCTATTTGAACTTCAGTTAAACAGACGAATCTGCGGCCAGGTATCAGAGGCTAAATCATCAGCTGAACACACCGGCAAGAGAAGGGGGCGGTTACGTTAACTCCAGAGGCAAAGTAAACAGTCCAGCCAGTTAACATGAAAGCCAGTTACCGTATAACACCGGTACCGACCGAAATCACTCGTTCAATCACTAATCTCAATGTAAAGTCAATCGTAGCCGAGTCATTGTGCTAGCTACATAGTCATGGCATATACTATTGGAAAGCCCAGAGCCTCAGGATTCATTTGAGACCCGTGTCGACTGAATGAAACCCATCCCGAACGGCTAAAACCTACAATTTGTATCACTAGTCACGTTTCAAAATGCCCCCCACCACCACCGTGTCTCCTCACATTACAGCCTTTGTGTACATCCCGGGCTTCATGCTACCCCAACATGCTTGGTGTCATACTGTCCAGAGAATCCGAATATCCACCGTGTTTTGTCGACATTACATTAAGAAGATGCATAATTCCACCCAAACAGTACCTTTAGTAAAAAAACAAACGATAACTTTTCTCTGACAGAAAACCACATAATTTGTATGCTTATCCTATGTATCCACTCAGCGTGTTCAGGAAGCTCTCCTGAGAAAGTAGACACCAGTGACAACTTTGTGTGAGGTACCGTTGTCGAGAAACACGTGTTAGAAGCAGAGACGGTTGATAAAGCGAGACGATTCATAAGAGGGTAAATTCTGGCACGCTGTGACGTAGGGTTCGAAGCTGTCACGCCCATTTAGGAGTCTAGCGGGAGGTCCAGTGTCTATGTATTCCTATGGGAGAAATTAACATTTTCTCGGAATATGACCAATCCCTTAGCCCTACATTCAGCGATGTAAGTTTTGAACCCATTTTCTAAAAGCCACATGTCTCCCTAACATTCCGACATTGAAATTGTATTTTCCAACGAAACAAAAAAAGACAAAAATAGCTTTGTTCGTGATCTGTCACTGTCTCCTTAAAGCTTTGGTACACAGCCACCTGTTCTCAGAGGCTCTAGACTCAGAGATGGTTGATAAACTAACCTAACATATTTTTTGCTAAAACTAGTAGACTACCACAAAGTTGCTGAACATATGTTATTTCAGGTTTGTTTGCAAAAATATATAAGTTTAACCAAAGTCCTTAGCTGCTAGCTAGCTAGTGAACATTCCCATTCACTTTCCGTTTACTGTGCTAACGTTAGCTAGCTAGCTCGGTTAACGGGGCAAAATGAAATTATTCATTCCTTGTCCGAAAGAGTGTTTCACTGGCATCACACACAAACAATGACTGTAAAATAGTATACAAAATTATATGTATATGTTATTATTGCTTATTCAGAGAAAAGTTTATGTTTTGACACGCCTATTTAGGAGTCCGGAACTAGTGCCATTTCGTTCCATTGGTGAATCGTCTTATGATTCATCTTAGTTAGGGCTGGGACAACGCGTCGACGTAATCGATGACGTCGACGCAAAAAATACGTCGACGCAAAATATGAGCGTCGATTCGTCAAGCATAACGTGTGCTGCTAAATATTTTTAATTTTACACCTTCAGTGTTTTCCATACGTTGACTAATCTGTGGCTGGGCACCACGAAATCAAAACCGGCCACCACACATTGATGTTCTATGTTGTAGGTCTACTATTTAAATTAAAGATAAGATAAAATAATTTCATTGAGCTGCACTTTTTACTCACACAGCCTTTCCTCGCCCCGCCCGCTCTCTCTCGTAACGAGCCCGCTGCTCCTCCTTTGCATGTGCAAAATATTCACGATTGTTGAAGGATTGTTGTTGCCACATAGAAGCACTGCATAGAACACAGTGGGCTAAATTGCTATTAAATCCGCTTAGCATCGTGACCATGCTGTGCAAATTTGTTCAAAACTGCTGCAGTAAAGTTAAAGTAAACTCTGCTAACCCAGTAAACAAAATAAAGTCCTGGCGACGTCCCCTAAAGGTCCCCTGGCGAACGTCACCTCCTCGACATTGTGTAGGGTTCCCTTTACGTCCCGCGGACCTCTGTTCGGGAGGTCTAAAAGACTTCCACGAGACTTTGAGAGGACGTCCTGTAATGGTCACTGCGACGTTATGCGCGCGACGTTTATATTTCCGCGATGGTAAAAAAAAAAAACATGAAGCGCGATTTAGTACGGTAGGCTATTACATCCTGTAAGTCTCAGCGTTGCTGGGAGAGAGGTAGACGGAACATGAACACGCATTAATGACTTGTTCTACAACTATACAATCAACTTTACTCACCTCATATTTTCACGCATGTATGAAATCACGTCCTCCGAATGCATTACACTAATGATGAGTAGACTTGGACATTTATACCGCGCTAGGATGTCCTGCTTTCACATCTACGGTGTCATTTTCTTAATAAACTAATACGACGTTTTAATGGGCATATCCCGTAGCATATTGTTCAAAACATCATCAGAGTAGGCCAAGTAGATAAATTGTTCAAACCATATTGTTTCAAAATATTAAAAACTAATAATAGCCAAAATTACTAAATTAATCGCAATGCCTGCTGGGAAGCAAAACTCAACATGAAATAAGTACATGGAACATGGAATGCATTGACGTTATATCCACTCGTTTTCTTGGACCTGTGAGGGACAAAGAGGGACAGCCTATAAATGTAAGCCTATCTTCCTGGAACATTGCAGATAAAGAAAAATGTATCGTTTTCTCTAGGCTATGAATGCTCTTTGTAGCCAACTTTAAGATGAAATAAATAGATTCCAGATGTTTCTATTATATATCATTGTTTTATTAATAAACAGTAAGGCTCTGGTGAGGCAGAGAGCTTCTGCTCCCCGTCAGAAATCTCATCGGATACGTGCACTCTTTGCTGTTTCCACAAGGAGCTGCTGTAACATCGGGGACAGCTATGACACTTTGAAACGCGAGCATGCGTCAAATAAATTACAATGACATTTAAACAAGTCATGAAGAAGCAGTAGCCTATCCTTAATTTTTCTGCAATGTAGCATTAGAGCTAGATCGTTTTGCTTTACAAATTAAGTAGTCACTTCTGTTGCTAGACAACCCTAAACAAATGCTACGTGGTCTGTTTTTAACATTTCTCTAGTTTTATTGCATAGTATTCAGCTCCAAAAGTCGGTTCAGTCCCAATTCGGCCGTGTGTGTTTCTGAAAATAAAACAGATAATAAGTAGGCTACGTGACTACGTTAAATAAACCACTGTCTATTTAGAGCATGTTACATGAATCACGTAATGACAGTTATCTGAAGAAATGCGCATTGTAGGCTAAGCTAGAAGCTAAGAACAGCGACTTTGCTACACCAAGCATCACATCAGCTAACATGAATTTGATAAAATCCCTTCCCTAGTTTGTAACGTTATACATTAACGTTAAACTCAAAATGTATGTGCTACATAATTCAGCATGTCACATGCTGAATTATAGCACATACATTTTGAGTTTAACGTTAACAACCCTTTCCCAGTTTGAAGTTGTGCGTCTATGAGCAAGTAGACATAGACGCACAACTTCATAAACTGTATGATATGTTGCCTTAGACTACGGTAGGCTGATGCAGCTACTGCTAGAGAGACTAGATAGATAGATAGGGGGAGAACCGGGACGAATGAAACACTTCTTAATTAAATGTAATTTACAAAGACATCGTAAAACACTGAAAGTTAATATTTTGTCTCTAGCAACCTACATCTATCCTCTGTCGAATACAGTTGCATTTACAGCTCTGAACAAAACCGTTCAAGAGTTATTTAAGGAGAAGTCGAACGTGCGTTTTGTTTCATTCGTCCCTCCTGGCTGGGACGAATGAAACAGCATGGGGGACGAATGAAACATACAGCTTAAATTATGTAAACTTCCCACAATTTCAATATTTGACAACATATCATGAATGGTACTTCAAGTATGTGTTATTTTAGATAGATTGCTGCTGGGCTATATGTCTTGGTTCATGTCTGTTAACAACTCATTGACGTCATGGTAAAGCGCTTATCTCGCGGTTATGGAAATAGCATGCACTATGCCATTAATATAGCTAGAATAATGCATGTTTCGAATTATATAATGTTTATATAGTACAAAATGTTATTTCACTCTGTTTTTACGTGGTTAAAGCCACCACACATCCAAATAAGTGCCCTTCATGACCGACAGGCCGTCGGTCTCCATAGGTTAACATGGAAAAACTCGACCCCCCTACCTGATAGCCCCAAATATATTTGCATCTTTCTAAAACTACTTTTCCATGTCTCACCTGCATAAAATATAGTATAAACACAGATATGTGTGCATTGACTTAGAATAAATGGGGTTTACTGCCTGGTCGGGACAAATGAAACAGGTGTTTCAATCGTCCCGCCATAGACATCTAGCATTATAGGCTGTTTTGCATCCATTACAAACAATCATGCAATGTGAACGTCTGGGATTGGGGAGAGCACTAAATGCTCTACTGAATAAGCATGAAGTCAAACCTTTAAATGAAAAACACTCTTTAATAATCAAAAAAAATAAACCGCTAATGATGTAAACTTGTGACCATCAAAAATCGTTTATCGCCTGTAACTCCGTGATACCAGGACGTAACAGGAAGGCATTTGGCTGAGCAACGGAGGTTAATATGCTCTATGTTTTGTCCAAATGATGACTGTCTATCATCGTTGCACTCGGAGAAAACCGGAATGTTTCATTCGTCCTCCGTTTCAATCGTCCCGGTTTGACCCTACTTTAGTCATCCCCAGACGTGTAACGTGAAGTCGTGCATGGATGTGATGTCTCCGTCCTGCAGGCGGTAGCCAGAGCGCTCTCAACTCCGCTGCCATGTGTGAATAAACAAACGTCCCCCCCATGTCCCCGATATAACGTTATTGTCGGGTCCTTAGGAGGTATTTGAAATGACCAAATGCAAATGTCATCCGAGGGACCTGACGGTGACGTCCCCAGAAAGTCCTGCACCGGACGTCACGCAATATCCAAATGATAACTTGCTCCGGACGTCAATAAGGTCACCGGAACGTCCGCTAGAGAACATGACGTTCGGGACCAATCGGGGACGTCGTGAATGTCGGCATAAGGTCCGGGGGACGTCCCGTGTTTGTCGGGAAGGTCCTATCACAACATAGTACATTGAGGAGACTAAACTAAGTTAAGTTACAGTATGCAATCAAGCAGTATCTCAAAGCTAACGTTAGAATAGCCTACTGTTTGGATGTCAAGCTTAGCATGCTTACTTGCTGCTGCTTGTATTCGTTACTCATGCAGGGCTCATTTTATTGACTCTGAATGTTTGCAAAATCCCGATGTAAATGGAAAAGTGTTTTCCAAGACTCAAAAGTCCAAAGGAGAAGTACGAACCGTTATTTGAACTAACTACGTTACGAATTGCATCCACACATCAGCAGCCTTTTAACTGTGTTAATGTTAATTGCAAGGATTCCCACAGGAACGTCTTAAAATGACAGGCACTCAATTAGACATGCATTACTGAACTTTATTGAATGCTACCTCTGACTAAGAATGCATTACTTTGCACTTGTATAGTCTTTTATTTTGGAATCTTAAGAGCAATAAACATATATTGCAATGTTAAAGAATTCATGTTTTTTCATTCAGATATGTAAATAAACATGTATAAGTTGCTATTAGTGAATTAATGGGGAGATAATCGATAATCGAATCGAAATCGAATCGGACGGAAAAAATGAATCGTTAGATTAATCGATGCATCGAAAAAATAATCGCTAGATTAATCGTTTCAAAAATAATCGTTTATCCCAGCCCTAATCTTAGTTAACTATAGAATCTTTGTTAGAAGGATGGTAGCCATGCTAGCTGCCTAATGGACAAGTTAGCTTTGATTGAAAACAGCTCTGGCGTATGGATGGTTCAAAGATAGTCTTGTAGCCAATGAGTAGACCTTTCGAATGACGTATGGTACAACCCCCCTCCGGTGAGGGGAACTCTGGGAAATTGAGTCCACCTTCGTTGTGCGTAACGATAGCTTACTAGTACGACCGGCTCGTCAGAGGAATACAGTCGCAATTTTTACAGTTAGATAGATAGATTTACCCAAGGGTAAATTCAAGGATCATTTGGATCTTTTGAAGAAGAAGTAAGCTGAAAACATGCCGAAAAGACAGGCAAAGAAGAAGAACGTGGAGGTCGAACCAGCTGAGGAAGGTTGAGCAGATTGAGTGAAAGTAGAAAAAGTGATGAAGAGATAAGTGACAATGAGGAAAGTGAAGTTTCAGAAGACTCTGAAGGATTCATGGACTTCTTAGAAGGAAAGGATCCCGACTTTGAATGGTGAGTAAACACTATATATTTGTAACAGAAACTCGATATATGGTATGTTTATGTATAGTACATTGCCATGGGGGAGGGGATGCAATCTACCTGTGTGTGTGTGTGTGTATGAGAAAGAGAAAGACACACACACAGGGGGATGGGAGGTGAGAGGGACCTAGGTGTCATGGGGGAGGGGATGCAATCTACCTGTGTGTGTGTGTGTGTGAGAGAGAAGTAAGGGGAAGGTGAGTGTCCTGTGTGAGTCTGAAGGAGGGGGGGGGGGGGGTTAAGCTGACTGATGTGTGTGGGGTATAGTTTGTACTGGAGGTGGAATGAGAGCATGGGCCTGTGGTATTGTGAACATGCAGTCATAGGGGAGGGAATGCAAATGTAGTGTGCATCGAATGTGCTCCTGTGTGTATATGGTTTGATTGTTTTGTCTCTGTTCTCTTCAGTGAAAGTGATGACAACTTCAGCGATGAAGACTGGCACAGTGCACGGTTTGCCAGCTCAAGACACCATTTTTGTGTGTTCTACTCTGCACTTTATTGCATTCTATTGTGCCAAATGTAAATAGTTTCCCCCACTCATATTTTGTTTTACTTTATGTTTGCACTGTCAAAGCAATTTTGCTGCTCTTCACCTATTTTCATATTTGCCTTTTACAAATGTTTGCACTACTACAAATGTACTTTTACAATTACAAATTTGCACTATAGCACATTGTTTGTCCTTTTTTATTGAAATTCTTGAGGCGTTTTGGCAAAAGTAGAGTTTTGTGTGAAGTAATACCTCTGTAATACAGTACCACAGCCATCTCTGATGTGTTTCAATGGCAATATTAGGGACTTTCACATCTGAAATGTGGCCATTTCCAGGGATTTACATAACCGCCTGAAAGAAAAAGGCATTTGATGATCAACCAGGCCGCTGTTTTGACACTTGTCACCAGTGGTTAAATCGGCTTTTGTAGGGAGGGGGAGCCCTTATGGTTTGGTTTGTGTGTTGACCAAATACTCTATGGGTTTGTTGGTCATTTTTTAGACAAGCAAAATGAATTAAATGTCTGGTAGACCAATGAATTATATCTTTATTGTAAGAATACTATTGGGCTTTCTTGCCGTTTGGAACCTCTACATCCATGGGGAACACTTCCAAATAGCCTACTGACCGCAGAGAGCTGAGACTATAAATAGAAGCTGTGTTTATATTTATGCTTCCCGGGTTTTGTCCAAAGTAACTATAAACAGAATATAAACGCAGCATTATTAGTTAACAATAATAATTTCAAATACAGTAAAAAACTAAATTAGGCATTATAATAATAACATTCATAAAAATAATAATAACAAAAATCAACAATAAAATAATGAGTGTATAGAATATGTGTATGGATAGTCTTGGCACTAAACTTTGACTATTCTTTAAACTAAGGCCCTTGGAGTTTAATCAGAAGTAACTGGAGGAGTTTACGACTGTTTACATAGTGGCTTGTGTTTTAGTCAAAGTGAAAATTAAATCACACAATGAATGAACAATATCAATCATCCGTGAAATACCAATTTGATACAAAGAGAAACAATTGATATCCTTATTGAAGTAATTTATTAAGCAAAAATAAAAATAAACAAATAAAATGCACATTTATGTTACGTATGATTCGTTTTCAAGATAATTTTGTTTTGTTTTGAAAAAGCTTATCCACAGTGCACATCTGTTATATCTGTATTGTATATGTGTGTGTGTGTGTGTGTGTGTGTGTGTGTGTGTGTGGGGGGGGGGGGGGGGCGTTTTGCAATACAGTTATAATGTTTCTCTCTTTGGGATTTGCATTTACATTTATTCATAGTAGACACTTGCATCCAAAGCGACTTACATATGCCTAACAACGCCCCTTAGCTGTTGTAGAATCAGTATAACCTACGGCCTCTCGGGGCTTATTGCTTAATTGGAACATTCATAAGGCTTCTCTCCAGAATGTGTTGTCACAATGGATTTGGAACATTCATTAGACTTCTCTCCAGTGTTGTCACAATGGATTTGGAAAATTCTGGAGGCTTCTCTCCAGAATGTGTTTGCATATGACGATTGAGTCTTGCAATGTTTGGAAATGCTTTTCCGCAGTAGGCACATTTAAAGGGCTTCTCGCCAGTGTGCATCATCATATGAAATTTAAGACTTGAAACTTGTGTAAAAGCTTTTCCACACTGGACACATTTATGAGGCTTGTCTCCAGAGTGTATTAGCATGTGGTATTTAAGAATGTGCTGACGTGCAAAAGCTTTTCCACACTGGACACATTTATGAGGCTTGTCTCCAGAGTGTATAAGCATGTGGTATTTAAGAATGTGCTGATGTGCAAAAGCTTTTCCACACTGAGCACATTTGTGAGGCTTCTCTCCAATGTGTTTCATCATATGAGTTTTCAACTGTGAACTTTGTGAAAAACCTTTTCCACACTGCACACATTTATGAGGCCTTTCTCCATTATGTATTCGCATATGGGTTTTAAGAGTTGACATTTGTGAAAAACATTTTCCACACTGCACACATTGATGAGGCTTCTCTCCAGAGTGTGTTAGAATGTGGCGTTTAAGATCACTGGACCTTTGAAATGCTTTTCCACACTGGGCACATTTATGAGACTTCTCTCCAGTGTGCACTAGCCTGTGCATTTTAACACTGGAGACTGGAGATGTCAGAGCATTTCCACACTGGACAGAATGATGAGGCTTATCTCCAGTGTGTGTTAGCTTATAGTCTTTACCATCTTCAAATGCAGATTGATGAGGCTTCTCTGTAGTGTGTGCTAGCATATGAGTTTTGAGATGTTCAACGTGTAAAAAAAAAATTCCACAGTGGACACATTTATGCAGGTTCTTAGCAGTGTGTGTTAGCATGTGGCTTTTAAGATATGACATTTTTGAAAAACCTTTTCCACACTGGACAGAATGATGAGGCTTATCTCCAGTGTGTGTTAGCTTATAGTCTTTACCATCTTCAAATGCAGATTGATGAGGCTTCTCTGTAGTGTGTGCTAGCATATGAGTTTTGAGATGTTCAACGTGTAAAAAAAAAATTCCACAGTGGACACATTTATGCAGGTTCTTAGCAGTGTGTGTTAGCATGTGGCTTTTAAGATATGACATTTTTGAAAAACCTTTTCCACACTGGACACAGATATGGGGCTTCTCTCCAGTGTGTGTTTTAGTGTGTGTAAGCATGTGGCTGTTAAGTCTGCACATTTTTGCAAAGGCTTTTCCACACTGAGCACATTTATGAGGCTTCTCTCCAGTGTGTGTCATCAAATGGAGTTTCAACTGAGAAGTTAGTGGAAAAGCTTTTCCACACTGGACACATTTATAAGGCCTCTCTCCAGTGTGCATCATCAAATGGAGTTTCAACTGTGAAGTTTGTGAAAAACCTTTTCCACACTGGACACATTTATAAGGCCTCTCTCCAGTGTGTATTCGCATATGGATTTTAAGATATGAAACTTGTAGAAAACCTTTTCCACAATTAACACATTTATGAGGCTTCTCTCCAGTGTGTGTTAGCATGTGCTGTTTAAGATGTGAAATTAGCGAATAAGCTTTTCCACACTGGGCACATTTATGAGGCTTTTCTCCAGAGTGTATTAGCATGTGGTATTTAAGACCTAAGGGTCTTGCAAATGCTTTTCCACACTGGGCACATTCATGAGGCTTCTCTCCAGTGTGTATAAGCATGTGGCATTTAAGAGCGGAAGAATGTTTTAAAGCTTTTCCACACTGAGTACATTGATGAGGCTTCTCTCCAGTGTGTGATAGCATGTGCTGTTTAAGATTTGAAACTAGCGAAAAAGCTTTTCCACACTGGGCACATTTATGAGGCTTTTCTCCAGAGTGGATTAGCATGTGGTATTTAAGAGTTGAGGGTCTTGCAAATGCTTTTCCACACTGGGCACATTTATGAGGCCTTTCTCCACTATGTCTAAGCATGTGCTGTTTAAGACGTGCAACGTAAAAAAAAACTTTCCCACACTGGACACATTTATGAGAATCTTTGTTAGTATCTTTAGTGTGTGTATGCATGTGCTGTTTAAGACTGGGAATATGTCTAAAAGCTTTTCCACACTGGGCACATTTGTGAGGTTTCTCTCCAGTGTGAGTTAGCATGTGGGTTTTAAGATTTGACATTTTTGAAAAATCTTTTCCGCACAGGACACATCTTTGCTTCTCTCTACTGTGTGTAAGCATGTGGCGTTTAAGATCTGAGGATCTTATAAATGCTTTTCCACACTGGGCACATTGATGAGGCTTCTCTCCAGTGTGTATTAGCATATGGGTTTTAAGATATGAAATTCGTAAAAAACTTTTTCCGCACTGGCCACAGTTATGAACGTTGTTAGTATTCTGCTTTTGCTTCTCTCTAGTGTGTGTTAGCATGTGCTGTTTAAGATTTGAAACTTGCGAAAAAGCTTTTCCACAACGAGCACATTGATGAGGCTTTTCTCCAGTGTGTATTAGCATATGGGTTTTAAGAGTTGAACTGTATGAAAAACCCTTTCCACACTGGGCACATTTATGAGGTTGCTCTCCGGTGTGCATTCTCATATGGACTTCAAGACGTGTTCGTGTTGTAAATGCTTTTCCACATTCCGGACATTTATGAGGCCTTCTTGCAGTGTTCTGCTTTAGATTCAAGTCAACAGTGTGTGTTTGCTGGTGTTCCTCAAGTTCACTCAGGGCGCTGAAACTCTTCCTGCAGACTGTGCAGTGGTGGAGACGTCCTTTATGTTGCATGTGGAGTTCTTCATTATGTCCTTGAGTCTTCTGTGTTGAATTTTGGTGTTCTGATATACCTGGAAAAGTAACCATGGCAGTTAGATTCACTGTTTGGGTTTGAGGGATAATTGTTTGTTTGTTTGTTTGTTTAATTTAAAGGATAATTCCGGTTTTCTAGTTTGTTTTGGATGAACTAGAGTGGTGGACACCAACATTTTGACGATGGGCCCTGTCTCCACTTTCTGACTCATTTTGAATCACCTTTGACTGGCTGGCTATGGACATGCACTAACATGTCCTTAACCCTTTCGTGCCCTGGATGACCTCCACACACAAAAAACCTTATTTCTTGAGTATAATACATACCATCAATGGGATACATACCATTGTAATCAGAAGGATCAGTTCTATGAAATGATGTAAAATACATATGGTAATGTTGATATAGTAATGAACAGTATTTGAAAATCCTCTCCAAATGTATATCCGGAATTTGTCAAAATTTAATTTCATTCACATAAAAATGAATTTTCATCATATTTCTCTACAAGATAGAGAAAAATATAGAGTGTATGAAATGTTCAGCAAGTTGTGGGCTATTTAACAAAAAAAACTGTATTGGAATATCATTAACCTTTCAAAAGTTATGATATTTTTAGTGATCAGTGTAAAAAAATGCAGGAAACGGGATTTAGAATGTTGACAGAATTCACATTCACTTTCTCACCAACAACATAAAAGTATGCATAAAAACTAATAATCAAGTCAGAAACAATGGTTTAGATGTATTTGGTCTATAAGAATAAACCATTTATTTGTATATAAGCAAATGCTACAGTCAATAAGAATGACATTAAAAAAAAACCTACTGTACCTTACCAGTAATACAGGAAGTAAGTATACTGTATTCATTGAAGACCATTTCGGAAAAGAGACATAAAATACATTTGATTCAACAAATACAACTTCCTTATATAAATCAGTATAATATGAAAATTATATACATATATAAATGTATTATTATTCATTATAAAGCTAGGAATACAATCAGCATCACTCAAAACTCAATGTGTTCTAAACATTTGAACGTGGATTACATACTTAGAACAAGCCTTCGGAGAATAAACACATACACACATATACACACAAACAGAGGAGGATAGGGAAAGGTGGGGTGGGGAACCTGAAGGTTGAACACAGAAGAGCTATGACTCATTACTAAACGCATCCCCTTTTGCAGAATGCCAAATCTGACAGCAATTTGTTTATCAATAAAACAAATTCGCCTACCGTTACACTCCAGGGCCATACAAGCTACTTTAGTTTTATTATGTACGTTGTTTTATAACAAGCTCCTGCTGTACAGGAATATGTACTTGATGGAAAGACGACAGAGTAGTAGTTGGAGCAGCTGAAGGTGAGGCTGAAATTTCAACGGAAATGCCTACCAGCTGTTGTGATAGATTTCCTCCAAATTCTTTCTGGTTGTAGCTACCAAACCTAGGTTCAACACCAGATTCTGCACTGCACTGTCAAACTTGAAATAACAAGAAACTACTGACAACGGCAATGTCAATGGAGAAAAAGTGCTTTCTGGTATTCTGCGTTTTTTGGAGTACACAATATGTATTCATCATTTGGTCAATGTCCCCTGATCCCTGCCAAGACTTGGTTCCCCAGTAGCAATGGATATTAGGGAGGGAAGTGAACCCCATGTAAATGATCAATCCCTGAAACCTGTGAAACTCTGCTGGGGTCTTTGTCCCATGCCCCTGCACTGTTTGCATACGATGGCCTACTAAGCACAAGCTCCCATTCCTTCCGGTTGGTAAAACCACATATGCCTGGGACAACAATGTGAGTAAAAAAGAACATAACAAGTCTATTTCACACAGTTTTTTAGTCTGCACCATCCTACGCATGGCACATAAATCTATACCTTCTTCCTCATCCCCTCATGGTCTTCAGCATTGTGAGCGCAAGCTCATGAGCAGTCAGCTACCTCTTCAGGCTTGCGAGAAGGTCTGTGTAGGTCTTGTCATCCTCCATCTGAAACAAGAGCGAAATCATACAAATACCTTTATTAATGTAAAAAATAAAATCACAAAACTACAGATTTGTGCATGTATGCACACAAAAGAAGAGGTAGCCTAAACTATTGAAGCATCCTCAGAATATACTCGAAATATTTCTAAGTAGGCCTATGAAAAGTCATTGTATTACACATGGGTTTAGCTACCCTAAATCTGATTGCCTGGCTGGCATCAAGATAAAGACAGATTAAATTTCACCTAGTAACAAACTGCTGAAATGCAATAATGATATTTCTGACAGAATATGTGATTTCACATCATGTTTTCTATAACTAAATATTGGGAGCAGTTGTGCTTCATCTATTTCAAGTCATGCCATCTTAGAAAATGTTGAGACAAGCACGTCTGATGTTTGTTATTTAGAAGTTAGCAAGCTAAAATAGTTCACTACAGACTGCACTACAGATAACAACCGGAGGAAAGGCAATAAGTTAATTACATTTCTGACAGAATATGTGATTTCACATCTTATTTTCTACAACTAACGTTACATATTGAGAGGAGTAAAAATATCGCTCAACTTATTTCATGTAAGAGAACGCAACTTAGAAACGCGGCGCCCATTGATTTATTCAGCTTTGGTTTGCTATACTGTCTTGCCAATATAATGCTTACCTAACAAGCAAATTGGTACTAGAAAACAAACTTACCTACAGGTTATATACTAACAGGTTTTTAAATGAAACTGTCAAATGAAAATAACTGACATCAAAAGCAAACGATAATATTGCAAGCAGTTCAGAATTATACAGTTAGCTAAAGTTACGTGACGATGCACTAGCCCCCCGCTAAGCCATAATGTTGACGCTGATGAGAAAGCATATTACTGTCAAATAACATGATTTAAGGACTTCAAATTAAGATAAACCATAACTAGAACCGATGTAAAAACAATATTACCTCAGTTTATCCAGCTTTGTGGTTTCCAGTCGAGGTAAACTCCAACTTAAGTGCAGGTGGCATCCAGCTGTCCACGTCAAATACACCGACTCAAGTGAAAATATTTTTTTTAAGACTCATCTTCAAGTATCCAAAACATTTCGCGCCATAAACCTCTTAACCAATCATATCAAATTGAAGCTTATGTTGTCAGCATTACGGGGAAGACTTCAGAAATAAAATCAGTCATTGGACAGCTGAGATATTAGATGATTGGTCATCGTTAAAATTTTAACGAAATTAGAACGGTCGGGCTTGTAAGGGTTAAAACAACCCTTAATGTTCATTTTTAAAACTGTGCAACTTACCGAGTGGAAACAACCAGAGAAGGGACTCAAAGTGCTAAATACCGGAATTATCCTTTAACCAATCATTGTAGTTTCCCCATCTTCTACTCCATCCCCCACTCTTGAAACTTTTGTGTATGCTTGGCATGCCTGTGTGTGTGTGTGTGTGTGTGTGTGCCTGTGTGTGTGTGGGCCACACAGCAAGTAGCCTGATGGCGCTGGGAAGGTGAATAGATTTGTAGTACTAGCCAAAAAATTTGTAGCATTGTTATAAAACCTTTAAAATCTCTAAACAATCACAAGTAGGGCAGTTCATCACAGTTCATCCATTGCAACTGAACTGATGAAAGGTCATGTACACCTGTAGGCTGCATTGTATTTGGGGAAAGCAGAAGGTATCAGTTTTACTTTTATTTATAAAACGTTATAAAACGAAGGCTAACGTTAATGATCTCCTTACTTGCGTCTCTCAACCTGACGTTGCTAACCTACCTAGGCTATGAAAGTAAGTTCATGTAGACCTACTTTTTTTACTGACATTTGAGTAGGCTATGCAATCCATTGGCAAACTTTTACATCTGGAGATGTCCTTATTAGCTCATGTCATGTTTGCTTGTAGCCTAGTTGGTGTAGTGCTTACCAAAATCATAGAAATAAATAACATTGAAAGACACTTATCTCTTCCAAGAGAGATTTCATTCGAGTTCTTTGTTGTAACATGTATTTTAAGTAATTAGTAGAAAACACCCCGAATTCCATCCACATATTCTAATGCACTATGCAAAAAGTTATTTTCACTCATAGCCAAAAACAGTGAGACGCAGACGCAGCTGTATAGTAGCAGATAATCAGGCAAGTCTTATTTAAATAAACTCCTGGTGCACTTACAAACTTTCTAATGCCTCGTTATTGGACTAAAGGTCGTAGTTGTACTACTGCAGAAGTTTCGTACCATTCAGGGCATTATTAGTGGGGTAATTTACGAGATAAAAGTTGGTTCCATCACGACTGCAGAACGTCATTAGTTTTTGATAGCGCTACTCGACCAGGGTTCGACCAAGGGAAAAAAGGTTCTGGGAGGGTGTTTGGCTCGGGGTCATGGTGCAAAGGACCCTAGGGTGAAATTACTCCGAACCATCGCTTTAAATTCCTGAATTGTGCACAACCCTGCTGGAGAAACACGAAAATATGACTTTGATGAGTAGGGTATCGTTTGAGTTCTGTTGATGTCTAGTGCACAATGGCAAATAAATTAATCTTGTTGCGGTCTTGTAAATAGATCGATCCCTAGTAGTATGTGACTTTTAAAAAAACTCTATGACTTGTCTTTAGATGTGAGAGGGTCTGAGACCATAGTCTTTCAAAAACCTTTTCCAAATGCTTCGCCTCAATATAGTCCCAAGTCAAGACCTCCCTAGGAAATCGCCTCGTCTTAATCTGCATTGCCATTTGTGCTTGTCGTGAATACTGAGGCCACAAGAAGTATTTTTTATTTTTTTATGTTGACGCACTTTTATGCTATCCGGCGACAAGAGATTCCATTCACTAAACTAAGATAAGCTAGACAATGCATGCACAGAGACAAAAATGCTTTTACTCACTTATCTTACTGTAGGGGAGACGGTGAATAACCCAACTTCATAAAACGGTGGCGTGTTTAAGATTATGGGTCATTCCTTGTCAAACCAGATAAGATTGTTACAGCGCCGCCTCAGATTTTGCTCAAACCTTGTCTATAGCAAGAAATGGGTCCTAAAACCAAGGCCTGTAAAATATTACTGTTCAAATCAGTCTTCATATTATTTTCAGCCCTTTACTTCGGTTTTACAGCCTGAAACTCAAATTATCTGGGAAGCAATGTTTTAGGCATTAATATAATGAAAAGTATTATTCATAAGCAGCCCAAACATTTTAGGATGGAAGACAAACATGTTCACAGTATGACTAAACAATTAAAAGTTTGTACAGCATTCTCATTGATTTTCTACAAGGCTCTAGATTTGGATAAAATGTGCCAAAAGAGTGACATTAAGGGTAGTATAAACTTATTTTAGTACACATTTTGAATCAATCATTATTTTTTCTTTTCATACTGTACTTTATTCATTTTGTAGTATTTGAGCTCTCTACATAATAGACTTGACGATTTCAAGGATTAAACAAACAAGGATTAAAATGATATGTGGGGTAACTAGTAGGCACTAACTAGCACTAGCCTAGAGAATCTATGTGGAAGTAGCTCAGTGTATGGGCATTTAGTGTACATGGTGCTAATGTTGCACCATAGCTAAATAAATAGATTCTAAATCATTGTTAAACCTCAGGGACAAGAATAAAAACGCATGTACCCAAGTAAGTGTATCTATGTATGTATGTATGGATGGATGAAACATGGTAAAATGAAACATCATTGGCACTTTATACACAAAATGACTATAAACTGAGCTATTCTCGTGTTCATTTGAATCTTCTACATGCCATTTTAGTCCTATGAGTATTACCACAAAATGCAATCACACCTTGTTTTATCCTTAATCATTTTCATGTGCATTCATTGCAGAGACCTCAAATATTGGCTTAAAATTAACCCTTAGAACCCGATTGCCGCAAAGTGCGTCAAAAACACACCCTGTCTTCTCTGTTACATTGCTCCGGAACTGTTCATCGCAGCTAGATGAAACCTTTATTGTGTGACAGAGCAGAATGGGTCTTTCCAACGAGACTACGCACTTGTCTGTAAGATCAAGTATGAAAATTAAAAAAAAAAAATCATGAAATGAAATTGCATCATATTTACAGTCTATACTTCTCTGCGTTTGT
The DNA here is from genome assembly GCF_046254945.1 of Alosa pseudoharengus. Classification (NCBI taxonomy): domain Eukaryota; kingdom Metazoa; phylum Chordata; class Actinopteri; order Clupeiformes; family Clupeidae; genus Alosa; species Alosa pseudoharengus. The sequence goes on along the minus strand of NW_027468564.1, from coordinate 2,116,955 downwards.
GGTGAAAATTACAATTGACGTGGACGCAAAACTGAACTGAGATGTGTTAAGAAAGGGAAACGTTCCCAGGTTTATTACAAGCCGGCTCGGAGGAGAAACATGAAACAAGTCACCTCTCGATTGTCGTTTCTCACAGCCTTATATTCTGTTAGCAGGGTCATTGCCTGTGCCAGTGGAAAAGTTCAGACACGTCCCGGACATATGCGTGCTTAATTGGCGCCGAACACCTATGGTGAAGTCTGCCATAAGACAAAAGCTGGGTCGTTGTACATGACAAAAGACTTGATTTGCAAATGGTCGCGGCGTGTCTTAACCAGGCACAATCGTCAGTTAATGCAAATATGAAGCAGACAGGCTGATGAAGTTAGTCACATTTGTATACAGTATGTTCTTACAAATAATTTTTACTACACGTTCACCTGCACACCCATTACTCTCGTTTGAATTACTTGCGGACCCGTGATCGGATAGATATGCCACGTATGTCAGATGAAAGAGGACACAGAGCTATCATTTGATACCAAGTACATCCTTCTGGGTTATAAAACAGACGAAGTGACAGCAAAATAATAACTTCATACAGCTCGACTTACCCCACGTTTTTGTCTGTTTTTGTAGCAAAGCATGTTTATAATCCAACACTATGGCAAAGCATGTTCATAATCCGGTTTTGAGATCCTAGCAAATTCCTGCATGGCATCCAATTAAAGGCTCACATTGCATCCCAATTTGTTCAACAAAGAAACACCTTTTTTGCCTTTACTTTGTTCATGGCAATTAGGGTTGCAAAGGGGCGGAAAATTACCGGTAAATTTCCGGAAACTTTCCGGAAACTTACCATGGGAAGTTAAGCTGGGGAATTTTGGAAATATTCCAAATTGGAAACTTTAATGGAATTAAAGGAAATTATGGGAATTAATTGGAATTTACGGGAATTAACTGGAAGTTTTGGGTAATTCATACAAACTGTTTCATATACAAACATTAACATTTTGTTTCGTAATAAGCAATATGATTTGTATGTTCGTATTTTCGCTTAGTTTAGCATACAAAGCTAGCTAGCATGCTAGTGGGAATCCCATTCTCTGCCTATTGTTTACTAGCGTGCTAAACTAGCGACACTGAACTGCCCAAGATACACCACACCACTCAGCCTATGCTGATTGCTGTGTGCATGTGATTGACTGATGTGCAGGGTAGAAATTCAACTGAAATTGCATTAAATCAGGTTGTTTTAACTAATATTATGCTCAAGATGGGGTTTTGTCCACTACATTTAAGTTCCCTGTTATAGACTAACTTGCCATATTAAAAATTCCCAGTTTATTCCCATTAATTCCCGTTTATTCCTGTTAATTCCCATATATTCCTGTTAATTCCTATGGAAAGTTTCCAACTTTGAAAATTCCCGGAATTTTGCAACCCTAATGGCAATGCAGTAAAAAGTTGTTGTAGAGAATCATTTATGAGTGCATACACCATAGGCACATGTAGGCCACAGGCTAACACGCAAACTCGGGTCAAGTCAGGTCAGATCAGTTCATGTCACAGATATGGAGCGCAGAAAGGTAATTTTTCATCACTAAATAAAAAAATAGCAATTATTTCTGTAAGGCGCTCACCACATATGTCTGTAAATTGCTCAGCCCCAGAGAATCCCTCCACCATGGCAATGATATTGCCAGATTCAGGACAGTCTGCTCTACACACACATGTAACAAGTCGAGCTGCCAGCTTGCAGTGGTGAGATACATGTCAAAATATAAGAATTTATTCAAAATTAAATCAATGCAAGTATTAATACATGAAATACATGTGGCAGATTTGGGTAGCCTAGACTCTGCTGAAAAAAACAATATATAGCATGTGTGTATGGCACTTACAATGACCAGGATAAATCCTTCTAACTAAAGGTTGTGAAAATGCCCTTAAAACTGAGGGTTCTAAGGGTTATTATCACCAGGAGACAAGAAATACTCTTTTCTGATTGTCTGGCGAGGTGGCTTTTAATTCTGAATAACGGGACACCTATGAAAAAAAGTTTAATCGCCGTTCCATATCAATGCTTATGAATGGTAACTATACGACGGTTGAGCCTGGAGGCAGGCTTCGCAACAATGGAATCAACAGTAAACGAGCTAACTCATGCTATCGCTGTTATAGGGCCAACGAAAGTTGTACAACAAGCTGAACTAGTGAGCTGCTTTTTAAATGGAACCACGTGTTTCCTTTGCTTTACAGTGGCAACCGGTGATAAGCGGGATAACGGCCTTCGAGGTGTGTCCAGTTATACGGAATTAATGGACTCAGGCGCCGCTGCGCGTCGGGGAGTTTTTTTGCCCCTTGCCCTCGCCCATTAATTCCGTATAACAGGACACCTCGGCGGCCGTTATCACTTACATAAAGCATTTTATTTGTATATATGTGAACCAGTCGTTTTGCGCACGGTGCTATTTTGAGAAAATCCACGATAAACAAATGTACAGGTTAAAATGTCAATTTTACGTTTTCGCATAATTCGACAGTATACAGTCTACACTTTTGCATTGTGAACAAATTTCACGGATAAACATACGTTTTGACTGTTAAACCCTTACTTTATTTAGGTAAAGAATCAACACATTAGCAGTCATTCCCTTTGTCCACACCGGTATAAGGTTTTACGGTAGGGTACGGTAGAGCTAATTTACACATTAGGCTACTCATTAATTGTTACTCAATGTGTCAGCTCTATATCGTTCTTGGCAGATGTAACCGAATATGAATGTGAAAAACTTGCCTTTCAGGGCAAGAACGGTCAAAAGCACTAACTTTTAGAAATATCCTGGCGTCATTTTAGGGATCAGGAGAAGTAGGCTAGCGCATTTTAAAAGTAGGTTAGGCTATACACAATCTGTGTACACAGAACTTCCTCTCCCCTTACTTCCCCCAAAATACAGTAATTATAATCTATAGTGACACCTTATGACCATCCCAGGTATTAACTAGGGGCAGAAAAAGACTCATTGCACGGTTCAAACTATGCTTGAAACTGCAGTCAGTCATCCGCTTCAAAGTCACGCTACCGTAAGGCTAATCATAGCTGTGCCCTCACACTATCGCATGTGACAATTTACTAAAAAAAGGTGATTTTCTCCTCTTCTGGCGTATTGTGACCGGAAAACCATGGCAACTTTGGATGCGGTTATCTTAGCGATACTTTTTTTGCAATACCCTCGATATACATATCGTTGGAATGCTTAGTTTATGGCCGTTCGTGTGAGTACAATAACTTAATTTTGTAAATGTTACCAAAACGACTGGTTTCGCCTTGCAGGGTCACATATTATATCTTATTGCTTAGTTGTGTTTTTATATGATTAAATTTAATACTTTAATTACTTTTTCTGCTGTTAGTGAATGTGTGTGTGTTGTCTGTATGCTACTGAGACCTTGAATTTCCCCTGGGGATCAATAAAGTATCTATCTATCCATCTATCTATCTATCTATTATGTGTATTTGCAGACAAAATAGTGATTGGGGCCATGTGGATACAAAGGGCTTTATATAGGGCTATATATAAAACTAATGGCCATGCAGTACAAACTGTTGAAACAGCCATACTAAGAAAATGTCCATTTTCTACTTCACAAAGCTTTTTAAGATATTAATGTGCAAACATGGACTCCAAGATGAGGCATTTCTGATAGTAAAATCAGAAGGTGAAACAAAATTGTATGAAAACATTGGAATTTAACAAAAATATTTTACAGGTCTTAGTTTTGGGACCTAAATATTAGGTAGACAAACTTTGAGCAAAATATGAGACGGTGCAGCAACTATTTTCCTGGATTTTATCTGAATTGACACAGAATGACCCGTATATAAACCCTAATCAAATACTGTTTAGTTTCTACATGTGTAACACATGGGAATTGTCTCTGAAAGGACTTACTTTCCAGCCGATAATCGTGCTCACCCTCTTCTTTCTTCACTTCGAACTCCGCTGTCTGTTGTGTTTCATTGTCAGTACCGTTGGATTCTGCAAAGTCTGTTTCAGTTTTACAGTGCAGCTCTGCAAAGGGCTTTTCATCTTCATCTGGACATGAAATCATATGACCATACTCCTCCTCTTTTATATCTTCTTCTTTCACCATCACGCTCAGTAAGTCAACCTCCTGCATTTCAGTGACATTACCACCAGAACTAAATGGCAGTCCAAAATCCATGTTCCCAACGCACCAAAGATGATCCCATCCAGCGCTTTCTATATACGGTCAACCTGGTGAGTTTCGGTTTCAGCCACATCACAGCCAGAATCCAGCACTGGTCCCAGATCCATGTTCCCTAGCAACAAGCCGATCCAGCTAAATTTCCTGTAGCCTGTAGTCAGGAAAACACAAAGGAAAAAATATAGTTTTTGAGATCAATTTTCAATAGAAAAGCCACAACAAAAGAAATACTTTTTACTTGCATGTAATTCACAAAAAGTATTCTGTCACAGTTTGGCTCCTAACTGTAACAAAAATTGGGAAACCACACGAGAGATACAGTAAAGATGTATAATTTATTTACAAGGTAGATCTAGGACGGTAAGTTCAAAGGTCAATTAGCCTCCGCCAGACAGAACAGGCACACAGGAAGCGCACACACTCCGAGACCGCTCCACAGAGAGAGACACAAACATGCAGCCCAGAAATCCATGCCCTAGTTAGGTATTTTATTGCCCATAAAAAAGGTGCTGCATGTACTGGACTAATAAAGGTGTGATTACATTCACAATGGCGGCAGGTTCAAACACACCTGGTTCCCACGGAAACAAATGAGCAAAGAGCCAATTCCACCCTTCTGCAATACAGCCACCCTTAAACTTGTCTGACGCGAAGTGATCTCGTACAAATCAAAGGACCCCCAGTTAACGAGTTCTTACGACAAGGAAGTTTCACACGTCATTTCACAAGTTAAGGGTCGTCACAAGCAGTCAGCATGTACAGATGGAACGCTCGATACAATACAGGTGATGTATGGATTATGACTGTTCATTCTTGGTGAGAAATTATAGTGGATCTTCATTTGACTTTGTTAACTGGCTAAGTCAAAAGAGAAAAAAAAATCTAGGGCTGCACAGTTACATAGGAAACACAAATCCCCTGAGTGTGAACTTCACAGTCAATCAGAAGTGCTGTGCCTCCCACACATCAGGACCACTCACCAATCAGAACCCAGATAGCAAAACCACACTGGGGTGGATCTGGCCCACATCTACCATGCGACTCGGCCCAGATCCATCTCACGGACATGGTCCAGCGTCCAAACGCACAACGGGCCAAAAGTGGTCAGGATTCGTTCCATGGCTCTGCACCGGAGATGGGTCAGCGCTGGCCCACTCTCGTACCAAAACAGTAAAACCACACTGGGGTGGAGCTGGCCCACACCTAACATTCCATCCGCGTCTGATCCGTTAAACGGACACGGCCCAGTCCCGTACAGGAGCGGCTTAGATCCGCGTACCAGATCGATGCCAGCTATATGCCTTATTTTCGGCATAGTTAGCCTATGTTTAGTCTATAATTTAGGCTACCTTATATTTAATTACCCTACAGTCAGAAGCAATAATCATAGGCCATCCACAAAGTATACATTTCAGAATATAGGGCAATGGAAAATTCGTTTTTTGTAACATCTATAACGCCAATAAAATGTGATGGTAGGCCTATGATGTGAATGATTGCATGAAATTTGAGCATTTGCTATTTTTGGCTGAAGAATGTAAATGAGAAAAAAATGCACAAAAAATTAATGTTATCATTCACATCATACAAATGCCAAGGTTTGGAATTGCCCTATAACAATCATAGCACGTGTCGCTTGATGTAGGCTTGCTGCATAGCCCAATACCCCATCAGAATCGAAGAAAATGTTTACATTTAAAAAAAATCTTTATTTAAAACATCACATGAACATAGAACAATTAATCCAACATTTAGCTGGCTTCTTTCATCGCGCTGGCGCTTGCTACGCCCCCCTCCATTCAAAACATAAACAAAAAACATAAAATCCAAATTTTAGCTGCTTTCTTCTTGTTCTTCGCGCTGGCTCAATTTTCATCAACGCAGCCAGTTAACACGGAAGCCAGTTGCCATGTAACACCGACCCCTGAGCTAACCAAAACTCCAACAGAATTCAAGCTCTCACTTGCAGAGACTGTGACTGTGTCTGTCGGTAGGCTAAAGCATCAGTTGCAAAGCATCAAGTTTCCCGATAAATTGCTAACAAAACGTTAAGCCAACGTGTTTGCTTACATCCGAGTGTTGTTCCATTAAATGTTTGTCAATTGTTTGCAAATGCATCAGTTAAGGCTAGCTAAAATACAGTGATAATAGAAGAATTGCTACGCTAGCACACCAATTCATGTCTTACAAACCATGATAACTCTCTCGAGTTATTTTACCCCAAAGAACAGAACATTCTTACTAACCAATTACAAATAGGCCTAGTATGGAATCGAATCTTCTATATTTGACTGGATATTATTCAACTAGAACCGCAAATAAACATATAGATGTCTCACCAAATAAATATAGGCCTACACAGACACCGGCCTACCTCAAGTTAAGTTCGCTGCTCCGCATACTATGATCTGTTTGGTGTCAGACGAGACGTGTATCAAGCTTTAATCCTCACAAATTGCAAAATTTCTGAAGCAACATCAACGAAAGTCCTAAACTTTCTGAGGACGCCTACTTGACGAAATAAATAAATTCCTCGTGGCTGGCAAACCAACCAGAAAACTGTGCCCTACTGCCACCGCGTGGAGTGGAGTTTGACTTCAGGAAACTGAATCTGGCTTTCAGGGGGGTATTCCAGAAAGCGGGTTTATGTTAACCCAGTCCCAGAGTAAGCTGTAAACCTGGGATTTCAGTTACAAAATGATCAGGCTATGTAGGTCACTATGAACTTAACCTAGTAGGGGGTAGGTTTTGTTCAGGTTATGTTCTGGTATTTAAGTGCACATTCAACCAGGCCGCTGTTTTGACACTTATCACCAGTGGTTAAATCGGCTTTTGTAGGGAGGGGGAGCCCTTATGGTTTGGTTTGTGTGTTGACCAAATACTGTATTAGCCTATGGGTTTGTTGGTCATTTTTTAGACAAGCAAAATTAATTAAATGTCTGGTAGACCAATGAATTATATCTTTATTGTAAGAATACTATTGGGCTTTCTTGCCGTTTGGAACCTCTACATCCACGGGGGACACTTCCAAATAGCTTACTGACCGCAGAGAGCTGAGACTAAAAATAGAAGCTATGTTTATATTTATGCTTCCGGGTTTTGTCCAAAGTAACTATAAACAGAATATAAACGCAGCATTATTAGTTAACAATAATAATTTCAAATACAGTAAAAAACTAAATTAGGCATTATAATAATTATATTCATAATAATAATAATAACAAAAATCAACAATAAAATAATGAGTGTATAGAATATGTGTATGGATAGTCTTGACACTAAACTTTGACTATTCTTTAAACTGAGGCCCTTGGAGTTTAATCAGAAGTAACTGGAGGAGTTTACGACTGTTTACATAGTGGCTTGTGTTTTACAGTCAAAGTGAAGATTATATCACACAATGAATGAACAATATCAATCATCCGTGAAATACCAGTTTGATACAAAGAGAAACAATTGATATCCTTATTGAAGTAATTTATTAAGCAAAAATAAAAATAAACAAATGCACAATGTACGTATAATTCGTTTTCAAGATTTTTTTGTTTGTTTTGAAAAAGCTTATCCACAGGGCACATCTGTTATATCTGTATTATGTTGCATGTGTGTGTGTGTGTATGTGTGTGGGAGGGGGGGGATAATAACATGGAAAAACATTTTGCAATACAGTTATAATGTTTCTCTCTTTGGGATTTATGTATTCATAGACACTTCTACTAACTTCTACTTACTAACTTCTACTAACTTCATCCAAAGCGACTTACATGTCAGTTATTACATTCTCCCCAGAGCAACTCGAGGTTTAGTGCCTTGCGCAAGGGAATTGAACAAACAACTTTTCAAAATACTGCATCCTTAGCCACTATGCTACCACTGCCAGATTTGATATTCATAAAAGTTTTTCTCCACACTGGACCTTCATGAGGCTTCTTTCCAGAGTGTGTTGTCAAAACGTATTTCTGAAACTGATAGTTCCGGTCCTTGATTGTGATTGGCTGAATCACATTCGATGCCGTTGTAAAATGCAGTATAAACATACTGACCGCACATATTGACCGCATTTCGTTCTATATTACTGCGCTAGCATAACTTGATACAAAAGTTAAACAAGCTGCGTCTCAACATTGCTTAGCAACCATTCAGATAGAGGAAAATTCTTGGCGGAAGAATGATTATCTAGAAATAGCTCATTATATTTCTAGTTGCTGTGCCTTTACTTTACGAAACTTTACCAGGTATTTATAGTAACAGTTTTAGAAAAGCAATAAGCCACTTGAGTCCGTAGGTTACATTGATTCTATAACAGCTAAGGGGGTTTTAGGCACTCTGCTAGCGCGTTGTGGCTAACAACGCCCCTTAGCAGTTGTAGAATCTGTGTAACCTACAGCCTCTCGGGGCTTATTGCTTAATTGGAACATTCATAAGGCTTCTCTCCAGAATGTGTTGTCACAATGGATTTGGAGCGTTCATTAGGCTTCTCTCCAGTGTTGTCACAATGGATTTGGAAAATTCTGGAGGCTTCTCTCCAGAGTGTGTTTGTATATGACTATTGAGTCTGGCAATGTTTGGAAATGCTTTTCCGCAGTAGGCACATTTAAAGGGCTTCTCGCCAGTGTGCATCATCATATGGAATTTAAGACTTGAAACTTGTGTAAAAGCTTTTCCACACTGGTCACATTGATGAGGCTTCTCTCCAGTGTGAATTAGCATATGGGGTTTAAGACTTGAAATTTGTGAAAAACTTTTTCCACACTGGAGACATTTATGAGGCTTCTCTCCAGAGTGTATTAGCATGTGGTATTTAAGAATGTACTGATGTGCAAAAGCTTTTCCACACTGAGCACATTTGTGAGGCTTCTCTCCAGTGTGTTTCTTCATATGAGTTTTCAACTGTGAGTTTTGTGAAAAATCTTTTCCACACTGCACACATTTATGAGGCCTTTCTCTGGTGTGCATTCGCATATGGCGTTTAAGATATGACATTTTTGAAAAACCTTTTCCACACTGGACACATTTATGAGGCCTTTCTCCAGTATGTATTCGCATATGGGTTTTAAGAGTTGACACCTGTGAAAAACATTTTCCACACTGCACACATTGATGAGGCTTCTCTCCAGAGTGTGTTAGCATGTGGCGTTTAAGATCACTGGACCTTTGAAATGCTTTTCCACACTGGGCACATTTATGAGACTTCTCTCCAGTGTGTACTAGCCTGTGCATTTTAACACTGGAGACTGGAGATGTCAGAGCATTTCCACACTGGACAGAATGATGAGGCTTATCTCCAGTGTGTATTTTAGTGTGCGTAAGCATGTGGCAGTTAAGTCTGCCAATGTTCACAAAAGCTTTTCCACACTGAGCACATGCATGAGGCCTCTCACCAGTGTGTATTTGCATATGGGTTTTAAGATTTGACATTTGTGAAAAATATTTTCCACACTGCACACATTTATGAGGCTTATCTCCAGTGTGTGTTAGCATGTGGCGTTTAACATCACAGGGCCTTTGAAATGCTTTTCCACACTGGGCACATTTATGAAACTTCTTTCCGGTGTGTACTGGCATATCGTTCTTAACACTGGAGAAGTGTGCAAGAGCATTTTCACACTGGGCAGAAAGAGGTGGCTTATCTCCAGTGTGTGTTAGCTTATAGTCTTTACAATCTTCAAATGCAGATTGATGATGTTTCTCTCCAGTGTGTGTTAGCGTATGGCGTTTAGCATCGTCAAATGCAGATTGATGAGGCTTCTCTGTAGTGTGTGTTAGCATATGAGATTTTAGATGTTCAACCTGTAAAAAAAAAATTCCACAGTGGACACATTTATGCAGGTTCTTAGCAGTGTGTGTTAGCATGTGGCTTTTAAGATATGACATTTTTGAAAAACCTTTTCCACACTGGACACAGATATGGGGCTTCTGTCCAGTGTGTGTTTTAGTGTGTGTAAGCATGTGGCTGTTAAGTCTGCACATTTTTGCAAAAGCTTTTCCACACTGAGCACATTTATGAGGCTTCTCTCCAGTGTGGGTCATCAAATGGAGTTTCAATTGTGAAGTTAGTGGAAAAGCTTTTCCACACTGAGCACATTTATGAGGCCTCTCTCCAGTGTGCATCATCAAATGGAGTTTCAACTGTGAAGTTTGTGAAAAACCTTTTCCACACTGGACACATTTATAAGGCCTCTCTCCAGTGTGTATTCGCATATGGATTTTAAGATATGCAAATTGTAAAAAACCTTTTCCACAATTAAGACATTTATGAGGCTTCTCTCCAGTGTGTGTTAGCATGTGCTGTTTAAGATTTGAAATTAGCGAAAAAGCTTTTCCACACTGGGCACATTTATGAGGCTTTTCTTCAGAGTGTATTAGCATGTGGTATTTAAGAGATAAGGGTCTTGCAAATGCTTTTCCACACTGGGCACATTCATGAGGTTTCTCTCCAGTGTGTGTTAGCATATGAGTTTTCAACTGTGTAATTTGTGAAAAAGCTTTTCCACACTGGGCACATTCATGAGGCTTCTCTCCAGTGTGTATAAGCATGTGGCATTTAAGAGCTGAAGAATGTTTTAAAGCTTTTCCACACTGAGTACATTGATGAGGCTTCTCTCCAGTGTGTGTTAGCATGTGCTGTTTAAGATTTGAAACTAGCGAAAAAGCTTTTCCACACTGGGCACATTTATGAGGCTTTTCTCCAGAGTGCATTAGGATGTGGTATTTAAGAGTTGAGGGTCTTGCAAATGCTTTTCCACATTGGGCACATTTATGAGGCTTCTCTCCGGTGTGTATTAGCATATGGGTTTTAAGAGTTGAACTGTATGAAAAACATTTTCCACACTGGACACATTTATGAGGTTGCTCTCCGGTGTGCATTCTCATATGGACTTCAAGACGTGTTCGTGTTGTAAATGCTTTTCCACATTCCGGACATTTATGAGGCCTTTTTGCAGTGTTCTGCTTTAGATTCAAACCAACAGTGTGTGTTTGCTCGTGTTCCTCTAGTTCACTCAGGGCTGTGAAACTCTTCCTGCAGACTGTGCAGTGGTGGAGATGTCCTTTATGTTGCATGTGGAGTTCTTCATTATGTCCTTTTGTCTTCTGTGTTGAATTTTGGTGTTCTGATATACCTGGAAAAGTAACCATGGCAGTTAGATTCACTGTTTGGGTTTGAGGGATAATTGTTTGTTTGTTTGTTTGTTTAATTTAACCAATCATCGTAGTTTCCCTGTGAAATTTCACCTCTCACGACAATCCATCGCACAGAATACAAATATGACATAACCATCAACTAATCCCTCCAGGAATTTACAATGTTGTGATCGCAACAATTAACACATTAAACCATCCCGCGAATTCTGGGCAACCTTGCAATTTTGTCTAAACCCTGCATCTTTTCAACAAATTTGACCATCGTAGTTTCCCTGTGAAATTTCACCTACCACAACAGTCCATCCCACAGAATAATGAGCCAGATGCCACACTCACTTCTGCAGACACCATAGACCTATAACTTGTTTGTTCCTCTGCAGTTTCAATGTCAATAAATAGAAGGCTAACATTAAAGGTGCTCTAAGCGATGCCACACGTTTTTTAGGCTAAAACATTTTATGTCACTTACTGCAAACAGCACCTAACCAACCGCTAGCTGTCTGTGTCCTTAATACACTGTAAAAAAACGCGATCTCTGTGGACAGCCCAGGCTCCAAAAAAACGGCAACAAAAACAACCTGGGCAAACCTAGCCCATAAAAACATAACAAACTGTTCCAACAAATCACAGACGAGATGCGCGTTTAGGAGAGTTTCAATTGCATGGGAGCAGCACAGGAGGGAGGGGGAGGAAGTAGCGAGCTAGCTCTCTGTTTTGTTTGAAAGTCAACAGAAGTGACGTTGCCCAGCATTGCTTAGAGCACCTTTAATGATCTGCTTACTTGCATCTCTCAACCTGACATTGCTAATCTACCTAGGCTATGAAAGTAAGTTCATGTAGACCTACTTTGTTTACTGACATTTGAGTAGGCTATGCAATCCATTGGCAAACTTTTGCATCTGGAGATGTCCTTATTAGCTCATGTCATGTCTGCCTGTAGCCTAGTTGGTGTAGTGCTTACCAAAATCATAGAAATGAATAACATTGAAAGACACTTATCTCTTTTATGATCCAAGAAAGATTTCATTCGAGTTCTTTGTTGTAACATGTATTTTATAGCCTGACGAGCCAGACCCACATTAAAATGTAGGGTCTGGGCACTCACCGTCCGCAGTGCTCAGTCCGAGGGGCGGGATAATCGGTTGTCTTTCAAATTCCCTCTGCACGGAATAGGACAGCGCCGAGTCCCATGCGTTTTCCCACCAGCGGAGCTAGTTGGCTAGTTCAAACTTTTAACTCGTATCACACTGTTGGCCAACAGCAACATCCATCTTTGTTTTCAAGTAGCAAGCCAAACCGTTGCAACTCTGCCATCAATCATTATGTTAAGCCCGCCTAATGACTCTATACACGATTTGATTGGCCTGATAGAAGTTTAATTTTTCGAGCTCACAAGCCAACGGTGAGTTACTAGACTAGCCCTGGAAGCAAATGTAATTTGCTACCGCTAGGGTGCGTCTAGATTTCTAGGCTATGTATTTTAAGTAATGAGTAGAAAACAATCCGAATTCCATCCACATATTCGAATGCACTATGCAAAAAGTTATTTCCACTCATAGCCAAAAACAGTGAGATGCAAGCGTTCCAATCCACTGAGAAATGTAATTAGGCTACTCTCACGTCACTCAATTAGCAGGGCATTGGTTGCACTGGTGCACCTAACTTTATTATTTATATATGGCGCTGTGTTTGTAACACGTCATCCTTCATAAAAACCAAAATATTCCCATATAACAGACATGCTTTTCCTTTTAGTCACCAATTCCTCTTCACCCATGTGTAGCCTACCTCGCTCAACTCACTATCTTCAGCCATCACGACATTAGCTCCCGCCTCAAGACCTAAAACACCACACACCTAAACTGGTAGGGGACGGGCTTCTAGGGCAGCATGACGGCATCGGTTTGGTAAATATGTTGACATTCAGAATGTGAATACACCATAGACTGTATGGAATGCGCACGGCACAGAAAATGTATTGAAAATTATCGAAAATTAAGTAATCTTTGCGGTATGTCCATCGCAAGCGTTGATATCGCGATAACGATAGATTTTAGATATATTGTGCAGCCCTACTACCAAAATCATAGAAATTAACAAAATTGCAAGACATTTACCTCTTCTATGATCCAAGAATGATGGTCATTAAAATGATATGTGGGGTAACTAGTAGGCACTAGCACTAACCTAGAGAATCTATGTGGAAGTAGCTCAGTGTATGGGCCTTTAGTGTACATGGTGCCAATGTTGCACCATAGCTAAATAAATAGATTCAAAATCATTGTTAAACCTCAGGGACAAGAATACAAACGCATGTACCCAAGTAAGTGTATCTATCTATGTATGTATGAATGAATGAAACATGGTACATCACTGGCACTTTATACACAAAATGACTATAAACTGAGCTATTCCCGCATTCATTTGCATCTTCCACACTTGCCATTTTAGTCCTATGAGCATTACCACAAAATGCAATCACACCTTGTTTTATCCTTAATCATCTTTATGTGCATTCATTGCAGAGACTTTAAATATTGGCTCAACATTAATAAAGCATTTTATTTGTATTTATTACCCAGCTCTTCACGATGCAAGTAGAACGCTCCATTGACTTGAATGGGATTTCCCAAAGTTCTAGCAGTCATTATTTTCGAAGAAAGGACCTCTGAAAAACATAATGGCCGCTGTCAATGGCAACAGAGTTTGTGCTTCTAAGTCAGGTCTTTCTAACACTACGCAAGGACTGGAACTTCATTCAAAAGTGAAAGCAGACGGTTGATCAGCTGTGTTCTAAAGAAAGTTTGATTCAAGTTCAGCGTGTGTTGTTGCAAACTATTTGTTTCTCAGCAAATGCCACGATGAGCGGTAACAAATAGGCTAGGCTATGTAGGCTAAAGTCATATTGTGGGAAGTTTATTATTTTGTTTTGGCAAGTAACCGTATAATAAGCAGGACAATGTATAGAACGCTGGTCATTATTGGGAAAATAAGTCCCTTCAGGGCGAAACAAGTTTGCTCTGTCGGGACTTTTTTTCCCAATAATGACCGGTGTTCTATAAATTATCCCTTACATATTATGTTTACTGTATTTGCAGACAAAATAGTGATTGGGGCTATGTGGGGCTATGTGGAATTGTCACGTGCGATAGTGTGTTATTACAGAGGGTTAAACAGTCAGAACATATATTTTTTTCCGTGAACTTTGTTCACAATATGAAAGTATACTGTATACTGTCAAATTATGCGAAAACGTGAAATTCAACATTTTAACCCGTACGTTTGTTTATCGTGGATTTTCTCAAAATAGCACCGTGCGCAAAGCGACTGGTTTCGCCTTGCAAGGTCACATATATAAAACTAATGGCCATGCAGTACAAACTTTTAATATTCCAGCCATACCAAGAAAAGGTTCGTTTTCCATTTTACAAAGCTTTTTAAGATATTAATGTGCAAACATGGCCTCCAAGATGAGGCATTTCTGAAAGTAAAAATTATACAAAATCAGAAGGTGAAAAATTTTTTTTTATGAAAACATTGGAATTTAAAGCAACAAGGAACTTTTCCTCTGTCACACACATGCTATTTGTTTATCCGTTTATGTTTACGCTAATTTACCAGTCCCTCCAGGATTTCGGGAGGATTTTTTGTGATTGTTGCGATCTAAAATGCCTGATTTCGCGACAACTTTTCTAAAAAATTGCGATGGAAGTTGCGGTGTTTTTAGCTGTTTGTTGCGAAGAAATTGCGAGAGGTAGTGAAAATTGCAAAAATAGTTGTGATTTTTTTTTTTAAATCATTTTTTAATTGAGGGTAATTAAGGTTAGTAAGACCAAAATTACACTGATCATCTTGATGCTTATTAAAAAGGATAAGTAAAGGTAAATAGTAAGGGTTACAAAGTAGGCCTACTTTATTTGAGTAAATATTTTTACTGGGGTAATTCACAAAGCAGTAGCCTATAACCTTTCGTAGAACTGTCCAAAAAAGACAGCCCCCTAAAGAGATGGCATCATGTCATATGTTTCAATACATTCATATATGTTGTAATTCATATTAAGTTCATATCTTTTTAATAATTCATATTCTGTGACTTGCATAATTACTAATAGCCAACTAAATATCTAGTAATTTCATATTGATTTAAAATATTAGACTACACTTTTCTTTAATGTTTTTTCATTGGTGGTAAGTCTAATTGACTGCCTGCCACTTTAAGGACGTGAGAGTAGCGTAATAACATATCTAAGTGGATTGGAACGCTTGCATCTCACTGTGTTCGGCTACGACTGGAAATCACTTTTTGCATAGTGCATTACGATATGTGGATAGAATTCGGGATGTTTTGCTATGTCATTAGTTAAAATAAATGTTAAAAAATAACTCGTAGGAAATCATTCTTGGATCATAGAAGAGGTAAATTTCTTTCAATGTTATTAATTTCTATGATTTTGGTAGCACTACACAAACTGAGCCCACAAGCAAACATGAGACGAGCTAAAAGGACATCTCCAGGTGTAAACGTTTGCCAATGGGTTGCATATTATAGCCTACTCAAATGTCAGTAAACCAAGTAGGCCTTAATTAACTTACTTTCATAGCCTAGGCAGGTTAGCAACACCAGGTTGAGAGATGCAAGTAAAGCAGATCGTTAACGTTAGCCTTCTATTTATTGTCATCAAAACTGCAGAGGAGTGAACAAGTCTCTGGTGTCTGCAGAAGTGAGTGTGGCATTTGACTCAATATTCTGCGCGAGGGACTGTTGTGGTAGGTGAAATTTCACGGGGAAACCATGATGATTGGTGAAATTTGCGAAAAAAGTTGGACAAAATTGCGAGGTCGCCCAGAATTCACAAGGATTTGCTGAATTTGCGTTAATTGTTGCGATCGCAACATCGCGAAATCCTGGAGGGACTGATTTACAGATCTTGGTTTTGGGACCTAAACACAAACTTTGAGCAAAATATGAGACGGTGCAGCAACTATTTTCCTGGATTTTGTCTGAATTGACACAGAATGACCAGTATATGAACCCTAATATTAAATGCTGTTTAGTGTGTTTAGTGTAACACATGGGATTTGTCTCTGAAAGGACTTACTTTCCAGCCGATAATCATGCTCACCCTCTTCTTTCTTCACTTCAATCTGCGCTGTCTGTTTTGTTTCACTGTAAGTAACGTTGGACTCTGCGTCCTCTGTTTCAGTTTTACAGTGAAGCTCTGCAAAGGGCTTTTCGTCTTCATCTGGACATGAAATCATATGACCATATTCCTCCTCTTTTATGACTTCTTCTTTCACCATCACGCTCAGTAAGTCAACCTCCTGCATTTCAGTGACATTACCACCAGAACTAAACGGCAGTCCAAAATCCATGTTCCCAACGCACCAAAGATGATCCCATCCAGCGCTTTCTATATACGGTCAACCTGCTAAATATCCTGTAGCCTGTAGTCAGGAAAACACAAAGGAAAAAAAATATAGTTTTTGAGATCAGTTTTATTTTCAATAGAAAAGCCAGAACAAAAGAAATACTTTTTACTTGCATGTAATTCACAAAAAGTATTCTGTCACAGTTTGGCTCCTAACTGTGACAAAAAATGGGAAACCACACGAGAGATACAGTAAAGATGTATAATTTATTTACAAGAAGGTAGATCTAGGACGGTAAGTTCAAAGGTCAATTAGCCTCCGCCTGACAGAACAGGCACACAGGAAGCGCACACACTCCGAGACCGCTCCACAGAGAGAGACACAAACGTGCAGCCCAGAAATCCATGCCCTAGTTAGGTATTTTATTGCCCATAATATAATGTGCTGCGTGTTGTACTGGACTAATAAAGGTGTGATTACATTCACAATAGCAGCAGGTTCAAACACACCTGGTTCCCACGGAAACAAATGAGCAAAGAGCCAATTCCACCCTCCTGCAATACAGCCACCCTTAAAGGTGCGATTTGTAGGATTGTTACCGAACGTTCTGTAGGCCAAAATAAAAACACTGGTGAACGTTCTCAAGACTACCAGACGCGAGCCTCTTCTGGGTTGCCAGATGTAATGAAGACTTAGCTAACGTTAGTTGACCTGCAGCTGCTTTAGCGTTTCTCCAACCCGTGGAAAAACCCGCGTTTTTCCCAGCTACACATTACGGAAACAGTGAAAACAAAAAATACCTCTCTGACCAACGTAACATATTTAGCTGAAGTTAGCGATGTATATGAAGTTTAGCATAGGCTACCTGTTGTGGAGAAATATGGCCAGTTCTGCGTCAGACTTAATATTCTTCGTTTCACGAAGACGTCACCATTTTAGGATGTCCACTTAATTTGTTTCTTGTTTTAATTTTGGAAATTTGCCTGCCTCTCGTAGGCGTTCATGACTACAACTGACAGCTGTTGACAGTTGGCCTTTACTAATTTGGCAACCCAAATAGGAGGACGCGCTAGCCCATTATTAATACGCTATTCTAGAATGAATCGTTCAAAACATAAACGAAAATTTCAAGAGATTCCGCCCCGTAACTCATTTTTTTTCATTGGTTTTAGGCTACGGGGTTTTACAGGTTAGAGTAATGTTGTCAAATAAGCCATTACTTCAATTCGTCGTGTGTCCTTACTCTCTGACAACATATGGTGATCATTTTTGGAATGGTTACAGTTTATTTTCCATTATTTCCTGTACTGGTCCTTTAAACTTCTCTGACGCGAAGTGATCTCGTACAAATCAAAGGACCCCCAGTTAACGAGGTCAAAGATCCTTAATATAGAAAGATAAAGCAGCACAGGCTTCTACAATGGAATGGAATTGTACAGTTCCTGCCTCCTAAAAGGGCGTGGTCAGAATGCGCTGACGCTACCTCGTTGATGAAAACGTCAAATATTTTTCATTTTCGCGCCTCTCTCTTGCTGTGACCAACTGGAGCTGGCCTGGGTGACTGAATTTGGTACATCGTCGTGGCAAGATGCGGTCTGATTTCCAGGTAAGTGGCAGTTTGAAATGTGGCAAGGTATTTGTGATTAGTCTGTGTCAGTGTAACGAGTTATCTATGTAGTAAAATGTCTGCGGAGTTTAGGTAATAACATTATTATTATCTCGTGTCGCCGTCATGAATGTTAGCTCATTGAGGAGTAACGTTAGTTGACGTTAGCTAGCTAACCATCTGATACCGATAGCAGAGCTAGCTGAGGCACTAGCTACCAGATTAATTTGGTAGTTAGGCTACAAAGATAATTTACGAACCTGATATTTGCTCTACCTAAATCGGCATCACTATAGCTTGTGGATCAGATCTACTGCAAGCGACATTGATTTAGCAGTTTTGAAATGTGTTTAGTTGCTAGTAAAAAATGAGTAGCTACCGTATGTACACAGTTGTTGGTGCACTGAATTTTATTATCAGCCTAGCGTAGCAGCTAGTGAAACATTTAGTTTTACGCCATATTCTCTGTCTGTCCTTGATGACGCGACGATTTTGTCTACTGATCTCTGCCCCGATCCTGCACATTACATATTTTTGTATTAAGTTTGTCTCTAATGGCAAATGTGTAGTCAGGGTGGCGCTCAACGATTGTGTTGAATAACGTTATATCAGTTGTGAGTAGTTTTTCTCGGATGGTCTTGCACAGACCCTTATCAAGCAGCACTAAAATGAACGTCATGTTTGCTAATTCTCTCTCCAGTTGTTGGACGAGCAGAAGGACGCTATGGATGGTGAGGATGAACCCGCGATGACAGGGAGGAATGAACTTGAACCTGTGTTATTCAGAGGATAAGTCAATGCTATGTACTGTGTTCTGTAACTGTCCGCTCTTGTGGCCATTCAAATGTATAGGGCAATTCCACGCAAAACTGTAACATCCATAACACCAACACAATGCCATGGTATTTAGTTGGCATTATGGATGTGACAGTTTTGCGTGGAATTGCCCTATACAAGTTACAGACTTTCAAAGTTAAACATATCAAATATAATTTCATATAGGCTACTAACAATCAGACCTGAAGACTTCATGAAACACTACCAAAATAAAGTTGAAACTAATTCTACAAAAGGCACTCCAAAGGAAAAGCCTTTTTGGCTGCATTGGCCAACATGTTTCGACCAACAGCCTGTCACTATGAAACTCTGTAACTAGATTTAAACTTCCCTCTGTATGGAAAAAAAGATCTATTATTCAACATTAGTTAACACACTGAGAATGATTGCTGCACTATATGTATTGTTCTCTAGCAACCTGAAGGTCCAAGACTCAATCCACTGAAGGCTCTCCGTAAAATGGTGGATCTGATGTCTGCTTTGTGGTCCTATAGGACGACGCCATGGATTGGGGTCAGAGATGCGCCTGAGAAGTAAGTGTTTGTGTTTGTAATCAAGTGCTGTAATCACAATTTGACTGATGCTAAAACTGGAGTAGGGGATTTGAATGGACATTTATACCGTGAATTTAAGACATCAAAAAGCCTGTTCATGGCCTCAAAGAAGTCAGTCGTAGTATTTGCCTAACTTGGCAGCCTCTCCAGCTGTATCATAGTCTTCAGTCCTATTGTGTTATCACAGCATTTATAGTATGAAGGATCATATTAAGCAAAGCAATGTGCAGGTGTAGTAACTTAATTTCAAGAACATAAGAACATAATTGTAATTCATGATGTTTTTTTTTTTTTTTTACTTTGCGTGGTGTTGTCTCTGTTTTAGGTGCTGTAAATGCTGGCCATATGACTTCAACCTTCATCCAACCAAACGAAGAGATCCTGCTTTCCTACACTCCATTCAGGATGTTAGTTAATTCAAAGACAATAACAGTATTTAGTTTTGTAAATGCTTAACTACCACTCAATGCAGGACACATCTACTGGCAGTTGATGGAGGGGGTTTAGGGCAGTTGTGCTATTCTTTTCCTTGTGGGTAGACTGCAGAATGTGGCTATGTATGCAGGTGTTAAATTGTGGGATTTGTTGAAAATGTGAATTTCAAATAAAACCATACCATTCAAAGTTAGCCTCACACACTTTATACCCTCCTTTCCTCAGGTTTACTTGTTTGGATCGGATGGACAAGTCGGCACTCCTTATATTAACAAGCTACCTCTTTCTTCTACTAGTTCAATAATATGGTATCTGAAAGAGAAATGCCAGTGTTCATCATATTTTTAGCCTTATATCAATGAAAAAATAAGTGGTGTATTTCCATTGTAATTTGCGTGGGTAGTAGGCCTAAAGATATGGCCGTGTGGCGGCGCTGTGGGATACATCGATTGGCGCTACTTTATCAAACATCAGAGGTAAGGCTAATTGAGAAAGCAGACGTCTGGTTAGGTGTGCTAGTTAGCAACTTGTTAACCAGGGGCACGTTTCCCATAACCATAGTTGCTAACTAAGTTAGCTACTTTGTTGGTTACAATGCAAACTGTGGTTTTGGGAAACGCACCCCTGGCTGTCCAGATTATTATGTGATATGACCTACTTGTTAAACAATAATATGCAATACTATAGTACAGTGGTTCTCAAATGGGGGTACTTGAGATTTTAAAATATACAAATAATTTGCAATAAATGTAGTCATGGATTACTATCCAAATGTTTGAATTTTGTATGTGTTTATTAGTTCCAAAGTTTAATAAATTAGACACTGATGGCACAGTGCTCTGTTTTAAATCTTTTTTTTCTCAACCAAAAATGCTTTGCGCTGGTTAGGGGGAAGGCTACTTGGCTGAAAAAATATTTCACAGGGGGGTACATCACTGAAAAAAGGTTGAGAAAACACTGCCCTAGTTTATGTGTATGTCCGTCTGCTATACAGCCTATTTGAACGCAATCCATTTTCGCGATTGAGTGATCAACATCGAAGTGGTAAGCAACGGTAACTTATTCCAGAGAACCTTCGGCTACTTAGTAGATCGCGTGCCAGTGGGTTACAGAAACAGACAGACAAGTGGCAAACAAAGTCGTTTTTCTCATTAACTGTTCATCTGAAAAACGCCATGTCGATGTCAGAATGTAAGGAACACATGTGAATTACAGAAAATGCATTAAAATGCCTAATCTCGAGCTGTATAATTAAGGGCTGGGGCATAATCCGAGAAAAAATGATTTCTTCCATAGGGCCACAGTGTAAAGAATCTCTCGCTAGTCTCCTAAAAAGGCGTGGCGCTAGTGAACCCTACGTCATAGGGGAACAGGAAGAACCCTTCTGTGAATCGTCTCGCTTTATCAACCGTCTCTGACGAGGTCTTACGACAAGGAAGTTTCACACGTCATTTCACAAGTTAAGGGTCGTCACAATCAGTCAGCATGTACAGATGGAACGCTCGATGTATGGATTATGACTGTTCATTCTTGGTGACAAATTATAGTGGATCTTCATTTGACTTTGTTAACTGGCTAAGTCAAAAGAGAAAAATAAATCTAGGGCTGCACAGTTACATAAGAAACACAAATCCCCTGAGTGTGAACTTCACAGTCAATCAGAAGTGCTGTGCCTCCCACACATCAGAAGCTACTCAGCTTAAGAGACGTTTGGAATGTTAAACTGAATCAATTCATTTACATTCAAAAATCATATCGCAATATCAGAAAATCACGATTAGGCTAGATTAGACAATTTCCCCAAAACGTGCAGCCCAGAAATCCATGCCCTAGTTACGTATTTTATTGCCCATAATATAATGTGCTGCGTGTACTAGACTTAAAGGTGTGATTACTATAGAGCTCTTGCTGAAGAATTAAAGATTGTCTTTTAAGTTGGGGCAGTGGGAGGAGAACATTTGGATGAAGGATTTGTCTTTTAGCCCTTTTAGCAATAGATCATACTATGGACAACTGCATAGGAGTTTAGCCTAATATAACGTCTAACGCCTCTACTTGTAACTGCCCAATCGACTTCATTAAACTCACACTTCCAGCTGAAGTAGCCGTACCTGTTATAAAGCCGCCAGCTGTAGGCATAAACAACGTTAAGCCTATGTGTAAAATACGGCAGTTGTCAATAGTTTCCCGTTAGCTAACATTTAAGATAACGTGTCTTCTTTATCTTCATATTCGTGTGTATTTCTCGCGCATTTTTATGCAAAGCATTAAATCTGATTAATATAGCAATCATTGCAAGCATCTTGCAGGCTATCACACCTATTTCTTGCATCAAATGGATTATGGATCATTCAACTAATGCTTAACTAAAATAGCTATAGAGTAGGCTAGGCATGTAACACCAAAGAAATGCCTACCTCAAGTAAATTCGCTGCTGCTCACACTGAGATCTATTTCTTTGGAGTCTTAATTCCCACAAAATAAATCATTATTGAGGCAAAATGGGAGAAACTCCAAAACATTCCAGCGCAACTTTTTTTCTTTTCTTTTGTTCTCTTCTTCTTCTGTTTCTTGGCAGATGACTTCTTTTGTAGTTTATCGCCACCAACTGTACTGGAGTGTGTAATACCATGGAGTCTAGACTTCAAAACAAAGCTAAGTCTCTCCCTTGTCATGCCCTTTTCCTCACTCATGTCATGAATTGCGGTCTCCCCTTCCATGTCCTGCTTGATTAGGCTACTCTATGATCATTATACCTCTCACAAGTATAAGTCAGTAGTATAAGTATACTCTTGATCCCATGAGGGAAATTTGGTCTCTGCATTCATCCCAATCCGTGAATTAGTGAAACACACTCAGCACACAGTGAACACACAGTGAGGTGAAGCACACACTAATCCCTGCGCAGTGAGCTGCCTGCAACAACGGCACTCGGGGAGCAGTGAGGGGTTAGGTGCCTTGCTTAAGGACTCTTCAGCCGTGCCTACTGGTCGGGGTTTGAACCGGCAACACAACCGGTTAGTACATGCTCCACATCTTCTCTGTCTTGGAACTCCATACATAAACCGTTTCCCTTTCCTTCTATCTGTAAAGTAAAATTCAAACCTGTATGTCCTAATCTAAGTCTGGTATAGACCACTTCTTCCCTTCTTTAAACTCAGTGATGTAACCCTTTTCCCTGTCACATTCTTCTGTTTAAACTCAGTGATGTAACCCTTTTCCCTGTCACATTCTTCTGTTTAAACTCAGTGATGTAACCCTTTTCCCTGTCACATTCTTCTGTTTAAACTCAGTGATGTAACCCTTTACCCCGTCACATTCTTCTGTTTAAACTCAGTGATGTAACCCTTTTCCCTGTCACATTCTTCTGTTTAAACTCAGTGATGTAACCCTTTTCCCTGTCACATTCTTCTGAATTTTATGGTAGTGTCCAGCCTTAAATTCTGCCTCCCATTCTCTTTGCCATTTTTGTATAATTTCAGATTTAATTATGGATTTGGCTTCATCCTTTCCCACTAGAATGTTAATTCCTATATGTTTTCCAACATCTTTTTTGCAATCGTATCCGCCTCTTCATTTTCTTTTGATGCCTATATGGAACCCAACAAAATTGAATACTGATTCCAAGGCTCCTGAGCTGTAATAACAAATATTTAATTTCAATAATCAAATCTTCCCTTGATGAGTGACCTGTATCTAGGCTATGTAAAGCTGCCATGCTGTACAGATTCTCAATGGCTTAACCTCTTCAATCCACCTAAGGGCTGTTATTAACCCATTTATTTCAATAGAATATACACGTTATTTAATCGATATCCCTCTCTTTTTGTTAAATTCTGGGATATATATCTATTTTGTGGATGTTTTAATCCATCAGTAATCTTAACATAGAATGATGTTTTTAAATATTCCTGGCAGTATGCTGCAAAACTTTGTTCATTTGGATACTCTTTCTTACCTTTCAGTAATTCACTGTTAGACTCTGGTGATGGGAGAATCAGTAGTTGATTTGCTATTGCTGAACCCTGTTTGATATTTTTTAAATGGACATTTATATTCTAGAAAATAATTTAACCGTGCCACTATCTTTTCCATTAGTTTTCCTAAATGTGATAAAAAAAGCAATGGGTCTATAATTCTCTGGATTGCTAGAATCCTTTCCTGGCTTGGAAAATGGAAGGATGGTTGCCCTTCTCCAAACTTTTGGCAATTTCCCCTCTTGCCATATCTTATTGAAAAATTCAAGATTTTTTTCTAAGAATTTATCAAGTAGATTTCTAATCATTACATAACATATGTTATCACATCCTGGCGAAGAGTATCCCGTATTACCTAAAGCCATTTTAAGTTCTGATTGACTAAATTCAGTATCTAATACATATTTCCCTCTCTGGAATTAAGAATGTCTTTATTAGCATTTAAAATCTCTTCCTTTCTTTTCTTAAAACAGTCATCCATTAGCCTAGAAATCTAGACGCGCCCCTAGCGGCAGCAAATTACATTTGCTGCCAGGGCTAGTCTAGCATAACCTGACAATGGAGCTAAGCGGAACGACATTCATCTGGCTATTGTCAGGTTAAGTCTAGCAACTCTCCGTTGACTTGTGAGCTCCAGAAATCGAAACTCAATCAGGCCAATGAAATCGTATTGAGTCGTTAGGTGGGCTTAACATAATGATTGATGGCAGAGTTGCAATGGATTGGCTTGAATTCCCTGCTACTTGAAAACAAATAAGATGGATGTTGCTGTTGGCGAACAGTGTGACACGAGTTAAGCTTTTATTAAGTTGGCAAACGTTTGAACTAACCAAACTAGCTCCGCTGGTGGGAAACGCATGGGACTCATAGCGCTGCCGCTGTCCTATTGCGTGCAGAGGGAATTTGAAAGACAACTGATTATCCCGCCCCTTTTTGTAAGTGTTGTGCGCAACCTTTTAAAAGCTCTGTCTCTCTTACTTAATGGCTCCAGCACATTCCTCCTCCCTTTTGGCTCATATGAATACTCTGACTTGCTGCTGCAATGATAAACATACATAACTTATGATTAATTTCATCAATATACTCTGACCTGTTTCCTCATCATTTAATTCATCTATACACCATTCATAAAATTTCTCCCAGACCAAGAGCACAGACTACAAGGGCACACACCCTTTTGTGTCTACTTATGGACACATATCCAATTCATTGAAAAATACCATTTAGCGTCATTTGCAAATTTTAATCAGCGACCCAACCATTGGTCATGCTTTTAAAGATCCCCTGCGATTCTGCTATAAGAGAGCATCCAATCTGAGATCTGTTATGTCTTCCTGCACCAAGTCTGCTACACTTTTCTTTCAAAATCCCAACTTCAATAACTTCAAATGCTTTAATTGTGTATGCAATTGCATGCCTTCTGAGAAATCGTTTACACATCCAAGGATGTTCAAAGTAAAAGGCAGACCATGCTTACATGCTTAACCTCTTTTGTTGTGTATTTATTGACGTGTCCTGGGTTATTTTATGTGGGTAAAACAAAACATGAATTAAAAACTAGAATTTGAGAACATAAGTATACCATTAGGAAGAATGAAGAAAGGTCGTCAGTTGCAAGGCATTTCAGCACTGCAGGCCATGATGCCAATTCACTAACGGCCTCTACACACAGCTGCGTGCGTTGCAGTGCTGGAGACGCATCCAATTCACTTTACATTACGTCATCCGTTGCCGAACTGAACTGTGGGTCCGTTGCGTCGCGTTTCTCCCGTCGCTCGCGTTGAGAAGTTCAGCTGTTGCTGCACCGGCAGACGGCACCAGCCAATCAAGCCAATTGACGGACGGCACCAACCAATCAAATTACGGTTATACTTCAAGTCATTTGCATAGCTACCGTCGGGAACACCCACTGGCATGCGTTGATGGAACGCAACTGTGTGTAGAAGCCCTTAGGTGAATCTTGAAATCTGTGATTAATTTTGGCAGAGAGAATGTGCAAGACTGAGCGGCGGTCATATTATGTATCGCTATGTGGTATATCTAGTTCATTTTAACTATTGTATTGTTATACTTTGTAAGCTGCTTTTGACAAAAGCATCTACTAAACTCAATAAACAAACATATATTTATACAACTTAACTTAGGAACAACAAGATTTTATTTTCACTGTAGCCTACAGCTTTGACACTGGAATCTATTCAACTTGACTTAAAGCAAAAACATTTATTGACACTTATTTACATTGTTATATAAAAATGCATAGTTATAGTCTACAAACATTGATGTTTTTCCCCTCTTGTGTAGTTTCTTTGTGCAAACCATAAGGTTATAACACTCAATTGAATGATATTGGCAAACAACAAAAGTAATTCAAGTATCATTTCATGGATAAAGCAAAAACATTTCTTGTCACATATTTACACTTTGTGTAACATGGATGTACACTTATAGAATGTGAAAACAAAATGTCCCCAGAGTTCATACACTTATAAATGTGTTACTTAGTTGAAATCCTCAGTCAGTACATTTATGAAGCTTCTCTCCAGTGCCACCCTTAGAAAAATATGAATATAACAACCTGGTGTTTTAAATTAACTAATTATATGTTAGCATATATATGTTGAATATGAAGTCATGACACCGACTCCTACCCAGGGACTACCGATTTAAATTAGCCTCTGTGCTACAATCTGGCCCTGTGTGTATCCATTTAATAATAAATAAATAAAACAAATGTAATTGTTAAAAACTAACAAACCTTATACATTTTTTCCCCCACTGAGTACATTAATGAAAACAATCTCCATTGTGTCTTAGCATTTGGTCTTAGATTAATTTCTTGTGCACTGTCACCTAGTGGAAAATATGAGTTGCAGCCCATTATGACTCATTTATTGAGTAGCGCCACCTAGCGGGAGATTTAAAATGTACACATTTGGTGTTTGACATTTACTGCTTTCCAGTTGTTGTTTCTTACCAGTGTGCATCATTAGCACGTGGCTACTAAGATTTGCCGATTGTGCAAAAGCTTTTCCACACTGGTCACATTTATGAGGTTTCTCTCCAGTGTGTACTAGCATATGTGTTTTAAGATAAGAAGCTTGTGCGAAAGCTTTTCCACACTGTTCACATGTGTGAGGCTTCTCTCCAGTATGTAGAAACATGTGAGTTTTAATATTTGTAACGACTTTTCCACACAGCACACATTCGCTTCTCCCCTGATCCTTCTTTTCCCCAGAGTGTGTTCGCATATGGTTTTTAAGACTCCTAATGTACGAATACGATTTTCCACACTGGACGCATTCATGAGGTTTCTCTCCAGTGTGAGTAAGCATGTGGTTTTTCAGATTTGAGGACTTTAGAAATATTTTTCCACACTGGGCACACAAATGAGACTTCTCTTCGGTGTGTATTCGCATGTGGCTTTTGAGAAGTGATATGTGTACAAAACCTTTTCCACACCGGTCACATTTATGAGGTTTTTCGTCACTATGTGGAAGTGTATGGTGTTTATGCTCTGTTGATGTTGTTGTTGTTGTTTTTTCACACAGGCGGCATTCATGGGAATTCACTCTGTTGTGTATCAGCATGTGAAGTTTAACTTCTGTGGACGTTGGAAAAACTTTTCCACACTGGGTACACGTATGTGTTGCAAGCATGTGGCGTTGAAGATAATTGGATGTTCTAAATGTTTTTTCACACAGCTTGCATTCAAGTTCTGTGGACGTTGGAGAAATGTTTCCACACTGGGTACATGTAAGCATGTGGCGTTCAAGATCTTCGGATGTTCTAAATGCTCTTCCACACTGAACACATTTCTCTCCGCCGTGTGTAAGCATGTGGCGTTCAAGATCTTCGGATGTTCTAAATGCTCTTCCACACTGGACACACTTTTCTCCGCCGTGTAAAAGCATGTGGCGTTTCAGATATTCAAAACACGCAAATGTTTTTCCACACTGTACACATATATGAGAGTCCTCTCCAGTGTGTGTAAACATGTGGCGCTTAACAGATCGCGATGATCTAAAAGCTTTTCCACACTGGGTACATTTGAAAGGCTTCTCTCCTGTGTGACGCATCATGTGGGTTTTAAGATTTGAAGAGTTCTGAAATGCTTTTCCACACTGGATACATTTATGAGGCTTCTCTCCAGTGTGGAGCATCATGTGGGTTTTAAGATTTGAAGTGTTCGAAAATGCTTTTCCACACTGGGCACATTTATGATTTCTTATGTTAGCATGTATAAGCATGTGGCATTTAAGACTTGTGGCTGTCTTAAGTATCTTTTCACAATGAGAACATTTATGCTGTTTTTTGCTTGAGTTCTGCTTTTCATTCACCCTTACTAAGTGCATCTTCTGGTGTTTCTTGAGTTCTTTCAGGGCTGTGAAACTCGTCCTGCAGACTGTGCAGTGGTGCAGCCTTCCTTGCAGCTGCAGATTGAGTTCATCATTCTGTCCATGGATCTTCTGTTGCATTACATGTGGGTGTTCTGATACACCTGGAAGAGTAACCATAGAGACTCAAAGAATTAGAATGACAGACAGATATTCTACCTCCAGCAATTCATTATGTAAGGGATAATGGACGACACGGTGGTCTGTTGGCAGAAATGAATGCAGTCGAGGTTGTAAAACGCCTCCGATGTGCATTCATCCCTGGAGTCCATTATCCCACTTATTCCACTGTTGCCACTTGCGTTGTGTTCATTTCCTGTTATAATTTAAAAGCTTTAAATCGCTAAAACTGTCTTGTTTGTAGAACTACTTTTTTTCTGACAGATGTCAACTAATTTCTATACTTGCAGGACAAACTGCCATTACTAGTTCTAAATTGCATTTCATTGTCTTTGTACTTGTACTCTGCACAATGACAATAAAGTTGAATCTAATCTAATCTAAATGGATGGTTGCTACGACCAAAGGCCAGTCGCTAGTTCCATCTCTGCCGTTGTCATATATCCCAGGATTCTGATGAACCTTATCTTTGAAACACCGCTATTTTAATTAGCCTACTGCCATCCAACTAGCTAAAAGCTACCTCCATCATATGCTAAATGTTACTATGTTCTGAACATCTGTAATTTACAGGTTGGATGCAACCTTACAGTTCATTTAAACTTCACAACAAATACGGCAAACTAACTAGCCACCAGTGTCCCAAATTCAAGTTCTTGTTTTTTTCCATTCTACATAATAAACATGGCATAATAATCAGTAACTTGCATCACTTAATTGACTCATTCTGGTCCTAGCCTGGGTGTTCCCATGCTGCCTTGCGCGCAATTTGATTCACGCTGCTAAGGCAGCCTGGAGACCATGGAGCAAATTTTCGCCCGAGATAGGGGACCGATCACAGAACAAGAGGGAAAGCAAGACGATGATGAGCTATGCACAAACGCATTTGATAGACATCCGTGGCACCCAATAAATAGCCTGGCTAGCGGCACCACTGAGACGTGGTCTGGGAATCAAACGTTAATTTTCTCGTATTTGAAAAAAATGCCCAGATCCGTTTATTGGGTGCCACGGATGTCTATCAAATGCGTCACCCAGGCTTCTATGGGAAGTATTGATACATTGAGATACATATATTTCAAACATACATTACAATACAGCCTATAAGGCCTAAAGAAAACTAATTTATAATAGAGCAAAATAGATGTAGCCTATAGACCTACACAAGACTAAACCAAATATGGCTGAAATATATAGGCCATCATGATCATTTTGCCAACAGTGACGCAGAACCATAGATTTTTTCCATTTATAACATGTTTTGTTTATAACTTAAAAAAAAATTTGAGTTAAAATGTTGACTAAATTATTTACTATACTACTACTTGATGATAATATATAGCCTGCCCCCTAACAGTCCTCTGGGCCTACGTACACAATAGTGAATCATGTGATAGGCCTACTGATATTTTGATGCTAATTGAACAGGTTGCAACTGGAAGGTTGTTAATATTTCAGTTCCAAAGATAATCAAATTACATCGATTCCTCTCCTCCCAAAGTAACACTGTAGGTCCTACACCTCTCCTCCTAAAATAAATGGTAGGCTCTATTTTAAGCTAGCCTTGTGTAGGCGAAGCGACTACAAGTTAACACTACAAGCGCACACACTAAATGGAGAGCTAGGGTTAAAATGTGGACTGCGCCTTTAAATTGGCTACTTTTTATCTATCAGCACAATGCTACAGTATAGGCTATTTCCACTAAATATTCAGCTCAATATTATGTGCAAGACGTTTACTAAGTATGCCAAAGCCTTGTTCTCGCACCGTCACCATAATGTTACGTTTTCTCACGGTGAGATGGCATCATGAAATATGTTTTAGACAAGGGGCGCAAGGTTCACGGAGGTGAACGGCTGGACAAACGCGAAATGTCAAGGTGTTAACTAAACAATGTAGTAGGCCTAAGGTAAACAGGCTTTGAAAAACTGTAAGGTTAGGCTAGTCTGTCACAGCTAACTTCAAGCACAGCTTACACGCGCAGAAATTAAAATTCAATATCAGCATCACGAGATTTATTATCGGAAAATCATGACAGCGAACCCGATGCAAAGCCAAAACGAGGGGGGAAAAAAACTTCATACATTATGTCTTTTTAAATCAATTTGTTGACCTTTACTGTTTCACGGCTTCTACTAAGAAACTGCACCACACACACTGAACTTAAATCAAGCATTCTTCAGAACGCAGCTGATCAACCCGTCTACTTTCACTTTCAATGAAATCCACTAGTAGGCTAAACGGAATACACTACTTGCGGCGTGATATTCGGAAAGATGTGAAGCACAAAACCCGTCGTCATTGTCAGCGGCCTGTTATAACGATGGCCTGTGTTATGCAGAAATATAGCCTACATCTGACCGACAGACCCCCCTCCCCTAAAAAAACCCTAATTGGATCTATACGAATTGCGTGGGTCTCATTCTCAAGTCAAAAAAAAATACGGAATTCCGTTTAAAAACAGAAGAATCACACCCCTGTTGGTTTTTTTAGAACATCACTGTAACCTTACACAATCAGTCAAAAATGTTCACAATGTCATGAAAACAAATGTCATTTCCCAGCCTGCTTGCTAGTTAGGTAAAGTGACCCATTACGGCCCATGCCCTATTTTCGCCCTTTTGTGTCCGCCTATTAGCCTGGCGGTCCATCCTATATCATTGAAATGTATAGTCTGGAATCGAACCATTCACCTCGCTTAACCCTTACAAGCCCGACCGTTCTAATTTTGTTAAAATTTTAACGATGACCAATCATCTAATATCTCAGCTGTCCAATGACTGATTTTATTTCTGAATCTTCCCCGTAATGCTGACAACATAAGCTTCAATTTGATATGATTGGTTAAGGGGTTTATCGCGAAATGTTTTGGATACTTGAAGATGAGTCTTGAAAAAATATTTTCACTTGAGTCGGTGCATTTGACGTGGACAGCCGGATGCCACCTGCACTTAAGTTGGAGTTTACCTCGACTGGAAACCACAAAGCTGGATAAACTGAGGTAATATTGTTTTTACATCGGTTCTAGTTATGGTTTATCTTAATTTGAAGTCCTTAAATCATGTTATTTGACAGTAATATGCTTTCTCATCAGCGTCAACATTATGGCTTAGCGGGGGGCTAGTGCATCGTCACGTAACTTTAGCTAACTGTATAATTCTGAACTGCTTGCAATATTATCGTTTGCTTTTGATGTGAGTTATTTTCATTTGACAGTTTCATTTAAAAACCTGTTAGTATATAACCTGTAGGTAAGTTTGTTTTCTAGTACCAATTTGCTTGTTAGGTAAGCATTATATTGGCAAGACAGTATAGCAAACCAAAGCTGAATAAATCAATGGGCGCCGCGTTTCTAAGTTGCGTTCTCTTACATGAAATAAGTTGAGCGATATTTTTACTCCTCTCAATATGTAACGTTAGTTGTAGAAAATAAGATGTGAAATCACATATTCTGTCAGAAATGTAATTAACTTATTGCCTTTCCTCCGGTTGTTATCTGTAGTGCAGTCTGTAGTGAACTATTTTAGCTTGCTAACTTCTAAATAACAAACATCAGACGTGCTTGTCTCAACATTTTCTAAGATGGCATGACTTGAAATAGATGAAGCACAACTCCTCCCAATATTTAGTTATAGAAAACATGATGTGAAATCACATATTCTGTCAGAAATATCATTATTGCATTTCAGCAGTTTGTTACTAGGTGAAATGTAATCTGTCTTTATCTTGATGCCAGCCAGGCAATCAGATTTAGGGTAGCTAAACCCATGTGTAATACAATGACTTTTCATAGGCCTACTTAGAAATATTTCGAGTATATTCTGAGGATGCTTCAATAGTTTAGGCTACCTCTTCTATTGTGTACATACATGCACAAATCTGTAGTTTTGTGATTTTATTTTTTACATTAATAAAGGTATTTGTATGATTTCGCTCTTGTTTCAGATGGAGGATGACAAGACCTACACAGACCTTCTCGCAAGCCTGAAGAGGTAGCTGACTGCTCATGAGCTTGCGCTCACAATGCTGAAGACCATGAGGGGATGGAGGAAGAAGGTATAGATTTATGTGCCATGCGTAGGATGGTGCAGACTAAAAAACTGTGTGAAATAGACTTGTTATGTTCTTTTTTACTCACATTGTTGTCCCAGGCATATGTGGTTTTACCAACCGAAGGAATGGGAGCTTGTGCTTAGTAGGCCATCGTATGCAAACAGTGCAGGGGCATGGGACAAAGACCCCAGAAGAGTTTCACAGGTTTCTGGGATTGATCATTTACATGGGGTTCACTTCCCTCCCTAATATCCATTGCTACTGGGGAACCAAGTCTTGGCAGGGATCAGGGGACATTGACCAAATGATGAATACATATTGTGTACTCCAAAAAACGCAGAATACCAGAAAGCACTTTTTCTCCATTGACATTGCCGTTGTCAGTAGTTTCTTGTTATTTCAAGTTTGACAATGCAATGCAGAATCTGGTGTTGAACCTTGGTTTGGTAGCTACAACCAGAAAGAATTTGGAGGAAATCTATCACAACAGCTGGTAGGCATTTCCGTTGAAATTTCAGCCTCACCTTCAGCTGCTCCAACTACTACTCTGTCGTCTTTCCATCAAGTACATATTCCTGTACAGCAGGAGCTTGTTATAAAACAATGTACATAATAAAACTAAAGTAGCTTGTATGGCCCTGGAGTGTAACGGTAGGCAAATTTGTTTTATTGATAAACAAATTGCTGTCAGATTTGGCATTCTGCAAAAGTGGATGCGTTTAGTAATGAGTCATAGCTCTTCTGTGTTCAACCTTCAGGTTCCCCACCCCACCTTTCCCTATCCTCCTCTGTAAGTGTGTGTGTGTGGGTATGAGTTTGTGTGTATATGTATGTATGTGTTTATTCTCCACAGGCTTGTTCTAAGTATGTAATCCATGTTCAAATGTTTAGAACACATTGAGTTTTGAGTGATGTTGATTGTATTCCTAGCTTTATAATGAATAATAATACATTTTATATATGTATATAATTTTCATATTATACTGATTTATATAAGGAAGTTGTATTTGTTGAATCAAATGTATTTTATGTCTCTTTTCCGAAATGGTCTTCAATGAATACAGTATACTTACTTCCTGTATTACTGGTAAGGTACAGTATGTTTTTTTTAATGTCATTCTTATTGACTGTAGCATTTGCTTATATACAAATAAATGGTTTATTCTTATAGACCAAATACATCTAAACCATTGTTTCTGACTTGATTATTAGTTTTTATGCATACTTTTATGTTGTTGGTGAGAAAGTGAATGTGAATGTGAATTCTGTCAACATTCTAAATCCCGTTTCCTGCATTTTTTTACACTGATCACTAAAAATATCATAACTTTTGAAAGGTTAATGATATTCCAATACAGTTTTTTTTGTTAAATAGCCCACAACTTGCTGAACATTTCATACACTCTATATTTTTTTCTATCTTGTAGAGAAATATGATGAAAATTCATTTTTATGTGAATGAAATTAAATTTTGACAAATTCCGGATATACATTTGGAGAGGATTTTCAAATACTGTTCATTACTATATCAACATTACCATATGTATTTTACATCATTTCATAGAACTGATCCTTCTGATTACAATGGTATGTATATCCCATTGATGGTATGTATTATACTCAAGAAATAAGGTTTTTTGTGTGAGGAGGTCATCCAGCACCAAAAATGGAATGTTCGGCACGGGCACGAAAGGGTTAATCCAAGGGGCGGGCAGAGAATTGTCTTTCAAACTGCATAGGCATGCAATAGACCAGCGCTACGACCATATCCGTACCCTGTCGGCAAAACGGCAAATACATTCTTCTTCGAAAGGAATGACTTAAGTGCATTGTGTTGCTCAACTTTCAAAGAAAAGCACAAGTCCAACTCCTCCAAAGTTGACGCCAACGCCGATTCAAACAACCGCTCTTCGTTCGCCATAGGCACCTTCCTTGTTATTCACCGTCGCAGGACTGTCGTTATCCTGTTAAGCCTGCCTTAAGACTCTCTAACAAAATAGAGCGCTGTGATTGGATGACGTCCACGGCGTCAGCCAATAGAAATCCCTATGGTTTGATACTAGACGTACAGGCTGAGCAAATTAATTTGCCGCCGCTAGGGTGCGTCTAGATTTCTAGGCTATTCGCCTATGTGTCACTTAGTATTCATTTCTATACAAACCAAGAGGGTGGTTTCCTTAAAAAACACAAGCACGGCCCGAGCTGTGGCGCAACTGGCTGGGGCACCTGCACCGTACCCGGGTTCGGATCCCACCCCGACTCTCTCTCCCACTCATTTCCTGTCATTCTCCACTGTCCTATCAAATTAAAGGCATAAAAAGGCCAAAAAAATATAAATATAAAAAATAAAAAAAAAGAAACACAAGCACCCACCCCATTAGGTTATCTTATAGTGTATAGTACCAAAAATGACGTTGTACAGTGATTCGAAGAGCAGTAAACGGTGCTATAAGGCTGCATGTACCTCTTCTTTACAGATCAGCTGGCTAACGCTGCTTTTCCTAGCTGCCCGTTACACCAGGTCAAACCTGTTGTATTTTCGCTCAGACGACAAAGATACGTTTACATTTTCATGTGAACAGCTTATTGTTTAATGTTTACATTACATAATACTAAAAAAAACCCTGAATTATTCTCTTAGTTGACCAAAACCATACTTTTTCAATGCATGTAAACTGTAAATGGACAGAATCTAAGTTTCGGACAGACACTAGATAATGCACCAGAACCAAATGTCAGTCTGTGAGGATTAGCAGATTTGCTGCCGATCCCCAAAGGGCACTTATTACTTCATTGTTAAGAAAGATGAAGGAATTTAGAAAAGTGATTACCGTTAATATTTGACAACATGAGGGATTTATGTCTGAAATGACTTACGTTCCTGCAGACAATCGTACTCTTGTAGATGCTCATCCTCGTCTTCGACCTTCACCTCAATCTTCGCTGTTGTCTGTAGTGGTTCACTGTAAATAATATTGTAGTCGGATAAGTCCGTTTCAGTTTTACAGTTAAGCTCTGCAAAGGGCTTTTCTTCTTGGTCTTGTTCATCTTTGCAGGGAATCATATGGCCATAGTCCTCCTCCTCTACGTCTTCTTTCAACGTCAATCTCAGGTCCATCTGCTGGGGTTCAGCAAACATTCATTGACACTTATTTACATTGTTATATAAAAATGTATAGTGATAGTCTACAAACATTGATGTTTTTCCCCTCTTGTGTAGTTTCTTTGTGCAAACCATAAGGTTATAACACTCAATTGAATGATATTGGCAAACAACAAAAGTAAATCATGTATCATTTCATGGATAAAGCAAAAACATTTCTTGTCACATATTTACACTTTGTGTAACATGGATTTGTACACATTTGGTGTTTGACATTTACTGCTTTCCAGTTGTTGTTTCTTACCAGTGTGCATCATTAGCACGTGGCTACTAAGATTTGCCGATTGTGCAAAAGCTTTTCCACACTGGTCATATTTATGAGGTTTCTCTCCGGTGTGTACTAGCATATGTGTTTTAAGATATCGAGCTTGTGCGAAAGCTTTTCCACACTGTTCACATGTTTGAGGCTTCTCTCCAGTATGTGTAAGCATGTGAGTTTTAATATTTGCAACAACTTTTTTTGCACAGCACACATTCGCTTCTTACCTGATCCTTCTCATCCCCAGCGTGTGTGGATGTTGTTGTTGTTGTTTTTTCACACAGCTTGCATTCAAGTTCTGTGGACGTTGGAGAAATGTTTCCACACTGGGTACATGTAAGCATGTGGCATTCAAGATCTTCGGATGTTTTAAATGCTCTTCCACACTGGACACATTTCTCTCCGCCGTGTGTAAGCATGTGGTGTTTCAGATATTCAAAACACGCAAATGTTTTTCCACATTGGACACATATATGAGAGTCCTCTCCAGTGTGTGTAAACATGTGGCGCTTAACAGATCGCGATGTTCTAAAAGCTTTTCCACACTGGGTACATTTGAAAGGCTTCTCTCCAGTGTGGAGCATCATGTGGGCTTTAAGATTTGAAGAGTTCTGAAATGCTTTTCCACACTGGATACATTTATGAGGCTTCTCTCCAGTGTGGAGCATCATGTGGGTTTTAAGATTTGATGGGTAGGAAAATGCTTTTCCACACTGGCCACATTTATGATTCTTCATGTTAGCACGTCTACGCATGTGGCATTTAAGACTTCTGGTTGTCGTAGGTATCTTTTCATAATGAGAATTGCTTGAGTTCTGCTTTTCATTCACCCTTACTAAGTGCATCTTCTGGTGTTTCTCGAGTTCTTTCAGGGCTGTGAAACTCTTCCTGCAGACTGTGCAGTGGTGCAGCCTTTCTTGCAGCTGCAGATTGAGTTCATCATTCTGTCCATGGATCTTCTGTTGCATTACATGTGGATGTTCTGATACACCTGGAGGAGTAACCATAGAGACTCAAAGAATTAGAATGACAGACAGATATTCTACCTCCAGCAATTCATTATGTAAGGGATAATGGACGACACGGTGGTCTGTTGGCAGAAATGAATGCAGTCGAGGTTGTAAAACGCCTCCGATGTGCATTCATCCCTGGAGTCCATTATCCCGCTTATTCCACTGTTGCCACTTGCGTTATGTTCATTTCCTGTTATAATTTAAAGGCTTTAATCGCTAAAACTGTCTTGTTTTAGAACTACTTTTTTCTGACAGATGTCAACTAATTTCTAAACTTGCAGGACTAACTGCCATTACTAGTTCTAAACTTCATTTCATTGTCTTTGTACTTGTACACAATGACAATAAAGTTGAATCTAATCTAATCTAAATGGATGGTTGCTACGACCAAAGGCCAGTCGCTAGTTCCATCTCTGCCGTTGTCAAGCGGGCATATATCCCAGGATTCTGATGAACCTTATCTTTGAAACATTGGTATTTTAATTAGCCTACTGCCATCCAACTAGCTAAAAGCTACCTCCATCATATGCTAAATGTTACTATGTTCTGAACATCTGTATTTTACAGGTTGGATGCAACCTTACAGTTCATTTAAACTTCACAACGATTACGGCAAACTAACTAGCCACCAGTGACGTCTTCCTCAAACGAAGAATATCAAGTCTGACGCAGGGCTGGCCACGTTTCTCCACAACAGGTAGCCTAGGCTAAACTTCATCTGCATCGCTAACTTCAGCTAAATATGTTACGTTGGTAGAGAGGTATTTTTTGTTTTCACTGTTTCC
Source organism: Alosa pseudoharengus (assembly GCF_046254945.1). Lineage (NCBI taxonomy): Eukaryota > Metazoa > Chordata > Actinopteri > Clupeiformes > Clupeidae > Alosa > Alosa pseudoharengus. Next base: position 2,079,030 of record NW_027468564.1, on the reverse strand, counting down.
GTAATGTGTAGCTGGGTCATGGTTGGAGAAACGTTGAAGCAGCTGCAGGTCTACTATACGTAAGCGAAGTCTTCATTACATCTGGCAACCCAGAAGAGGCTCGCGTCTGGTAGTCTTGAGAACTTTTACCAGTGTTTTGATTTTGGCCTACAGAGCGTTCGGTAACAATCCTACAAATCGCACCTTTGAGAAAGATGAAGGAATTTAGGAAAGTGGTTACCATTTATATTTGACACAACATATGAGGGATTTATGTCTGAAATAACTTACTTTCCTGCAGACAATCATACTCTTGTAGATGCTCATCCTCGTCTTCGACCTTCACCTCAATCTTCGCTGTTGTCTGTAGTGGTTCACTGTAAATAATATTGTAGTCGGATAAGTCCGTTTCAGTTTTACAGTTAAGCTCTGCAAAGGGCTTTTCTTCTTGGTCTTGTTCATCTTTGCAGGGAATCATATGGCCATAGTCCTCCTCCTCCTCTACGTCTTCTTTCAACGTCAATCTCAGGTCCATCTGCTGGGGTTCAGCAAAGAGCAGTCCGAGATCCATGTTCCAGATGGACTCAGGATGATCCCATCCAGAGATATAACCTGTTACACAGGGAGTAGAATTATTTTTAAAAAATCTTCTCATTTTAAAAACAAACAATTTGTTTAGAAAAATTAGTTTAGATTTAGATTAGATTAAACTAAAGATGATTTCATCCAGAGTTATACCCTGTAGTTACATAAGGAATAGAACAGTGATATTCAAGCGGGGTTCCGCGACCCCTAGGGTACTGCAGGGGGTCAGCCAAATTATTTCATCTGAAGCATTTTTTTTCCTCTTCAGAAAAATTAAAAACATCCTATAGGCTACATAAACATAAACAGAACGTATAAAAGATGATTTGTATTTGTTTATAAAAAAAGTCTTGATGCAATCATGTGATCACCGTGGGAAGAGTTCCATTATCAGCATCATAGTTGGCCCCACAAGACTTCCGTTTTAACATTCCATATGTTATCTTAATGCAGAGGAAGTAGATTGGGACCCAAATAGAACGTTCAAGCATTGTTTTTGTTTTTATTGTTGAAAGGGTCTAGCCTAGAAATCTAGACGCACCCTAGCGGCGGCAAATTAATTTGCTCAGCCTGTACGTCTAGTATCGAACCATAGGAATTTCTATTGGCTTAACACCGTGGATGTTCTCCAATCACAGCGCTCTATTTCGTTAGAGAGTCTTAAGGCGGGCTTAACAGGATAACGACAGTCCTGTGACGGTGAACAACAAGGAAGGTGGCTATGGCGAACGAAGAGCGGTTGTTTGAATCGGTGTTGGCGTCAACTTTGGAGGAGTTGGACTTGTGCTTTTCTTTGAAAGTTGAGCAACACAATGCACTTAAGTCATTCCTTTCTAAGAAGGATGTGTTTGCCGTTTTGCCTACCGGATACGGATATGGTCGTAGCGCTGGCCTATTGCATGCCTAGGCAGTTTGAAAGACAATTCTCTGCCCGCCCCTTGGATTAAGCGAGGTGAATGATTCGATGCCAGACTATACATCTCAATGATATAGGATGGCCCCGCCAGGCTAGAAAGGGTCTATACCACTGATCATCAGTGGTCTATACCAGCATACCCCAGTGTTCTTTTGACATGTCAGGTTGTGCAGTGTGGACAGCAGTAATGCTTAAGTTGACTAAAAAGAGGAATAAAAAACATCTTTTTTTGGAAATGGATCTTAATGTGGGGTTATTTTAATTCCAAAGGCCAAGGGAACTTTATCAGGATGTATAGTAGGTCTACCTGGATGTTATGGTTATGGTTATGGTTATGGATTTAGCAGACGCCTTTGTCCAAAGCGACACATAAATACAAAACAACATAATAATATTTAAAATTGAACAGGGAACAGATTAGAATGTTAGTCAAATAATATTTGTTATTATAAGGAGGAGAATAGTTATAATAATAAACAATAATATCAAATCAATAGCCTAATAAAAATAAGCAATGCAAATGTGGGGAAAGGCAATAATAAAACAATAATGTCCATTCAATCAATAATATAAAAACAATGACTATTATTTAACATAATAACCTAATGGTGATATAACATCTGGGCAACTCATTCCACCAACATGGAACCACTGAGGAATAGAGTCTGGAATTAGACCTAGTTTTTATGGCTGGTCGACATAACAGACGCTCATCAGAAGACCGCAGTGGGCGGTTGGGGATGTAAGGCTTGATTATTGAAAAAAAATATCTAGGAGCAGATCCAGTAAGTGTCCTATAGGCCAAAGTGAGAGATTTAAATTTAATTCTGGCTACTATAGGGAGCCAATGGAGAGTAACTAGGAGAGGAGTTAAATGTGTCCTCTTTGGCTGATTGAAGACCAGGCCTGCTCCAGCATTCAGAATCAGCTGTAATGATCTTATTACACAATAGCGGGTAAGCAGCTAATAGTAAATTAGGCCTACAATAGTCCATCTTAGAGATGACCATGGTCTGAACAAGAAGTTGTTTGGAATCTTGTGTCAGATAAAGTCTGATCTTCCTAATGTTGTAAAGCATAAACCGACATGATTTTGCAATAGAAGCTACATGCTCAGAGAAGTTAAGTCGGTCATCAATTACAACGCCCAAGTTACGTGCCGATCTAGTTGGGGTCTAGTTGGATGTATTGACTGTTGTTTTAAAGATGTAACAGGACTAAAGTCCATACGGAGGCAACATGCATCCTGATTTCATTGAAAGGAAGCTATCAGGGGCATTTTTTTGTTTATTTCCCGAAACCTTATTCATTTCTTACGAATGAAAACGTGTAACGTTAACAATGTTAATCGAACGCATACAAAATAACAATAACGCTAGTGACAACATCTTAATTCGCAGCCTACCCCAAGCAAGTTCGCTGGTCCACAAACTGCGTTGTTAATCTGATGGTCTGACAAGACGTGAATAGCGTTAATCACAGAAAAAATTAGGATTTCAAAACCAACATTGCCAGTGAAAAAACTTCCTGCCACTGAATGAATTTGCTCTCAGTTGTCTTTGACAATAAACAACTATGTCATACTGCCACCTCCCGGAATGGAGTATGCTGCAGGAATTTAAAATAATCACCCAAAGCCCTTGGGCACATTATCAAATTATTATTTGGGGCCAAGCAGCGAAGTCCATTGGCAGCCCATAGAACATAAAAGGTTGTGCAATTTGGCATACTGATTTTGGACAATCCCATGATTAATTTGTACCAAGTTTCATGTTGCCACTTTGAACACTCTAGTGCCACCAACTTGTCAAAGTTGGACATGCTTACAGATGTAACTTTTGCCTGATTTTCAAAAATTAGGTATCGTTGGAATCCTAGGACCAAGCCGAGTTCAACGTACTGTCCGCCAAAATCGTGTCCCTGTGACAGCCAATCAAAATTAGCGGCAAAGCCACCAAACAGGAAGTGAACTCATATCTCAGCAACCAAACTTAGTACAAGGACTAACGGCTCCCACACACAGCTGCGTTCCGTCAACGCATTCCAGTGGGTGTTCCCGACGGTAGCTATGCAAATGACTTGAAGTAAAACCGTAATGTGATAGGTTGGTGCCGTCCGTAGATTGGCTTGATTGGCCGGTGCCGTCTGTCGGTGCAGCAACAGCTGAACTCCTCAACGCGAGCAGCGGGAGAAACGCGACACGACGGACCCACAATTCAGTTCGGCAACGGATCACGTGAGCCCATTTAAAGTGAATGGGATGCGTCTCCAGCAACGCGATGCACGCAGCTGTGTGTGGGAGCCGTTACGGCTTCCACACACAGTTGCGTTCTGTCAACACACGCTAGTGGTAGTTCCCGATGGTAGCTATGCAAATGACTCAAGGTATAACCGTAATTTGATTGGTTGGTGCCGTCTGTTGTTCGCTTGTTCGTAATATGATTGGCTGGTGCCGTCCGTCGGTGCAGCAAAAGTTGAACTTCTCAATACGAGCGACAGGAGCAACGCAACGGACCCACAATTCAGTTCTGCAACGGATGACATAAGCCCATGTAAAGTGAACGGGATGGGTCTCCAGCACTGCAACTGTGTGTGGGAGCCTTTACTACCTGAGTGGACAGTCGACCATTTAAAAACAGCACTCACCGATGCACTTATTCTTATTGTACTGTACCATTTTTAAATTGTCCTGGAATTGTTAAGATAATTGCTTTAAAGCAACATCAAAGAGGTTTTTATACCTTAAAATAATGTTTCCAAAATTGTTTCAGTGGTTCAGCAACTCGTAACAGGGTGAACTGCATTCGCTTCACGACCCTCTACCTGCTATAACCGCACTATGCAAGTTTGCCAGATCGGGTACCGAACCTGTAGTTCGATAGAATGAGACATAAGAACCTACAAATTTGACTTGTTTCTGATGTCGCAATACATCATACTTTCACAAAATCATGCATACTCTACCTTGTCTGTGGACATCGTTATTTCCAAAGCCGGTGCTGGATGGTTGAAAATGCATCAGCCAAATGTAATGTAATGTAACTAAAGCAAAATACATTTCTTGAAACTTATCTACACTTAACCTTCACAAAAATACTGATTGTCCACAAACATTGTTTCCCCCTCATGTTTATTATCCTTGTGCAAAACATAGGGTACCGTCAACACTCAATTAAATGATATTGGCAAACACAAACAAAACTAAAATCATGAAAGGCTCATCACATATCTTTTTTTCAACTCAACTACAACAAAAACACTTATTTACACGTACATTTTCTAAACATTGACGTTATTTCCCCTTGTGTATTTTTACTTCTGTGTGTTTTACAATAATGTTAAATACAATCACTCTAATCCCCAGTATGTCATAACCAGAGTTCGTAGATGCAAATATCAGCATTCATGACATCACTTCCTGCCCAGGGACTACAGATGTAAATTAATCTGGCTCGGTTATAGACTGTGCATTGTCCACGTTAAATAAACATACAACATAAACAAAAATACAGAAAAGGACGATTTTTTATTTATTTATTTAGACCCACAGCCCTATTAAGAAATGTTCCACACCAACTACATGAAAGAAGTCTTCATTGTGCCCTAACGTTTGTTCTTACTCCTTTGCAGTGTAGCGCCACCTAGTGAGAGAAATAAATATACTAATCTGGTGTTTTAAATTGACAACGTTTCAGCCCATCATGACTCATTAATGGTGTAGCACCACCTAGTGGGAAATTGAAAATGTAAATATTTGGTGCTTGACGTTGAGCATTTTCTAGTTGTTGTTTCTTACCAGTGTGCATCATTAGCACGTGGCTACTAAGATTTGCCGATTGTGCAAAAGCTTTTCCACAATGGTCACATTTATGAGGCCTCTCTCCGGTGTGTACTAGCCTATGTGTTTTAAGAGATCGAGCTCGTGCAAAAGTTTTTCCACACTGTTCACATTTATGAGGCTTCTCTCCAGTATGTGTAAGCATGTGATTTCTAAGTTCTGCGGCTACCGTAAAAGCTTTTCCACACTGTTCACATTTGTGAGGCCTCTCTCCAGTATGTAGAAGCATGTGTTGTTTAAGGCTGCGGGCTGCTGCAAAATATTTTTCACACTGGAGACATTTATGAGGCTGTTCTGCCGTATGTTCAAGCATGTGGTCTTTAAGATCTGAGGATTTAGCAAAAGCTTTTCCACACTGGCCACATGTATGAGGCTTCTCTCCAGTGTGTTCAAGCATGTGGTCTTGAAGTTGAGTGGATGTTGTAAATGCTCTTTCACACTGGGTACATGTATGAGGCTTCTCTCCAGCATGTACCAGGTGTTGAAGATTAAAAATGTAAATATTTGGTGTTTGACGTTCACTGCTTTCCACTTGTGGCTTCTTACCAGTGTGCATCATCAGTATGTGGCTATTAAGATTTCCCGATTGTGCAAAAGCTTTCCCACAATGGTTACATTTATGAGGTCTCTCTCTGGTGTGTATTAGCATGTGGGTTTTAAGATGTGAATTTTGTACAAAAGCTCTTCCACACTCGACACATTTATGAGGCTTCTCCCCAGTGTGTGTTAGAATATGGTTTTTAAGACTTTTAAAAAACGAAAAAGCTTTTCCACACTGGACACATTCGTGAGGCTTCTCTCCTGTGTGTGTTCGCATATGGGTTTTAAGATTTGAAATGAATGAAAATGATTTCCCACACTGGTCACATGTATGTGGCTTCTCACCAGTGTGAGTAAGCATGTGGACTTTCAGATACGCAAACTGTCTAAATGTTTTTCCACACTGGGCACACAAATGAGACTTCTCTTCGGTGTGTATTCGCATGTGGCTTTTAAGAAGTGACATTTGTGAGAAACATTTGCCACACTGGTCACATTTATGAGGCTTCTCTCCGGTGTGTATTGGCATATGGGCTTTAAGAGCTGATATTTCTGAGAAGGCTTTTCCACACTCGACACATTGGTGAGCCATCTCTCCACTATGTGTACGTATGTGATGTTTAAGATTTGAGGATCTTGTAAACGACTTTCCACACTGGTCACATTTATGAGGCTTCTCTCCAGTGTGTAGAATCACATGGGTGTTAAGACTCTGCTTTTGTATAAAACCTTTTCCACACTGAATACATTTATGAGGCTTCTCACCAGTATGTACCATGACATGGGTTTTAAGAGTTGAAATTTGTGAAAAACGCCTTCCACAGTGGATACATTTATGAGGCTTCTCTCCACTATGTATTCTCATATGGTTGTTAAGACTCGTCTTTAGTGTAAAGCGATTCCCACACTGAATACATGTATAAGGCTTCTCCCCAGTGTGTGTAAGCATGTGACGTCTAAGATTTCTGGCGGTCGTACATATCTTCTTGCAATCTGCACATTGATGCCACCCTTTTCCACTGTTCAGCTTTTCATTCACTGAGTGTGTTTGCTGGTGTTTCTTGAGTTCTCTCAGGGTCGTGAAGCTCTTCTTGCAGACCGTGCAGTGGTGCAGCCTTCCTTCAAGTTGCAGGTTGAGTTCATCATTCTGTCCACTGATCTTCTGTTGCAGGCAGTCTGGGACACCTGGAAGAGTTACCATAGAAACTTGAAATACCAGATGCAGAATGTCTTTCTTTAATTTCAATATGACCTAATTAGCAAATATTTAGCTTGAAATGGCATTTTAAAACAATGGGTTGCAAGTATTCATAGTTAAACAGTTATTATTGTGAACATTTAGGCCTATATTTGTTACAATAAGATATTTATTTGGGTTAAAAATGAATAAACACTAAAATATTGTTGTTAGATGAGCATTTAAACTGTAAATTGCAGGTTACATTTTTGACATTTTATTTTTGACATTTTTCAGCCTACTAATATTTAACAGGTTGCACCACACAAATAGTTTCGGTCAACAATATCGCAAAAACCACGGGCACAATTTCTGCAAAACTTGGTGGAAAGGTGGAGAGAGAAAAACTTCTCTCTGTCTCTCTGTGTCTATTTAGCAAATGATGAATTTGTGCGTAGGGCATAAAAAAAAAAGGTTTGGTTCTTGTTGGTTGTCAGTTGAGGCCATGGGTCAGTAGGGATTTTTTTTAAAAAAAATTTTCCCCAGTGGCAGTAAGGGATAGGTAGAAAATCAGTCCGAGGTTTTTTGAGACTGTTGCGACCTAAAATGCCTGGATGGAAGTTACGGTGTTTTTAGCTGTTTCTCGTGGAGAAATTGCATGAGGAAGTGAAAATTGCAAAAATAGTTGCGAATAGTTTTTTTTTTTTTTTTAAATGTAGGGCAATTAAGGTTAGTAAGACCAAAATCACACTGATAATCTTGATGCTTATTAAAAAGGATAATCAAAGGTAAACAGTAAGGATTACAGAAAATCAAAGTAGGCCTACTTTATTTGTGAAAATGCTTGAGAAAGTGAAAATTGCAAAAATAGTTGCGATTTCTTTTTTTTTTTTTTTAATGTAGGGCAATTAAGGTTAGTAAGACCAAAAGAGAAGTGAGAAACAAGACACTCGTTTTAAATCGTGTTTCTTACCTTGTAACATCCACATTGTCTGCCGAACTTATGCTAACCGTTTTGCTAGCTTGTAAACAACAAATCCATGTGCTTTATCTTTACCTTTTTCCACAGTTTGAAATAGCATAATGCACAATTTCTCCAGCAGAGGGGGAAATCCTGCCAAGTTTCCCTTTAAGGAAGTGAGAGTAGCCTATTTACATTTCTGAGTGGATTGGAAGGCTTGCATCTCACTGTGTTCGGCTACGAGTGTAAATCACATTTTGCATAGTGCATTACGATATGTGGATGCAATTGTCATTAGTTAAAATAAATGTTAAGAAAACAATTCTTGGATCATAGAAGGGGTAAATGTCTTGCAATTTTATTAATTTCTATGATTTTGGTAGCACTACTCAAACTAAGCCCACAAGCTAGCAAACATGACGCTAAAAGGACATATCCAGGTAAACGTTTGCCAATGGGTTGCATAGCCTACTCAAATGTCAGTAAACCAAGTAGGCTTACTTACTTTCATAGCCTAGGTAGGTTGGTTAGCAACACCAGGTTGAGAGATGCAAGTAAGCAGATTATTAACGTTAGCCTTCTATTTATTGTCATCAAAACTGCAGAGGAACGAACACGTTAGGGCAGTCTTTGGTGTCATATGCAGAAGGTGCAGAAGTAAGTGTGCCATCTGGCTCAATATTCTGCGCGAGGGACTGTTGTGGTAGGTGAAATTTCACGGTGAAACTACGATGATTGGTCAAATTTGCGAAAAAGTTGCGGTGTTTGGACAAAATTGCGAGTGCCTTGGTAAGTGACGAAAACAATCGTCTTCGTGAACAGCTGTGCATAGGCTACTTTGTAAAAGAGAGAATACGCTCACCCCTATACATAACACAAGGGGTAATTAATGTATTTTATAGTTCGCCTTTTATTTGTGGATTTATTTAATGTAGCCTAGACTATTTAGTGTTATTTCTTCCCCAAGCTCATAAAATAAATTTGGGTCGCACATAAATTGACAGGGTCGGTCGGAAACCGGAACCCAATATTTTTTTTTTTATGCCTAGCCTAGGCTATTGCCGATGTCCTTCATTTCTTCACGTCTTACAACATAAACAAATGCAATAGTTTAGTGAAGTCAGAAATGAGCATGTCTAAAGGCCTCTTGGAAATCATGTGGCATGTTACATTAAATGCACAGTCAATTGTGATTCAAAGCAGAAAATATCACTGATAACGAAGGTAAATTGCATTATAGCATATTTGTAAATGAACATTTGGTTTAATGCATGGGGTAACGTGATGTGCGTCAGACAAAAGATGGGCCTGTCCCTCTCAAAACACGTTAAAATAGTGTGATAGTCACCTGAACAGTGTTTGAATCCTGTTTGTACTGCAGTTATTGCGCAAAGCAGATTCCATTACGGTTATCTGTCATCACAGATTTCATTCCATATTTGCCACCAACAACCGGCTAATGATGTTGTTATGCATGTACAAAATACAACATTTGAACACCCATATTGCTGCTGTTATACTTCATTGTATCTACAGCTGTTAATGTTATTACTCATATTTCAAGCCACGCCCCTCAGTTGTGATACTTTTCATGAACTGGCCCCCATTACAAACTAATTGAATAGCCCTGAACTAGAGTTACCGGCATACAGTCAATAGTACCAGGGTTAAAGCAAATGGCAAGGATCTTTGATAGTACGCTAGCAGCTACCGTAAATCCTCAAATTATGACCGGGATTCTATTTATAGCTGGGCCTCAGATAATAGCCGGGAACGTGGTCGATTCTGACAAATAAAGCCCGGCACCCAAATACAAGCCGGGGTAATAATAATTGCCTACCAGTAGGGCTATCAGTCCATGAGCACAAGAAGACATTGTTTCGATTTAACTCAATGAAATAAAAGAGCTCTTCTTTATATGTTGTAAATGTTGTATAAAGTCGTTGTCCTACACAGGGCCTAAATTTCAGCAAGGGATTGCGCATAATTTAAAGTCCGGCAACTCTAGCCATCATAATGCTAGAATTTCCCACACACATTTTATAGCGCTGTCTGATACATCTATTCTAATAATGGAGCAGCGTATGGGACTATTGACTGGACAACTTCTGACTTCAATTGAACTTGTGAGACACACACCTGCGCACTTTACTGGTCTCTCTCTCTCTCTGCACCTCTCTCTCTCTCTCTCGCTCAGCTGTCATCGCTGAAGTCAAATTATGCTACAGTAGGTGCTTCTACATCAACTGCTAAATGACAGGAACCGTCAGGAATTTTTCCAAACAGAGCAACATGACATAGCCTAGTGGCCATGAGACGCGAGGGAACATGGATGTGTTATCCATTTGAGGAACGTTTGACGAACAGACATTTACTGACACAGAGCGCATAGTAGGCCAACTTTCACTTTCTAGTGTGCGCATTCATTACGTGAAAGTAATGATTTCTAAGAATACAATTCTACAACAGAACCCTAATAAGAAATAAAGGCCTGCCTTGAATAGCGTGGATGGAGGAAGGGCATTACATGACGTTTGAGGCGTCAATGAGACGAGCGTGGATGGAGGAAGGGCATTACATGACGTTTGTGGCGTCGATGAGACTAGCGATTGGTGCCTGTTGAGTGGATGCATCTCTACAGCTCTGATTAGGACTGACACCACGTAAGTAAATAATGTCTTCAGTCGTTGTCCCTCCTTGCTATTCTACATGAAGGCTCCATTTTGAAAAGACTTTGGCTTGTTCCCTTATGTTATCCGGGTTAAGTTTGCACCAGGCTAGCCTAGACTAGCTCTAACTTAGGGGCAGGCTCGGCTGAAGTGCCCTTGAGCAAGGCACCTAACCCCTCAATGCTCCCCGAGCGCCGCTGTTGTTGCAGGAAGCTCACTGCGCCGGGATTAGTGTGTGCTTCTCCTCACTCTGTGCTGAGTGTGTTTCACTAATTCACAGATTGGAATAAATGCAGCGACCAAATTTCCCTCACGAGATCAAAAGAGTATACTTAACTTAGCTACTCACCAGGACACCTTGCCAACCCTCCACTTATTCTCCTCACACCAAGCATTAACCCTTAAAAGGTGTAGGTTTTTGAACATTCTAAGTTCCGCAACAATTGAAGGTTATAAAATTCCATGTTGAATTCAATGAACCCAGATATTCTTTAGAACGTTAATTTCCCAACATTCCCGTCACACCAAGCCTTAATAACTTTGATGGTTTCCCACGTCCTCAGTAGTTCTCCATATACACAGTAAGAATCTAAATCTAAAGAAATCTTTTTTTATGGTACAGGTTGGACCAAGTTGTTTTTGTTGCTGTTTTTGGAGCCTGGGCTGTCCACAGAGATAGGCAGCGGATAGTGAGGTGTTGTTTGCTGCATGTGACAACATTTTTTTTAGCTTAGGAACCACGCAACATCTCTTAAGAGTCCCTTTAACTTGGATATCATGGCGGTTTTCATATTTTTTATGCAATGTATTATTATGTGCTGTACTGGAAAATTGTAAGATATCCAATACAGTGTTTCCCATATGTTGACTAATCTGTGGAAACTAACTAGACTCCCATCACCTTATTTGACCAACTTCAAACATTTTTATTGTTGTTTGAATGCAGTTAAGAAGCAAATGTAACATTTATGTTAGATTATGTGAGTCTAAAGTTAGATGTTGGCTTTATCCTGATCACTTGAGGACACTGCCAAGGGGATCAACAAATTAACTTGTTGCCGTTTTTGATATCGCTACTAAACTAGCCATCAGTTCAACCGTTGTAATAACCTCCGGATAACGGAGCCTACCTAAAACAATAACTTATTAGAGCGAGTAGTAGAATATTATCATTACGTTAGCCAAATGGTGAGATGCTAAAACTAGTTACAGTGTCACCAACATAAAATGGTTGGGCAGCCGTGGCCTACTGGTTAGCGCTTCGAACTTGTAACCGGAGGGTTGCCGGTTCGAACCCTGACCAGTAGGCACGGCTTAAGTGCCCTTGAGCAAGGCATCTAACCCCTCACTGTTCCCCGAGCGCCGTTGTTGTTGCAGGCAGCTCACTTCGCAGGGATTAGTGTGTGCTTCATCTCCATTATCTCGTTGTATCCTAAACATGCATTAATTTTGAATACCCATAGATTGTAGGCCTATTTCGGGTATTCAGTAGGCTATAGAGAATTTTGACTTATTGCAACTTCAGCAACGACAAACTAACCTTCGAGCATCCACACCATAAAATCACCAGAGTTACTCCTGTCTGCCTTCGGTATCAAAATGCAATGGTTTCAGTGATGTCGGCCCGAAGGCATCAGTGTTGATTGGCTGAACTCGCCTCACAAATCAGATGGTGCGGTGGGTGGGACATTGCTCCAGTTCACACAGAGAGACATCAGAGCCAATGTATCGCATTTTTAAATGAATATCGAAGCATAAAAATGCTAAATATCGGCCCAGATAATCGGCAATGCGGATAATCGGTCTACCCCTAAGACACCTATTATTTCATTTTATTACACGGCTCTTCACAAGGCAAGTAGAACGCTCCATTGACTTGAATGGGCTTTCCCAAAGTTCTACGGTAAAATATTTTCATATAATTACCGCTGCAAACATATAATTACCGCTGTCAATGGCAACGGAGTTTGTGCTTCTACTTCAGGTATTTCAGATCACTACGCAAGAACTGGAACTTCATTCAAAAGTGAAAGCAGAAGGTTGATCAGCTGTGTTCTAAAGAATGCTTGATTCAAGTTCAACGTGTGTTGTTGCGAACTATGTTTCTCAGCAAATGCCACGATGAACGGTAACAAATAGGCTAGGCTATGTAGGCTAAAGTCATATCGTGGGAAGTTTATTATTTTGTTTTGGCAAGAAGCCGTGTAATAAGCGGGATAATGTATAGAACGCCGGTCATTATTGGGAAAATTAGTCCCTTCAGGGCGGAACAAGACCCCTCCGTTGCGCGTCGGGGTCTGGTTCGCCGCGTCGGGACTTATTTTCCAAATAATGACCGGCGTTCTATACATTATGCCTTACGTAATGGAAGATAAAGGAAAGTTTATATACCGTTTGTATTTGATATGATGAATACGACGGATGTGTATCTGAAATGACTTACATTCCTGCAGACAATCGTACTCTTGTAGATGCTCATCCTCGTCTTCGACCTTCACCTCAATCTCCGCTGTTGTCTGTAGTGGTTCACTGTAAATAATATTGTAGTCGGATAAGTCCGTTTCAGTTTTACAGTTAAGCTCTGCAAAGGGCTTTTCTTCTTGGTCTTGTTCATCTTTGCAGGGAATCATATGGCCATAGTCCTCCTCCTCCTCTACGTCTTCTTTCAACCTCACTCTCAGGTCCATCTGCTGGGGTTCAGCAAAGAGCAGTCCGAGATCCATGTTCCAGATGGACTCAGGATGATCCCATCCAGAGTTATAACCTGTTACACAGGGAATTATTTTTAAAAAATCTTCTCATTTTAAGAGCAAACAATTAGATTAGAAACATTAGTTTACTAGATTAAAATAGATTCAACTTTATTGTCATTGTGCAGAGTACAAGTAGAGAGACAAATAAATGCAGTTAGTGTCTAACTAAAAATGCAAATAAGCAGAAAAGGGCCATGTCAACAGTATAGATAGTGCAGTATAAACCGCATGACATATAGTCACTACGCAGTGTAGACCTACTGTTTCCCCCTACAGATAGAAGATAGATAGTGCAGTATAAACCGCATGACATATAGTCACTACGCAGTGTAGACCTACTGTTTCCCCCTACAGATAGAAGATAGATAGTGCAGTATAAACCGCATGACATATAGTCACTACGCAGTGTAGACCTACTGTTTCCCCCTACAGATAGAAGATAGATAGTGCAGTATAAACCGCATGACATATAGTCACTACGCAGTGTAGACCCACTGTTTCCCCCTACAATGGATTCCGCAGCGGCACAGCGCCGCCACTGGATTTCGAGCGCCACCGCAAAATCTTCACTGATCAGTAATGTCACGACATTTACTTGCACACTGTAAAACCACAACAGCCAAAAATGCCATCTAAAAGTTGTTTTCTGAAAGTCATGACTTAGTTAAGTGCACCAAATACTCGCTTAGTCTCTCATTAGTTAGGACGTAGGCTACATAAAAGTTAAGTTTCAGGCGATGACAAGCACGATGACAAGCCTGCAGAATGTACATTTTGAAGTAGCCTTGGCCACGACCACATAGCATATTTGCTGAGTTTCACAGTTGAGAAATAGACAAAAATAGTAGGTTACATTTCAGCACTCCATGAAAATATGCAGAAGGGGTCACCTGTGTTTTTCAGCTAGTTAATCTAATGGCCATCTATACCACTATATCTTCCTTTTTCAGGACTATCTGGGCCACCTATATCTAGGAAAGGCTATAATGTGACATTTGCATATGTCTTATGGCTTTATATCAAGAAATAATCATTTGTGTCTCATTATTATTTTTCAAGTTCAAGTTCGGTTTATTGTCATATCTATAGTAAGCCTACAATACAATGAAATGCATTTTGCTCCATCACTCACATGCAGTATAACAGACAAGGAAACATACAACAGACAAAAACAGACATAAAGTGCATAGCAGTGTTGTAGTACTCGAGTCCGAGACTCGAACTCGAGTCCGAGTCATTAGCTAAATTTAGAGACTTGTGACTTGACTTGGACTTGAGCACTGATGACTCGAACTTGGACTCGTGCATTCGCACTCGCGATGACTCGTCGAGGTCTCGACTTTTTTTTGTAATATATCATAAGGCTATAATTGTAGTATGTCATTAGGCTATAATTTGCTATATGATTTTAATATCTAAATTATTCGTAGGCCTAATACTAATTTTAGTTCAAGGGAATGTTAGGCTACTGCTTCGTGTCGTAGGCTACATCGCACATCATGTTCACATGCAAAGCAAACTAACGTTAACTTTAACACCAAAATGCCTGGAGATATGGCCGCCGCTATTTCAATGTAGTAGGCTATTGCCAGGCAATATTAGTTCTCATACATGACATAACATTACCTAAGATTACACTCAGCCTAGGCTAAACAACACACACTGCTGCTGGATAGCTGATCATCGTGACTTGGTGAACAGTGTTTTCCCTGACTGACGCAAGAAGCGAGGTTCCATTCATTCATTTTCATTCGGGGCGTGCCCTGCCATGCTTCTGTCTGTTAATTTGCAGCAGGCTATTATCGGATGAAAGAAAAATAAACTAAACGTTTTCCCGATCAAGATATAGCATACTTCTTAATTTTGGTGTCATAAAATATAGAAGCATAACATTAAATTGCCTAGTAGAGTGTCCATGTAGTGTCAATGTAGGCCTACATGTCTGCGCAAGTGAAACTGACAAACTGAACCTCTCGTGGGTAGGCCAGAAACAACTATATTTAAAACCACGAATGAAATGGATTACTGTTACTGTTCAAACGAGCGATTTGATAGCCTAATCCACTGCACGAAAAAAAAGGAAATAGCAACGTGTTCTATTTCTAACAGGTGAATATCGTAGCAAATAGTATGGCGATGGCAGCTTAAAAAACATTTATTTCACTCATCTCGCTGAAATGAACGTGGCCTGTTGCACAAATAAATTAATTAGGCAGATGATCTACATCTTCGTTAACCTAAAGCTAGTTTTCATCTCTATTGTTGACGTGAAATATGTCTCCATAGTGTCAGTGAAGTGATAACATAATTATGCAGTTGCCGTTAGCCAGTGTTCACGTCACGGGAGTCAGAAAGAAGCTACCAAGACGGGCCCTGCTCTGTTTCTGTCCCTCCCAAACTGCGCTAAAATTGTGTAGGCTATTTAACAGCCAGAATTAAAAAAATGCCCTTTTATGATCCACACTACCTCTTACAAAATAGGCCTACTCCAACGTTCATCTAGCTCTTGTGAAGTATGAACTTCTACAACACTGCCTATACAATTGTCAGCAGTCAGTAACAGCATAATGTGACTTAATGGCCTGTGTGATTGGGATGTGGATTGCTCATTTATTATGAGTAGGCCTATAGGCTATGGTATGGTATTCTCTCCGATATAATAAATACAACACATTGGGTTTGGCAAGAAATTTGGCAATACTACTTTCACACAAGTGATGGCAAAATGGAACGACATGTAGGCTATGCTTACTTTAGTGCTGGACTTGGACTCGACATGGTCAATAGGGACTCGACTCGGACTTGACTCGGATGAGTAGTGGACTCGACTCGGACTTGACTTGGAATTTTTTTTGAATGACTTGGACTTGACTCGGACTTGAACACTGAGGACTCGAACCTGGACTCGGACTCGAGGCATAGTGACTTGACTACAACACTGGTGCATAGTGCAAGACAGAAAGTGCATCCGTTTTCTTCATATCTTTGCAGTAAAGTCACTAGGAAGCATGCCAGTCAAAATATGTAATCATAATTTCTGGAATCTGGCAATATAAGAACCATGATGGTGTGATACCCCAGCAAAATATTAGTAAAACCTACTGTTAGAACTAAACATGGTGAAGCAGCTTTTAGCTGCTATGCGGCTCAGCTCTGGAACCAACTTTCGGCTCAAAAAGGCCCAACTGTAGCCGGTTTTAAATCTAGACTTAAGACCAAACTGTTCTCAGATGCTTTCTGCTAACTGCGCCGAGTTACAAATTCTGAATCTGCCTTGATAATTATTCTACCTTGTCTTTTATTACTTTTTTTTACTACTTTTCCCTTTGTTTTTGCTTACTAATTATTATTTATTTTTAAATGATTTTACCTTGTGTTTTATGTTTTCTTTTTATTATGATCTTTGCCTTTTGAACTATTCTTTGACTATATTGCCCTTCTATGCTTTTATGTGTTATTATTGTTTGGTTTTGTTTATGTAAAGCACATTGAATGACATCTGTGTATGAAATGCGCTATATAAATAAACTTGACAAAACAATTTACAAAAATGTACTGAGAGTTTACTTTAGAATACGTTACAATTTCGGCCTAAAGTTGGACACTATGCATACATTTGTTGCAATTTCAAAACAGGATTGAACCGCTTATTCTACAGTGTCCTTATCCCCATATTTGGTAAGGCCTGCTGTTTATTGTAAGATATGGTGATATGCGCTGAGTGACGAATCCACGATGTCTTCAAGGGTTGAATGAAGGGAATTTGCAAAAATTAGCGTATGTTTCAAGTCAATAAACATTCTTAATTATCGAAGGTCTGTGTCAGGGAACATTTGACTTTTCAAAACCATAGGCATGGTATAGTCGCAAAGTCAAGGAGTTATAAGATAAGGGCAATACCATTTGTGTCACCTAATGCAAGACAAAATGGTGTCACTATTTTGCTTACGCGGTTAATTGATGGGTGATTTGACGAATGTTTAGAGAATTGGAGTAGCTCAAATGCGCTGAATAGGTAGCCTACATTAGGTCTGGTTCATAGGTGCGTGTATTTCTTGCAGGTTCGAATCCAGTGTAATGCTATAAAGTTTGCAAATACTTAAAGTAAACGTTTGAGGGAATTATTTTTAATTTCCTGAAACCCTATTCATTTTTCTTCTTACAAACGAAAAAATACAAACATGCTAATCGAACGCATACAAAATGACGGCAACGTTAGTGACAAGCTCTTAACACGTAGCCTACCTCAAGCAAGACTGCTGGTCCATACACTGAGCGCTGTTAATCTGATGCTGAGGTCTTCGTCTGACAAGACATGAATGGCGTTGATCACAGAAAAAAACAAAATATTTCAGTGTCTTCACTCCTCCGTGCAAGTCTCCCTCGCAAAAAACTTCCTACTAGTGATAAAAATTTCCTCGCCGTTGGCAAAGACAATAACACCTATACGTTACTGCCACCTCCCGGAATGGTGTGTGAGTGCAGGAATTTGAAAAATCACCCAAAGCCCTTTCACATTATGAAATTATGTGTTTGTACCTTGTAAGATCCCAGATAGCAAAATCAGATTGTCAGATAGTGGACAGTGGACAGTTGGTATGCCGCCTAAATTTAACTTCTCATGAATATTAAGAACAGTTAATACAATGATATATGGAGTATAACTGAACAAATGAAAAACATTTTGGACCAATAGTGGCAAAATATTGGGCAATTTGTCTACAGCCCGCCAGCGAACCGCCAGAGAACTGATGAGCAAAATGCCAGCGGACCGCCAGCTATGCCCCCAATGGGCCGACACTGGTCCGCCAGCCTCTTGCTATCTGGGATACTTTGTTACATAAGGACTTTGTTATGAAGTCTGATTCAGCCTCTTGCTCTGGTCTGATCAGTGAATGGTCCAAATACTGTAGGCTATTAGTCTAAAGGTAAGTGTCAACTCACATATGTCTAAACAAAATATAGATGACTAAATAACCAGAAGATTGTTATTGTAAAAAAAATGCAATGTTATGTTAAGATGAATATTTACATCCTCCAGTGATCATACCTTTATCTTATAGTCAACAGTTCACCTGTGAAAAACAACTGGTACGAAGGAAACCATATCAGTACACTTCTATAGCAATAAGCAAGAACATGTCATTACGCAAGCTTTTTTTTTTTACTGTAAGGCTATGCTGACATCACAATAGTCTCAACTAGAACAGAACACATTTTTTTTACCTATACTGATTGTCCACAGACATTAATGTTTCCCCCTCTTGTTTATTTTCCTTGTGCAAAACATAGGGTACCATCAACACTCGATTAAATTATTATTTATTTATTTAAAATATTTACACTTATATTTTCCACAAACATTGATGTTATAAGTATTGAACACATCAACATTTTTTTCAGTAAGTATATTTCCAGTGTGGCTATTCACATGAAATTTTCTCCAGACATTAGATCCAGTATTAATTTAGATAATCCACACATATTAAAAAATCCAAACATTAATGTCCATAAGTAGAGTTATGAGCAAAAAAGTGGAATAGCACAGGGAAAAAGTATTGAACACGCTAAGAAAAAGCAGTGCACAAAGGCAAGGAATGGCCAGGAACGAGCTGGAATCTATACGCAGTTAGAGAGTAATTATCCCTCATATCTGTGCAAATTAATATAAGATGGATTAGTACATATTAATGAGCTATAAAAAGGTTTTTCATTACCAAGGTGTCACACAAGAAACATTTCATAATGGGTAAAAGCAAAGAGCTCTTCCAAGACCTTTGCAACATTATTGTTGCAAAACATATCAGTGGAACTGGTTACAGATCTGCAGATCTGCAAGTGGAAGGAACATCACTGCATCATCAATCGGCCATGCACAGGATCTCCTCACAAGATTTCTGACCAGGAAGTCAGAAGGATAGTCAGAAGTGTAGCCTAAGAGCCAAGGACCACTTGGAGAAAGCTCCAGAAAGACTTGGAGGCAGCAGGTTCAATTGTTACAGAGAAAATCATAGGTAATGCACTCCACCGCCATGGCCTCTATGCACGCTCACCCCGCATGACTCTATTACTGAAGAAAAACATGTCAAAACTCGTTGAAAATTTGCTACACAACATTTGGACAAGCCTATTAAATACTGAGAGAATGTATTCTGGTCAGGCGAAAGAAAATGTTAACTTTTTGGATGTCATACTACACACCATATTTGGAGGAGAAATTGCACTGTGCATCACCCTAAAAATACCATACTAACAGTAAGGGTTGGAGGTGGAGGCATCAAGGTGTGGGGCTGTTTTTCATCTTATGGTACTGGCAGACTTCACACCGTTTCACAGAGCGATTTTACCTGGGAGAATCTTGCCATCTACCAGGACGATGAGTATGAGACGTGGCTAGACCTTCCAGCAGGACAATGATCTAAAGCATTCAGCAAAGGAAACTCTCAATTGGTTTCAGAGAAAGGAAATCAAGGCCCTGACTTTAATCCAATTGAACAATTTTGGAAGTTACCTAAAGATCAGGATTTACAAGTGGGACCCCTGGAATCTTCAATATTAAAAGACTATCTGTTTAAAAGAATGGGCCAAAATCATACCTGAATACTGCAACTGATTAGTTTAGTCATACAGGAAATGCGTTGAAGCTCTCATTACAAATAATGGCTTTTCCACAAAGTATTTAAGAAATTTCAGTAGGTGTGTTCAATACTTTTTACCTGTGGCATTCCACTTTTTTACTCATAACTCTACTTATGGACATTAATGTTTGGATTTTTTTATATGTGTTGATTACCTAAGTTAATACTAATGTCTGGTGAAAATTTCAATAGCCAATAGAAAATTTCAATGCAAATAGCCTCACTGGAAGTATACTTACTGAAAAAATTTTGACGTGTTCAATACTTATTTTCCCCGCTGTATGTATTTTCAATTTTGTGTGTTTTACGACAATGTCAAAGGGGAACTATGCAGTTTTTATTTTACTTAATTTACCTTAACAGCTTTGGAGTCATTGAAAGGTCACTTCTTCTGGGTGGAATGGTGGCCGTCTCTTCCCCCTAGCGTCTGTGAGCGGAAAAAGCAGCCATTGGCCGGTGGGAGGCTGGACTCCGAGTCAGAAAGTCTTGCGGTCTCGCGATGTAACAAATTGCTTTACTGCACTACACACATACACGCAAGGAACAGGGATAAGGAAAGAGGAAACGGCAGACTGACCAAGTGAGGAGTGTCGTAAAATATATACTCTGAAGCTGTAGGGGGAGCTCTACAGAGAAAACTCTGCCCAAAATTTTTTTTTAGGCCCACAGTGCTTTTACAATTTTTCCCCCCACTGAGTACATTAATGAGAGCAGACTTCATTGTGCCCTAGCGTTTGTCCTTACTCCTTTGCAGTGTAGCGCCACCTAGTGGGAGACGTAAATATACCAATCTGGTGTTTTAAATTGACAGCATTTTAGCCCATTATGACTGATTTATGGTGTAGCGCCACCTAGTGGGAGATGGAAAATGTAAATATTTGGTGTTTGACGTTGAGTGTTTTCCAGTTGTGGTTTCCTACCAGTGTGCATCATTAGCACGTGGCTACTAAGATTTGCCGATTGTGCAAAAGCTTTTCCACAATAGTCACATTTATGAGGTCTCTCTCCTGTATGTATAAGCATATGTTGTTTAAGACTGCGGGCTGCTGAAAAATCTTTTTTACTGGAAACATTTATGAGGCTTTTCTGTAGTATGTTTAAGCATGTGGTCTTTAAGATCTGAGGATTTAGCAAAAGCTTTTCCACACTGGCCACATTTATGAGGCTTCTCTCCAGTGTGCTCAAGCATGTGGTCTTGAAGTTGAGTGGATGTCGTAAATGCTCTTTCACACTGGGTACATTTATGAGGCTTCTCTCCAGCATGTACCAGGTGTTGAATATTAAAAATGTAAATATTTGGTGTTTGATGTTCACTGCTTTCCACTTGTGGCTTCTTACCAGTGTGCATCATCAGTATGTGGCTATTAAGATTTCCCGATTGTGCAAAAGCTTTTTACACACTGGACACATTTACGAGGCTTCTCTCCAGTGTGTATTAGAATATGTTTTGTGTGTGTGTGTTCGCATGTGGGTTTTAAGATTTGACACGAGTAAAAATGCTTTCCCACAATGGGCACATTTATGAGGCTTCTCACTAGTGTGAGTAACCATGTGGACTTTAAGAAGTGAAATTTCTGAAAAACCTTTTCCACACTCAACACATTTATGAGGCTTCTCTCCTGTGTGTACTAGAATGTGGGCATTAAGAGCTGATATTTCTGAGAAGGCTTTTCCACACTCGACACATTGGTGAGCCATCTCTCCACTATGTGTACGCATGTGATGTTTAAGATTTGAGGATCTTGTATACGATTTCCCACACTGGTCACATTTATGAGGCTTCTCTCCAGTGTGTACTCGCATGTGGGCATTAAGAGCTGATATTTCTGAGAAGGCTTTTCCACACTCGACACATTGGTTAGGCTCCTCTCCACTAACTATACACATGTGATGTTTAAGATTTGAGGATCTTGTATACGATTTCCCACACTGATCGCATTTATGAGGCTTCTCTCCTGTGTGGACTCGCATATGGCGTTTCAGACATGTAAATCGTGAAAAGGGTTTTCCACAGTTGCCACATATATGAGGCTTCTCCCCAGTATGTACTCGCATGTGATTTTGAAGTTGCGAGGATGTTGTGAATGCTTTTTTACATTGGGCGCATTTATGAGGCTTCTCACCAGTGTGAGTCAAACTATGGCTTTTAAGAGCGGAAATTTGTGAAAAACATCTTCCACACTGGAGACATTTATGAGGCTTCTCTCCAGTGTGTAGTATCATGTGGGTTTTAAGACTTGTCTTTAGTGTAAAATGTTTCCCACACTGAATACATTCATGAGGCTTCTCACCAGTGTGTGTTATCATATGATTTTTTAGAGTTGAAGTTTCTGAAAAACCTTTTCCACATTGGATACATTTATGAGGCTTCTCATGAGTATGTGTGCGCATGTGGCGTTTAAGATTTCTGCCTGTTGTCAATATTTTTTCACAATGCATACATTTATGAAGTCCTTTGCCAGAGTTCTGCTTTTCATTTACCCTAACTGAGTGCATCCTCTGGTGTTTCTCGAGTTCAGTAAGGGTTGAGAAACTCTTCCTGCAGACTGTGCAGTGGTGCAGCCTTCCTTGCAGCTGCAGGTTGAGTTCATCGTTCTGTCCGTGGATCTTCTGTTGCAGGCAGTCTGGGTGTTCTGATACACCTGAAAGAGTTACCATAGAAATATTAAATGATAGGCAGATGTTCTGATACACCTGGAATAGTTACCATAGATACATAGAATGACAGACATATCCTCTACATCCAGCAGTCCAATGAGGAAATATTTCACCTGTAATGCCATTCCAAGCAAACTTGCTGTACTTGTACAGTGGGTTGCACATATTCAACCCCTTTAACATTCTCCACCATTTCCACATACTAAAAGATTGTTAAATATATGTAAGGGATAACGGCCGATGAGGCGACCTGTTCGATGGAAATTATGGCGAGGTGGAGGCTTAGAGACATTACTTCCATCGAACAGGTCACCTTGAAGGCCGTTATCCCGCTTATCTCCCAGTTGCCACTATAGGCAATAGTCATGCCTTTATAGCATGCAAAGGAAACAAACGGTTCCGTTTAAAAAGAAGCCAACTTGTTCAGTTTGTTGAACAACTTTCTTTGGCCCTATAACAGCGATATCGTGTTACAGTTAACTCGTTTACAGTTGTTTCCATTGTTGCGAAGCCTGCTTCTAGCCTCAACCGTCGTCCTACTATGGTTGTTATAGTTACCATTCATAAGCGTAGATATTGAACAGTGATTAAACCTTTTTTTACCAGATCTACTTCAAAGGTAGCCTGTTATACAAAGTTAATGGCCACCCCATCAGCCAATCAGAAGAAGAGAATCCCATTGTTAAGGGAAATAAAAATTAAATCATGTTATTATTGTGAACATTTATATTTGATATGATAGCAGTGTTTCCTCTACATTGATTTTGGCATGGTGACCCACCATGTTATCAGAATTAAGGCAGAAGCACAATGTAGTTGCGGTTGCCTTTTAAATTATTCTGCCGAGTCCGACATATCCTTTCACATTGCTATTTAACTTAAGCCAGCGAGTCACAAGCCTAGAGCGCCCTGGCGCGGCTGGAGACGGTAATGCTTACTCCTTGGTTCATGCAGAGATAAATGTCAGTCAGCAAGAACTAACATTTAATAACAAGTTATATTATATATATTTTGATATAAGTCACACCTGACTATAAGTCGCAGGACCAGCCAAACTATGAAAAAAGTGCATAGTCTGTAAAATACAGTAATTTAACAGAATACATTTTAGTTGCAACTAATTCATATCTAAAAACGACTAGATAATAGTCTACGACTTACAGGAAATGAGACAACATGATTCAAATTACAGTAAAGAAATACAAGATTTTATACAATACAACATATTCTCGAAAATAAAGACAAACAAGAATATATTCGAAAGGGAAAATATTCTACGTAGGGGTGCACCAATTGTGAAATTCTGGGCCGATACAGATACCTATAATTTATAGCATATAGTATAAATACTCTTTTGATCCTGTGAGTGAAATTTGGTCTCTGCATTTATCCCAATCCGTGAATTAGTGAAACACACTCAGCACACAGTGAACACACAGTAAGGTGAAGCACACACTAATCACGGCGCAGTGAGCTGCCTGCTCAAGGGCACTTCAGCCGTACCTACTGGTCGGGGTTCGAACCGGCAACACTCCGGTTACAAGTCCGACGCGCTAACCAGTAGGCCACGGCTGCCCCTAATTTGCCCCAGAGTGCTGATATTTTTCAATGTGTTGAAATAAGTTTGTTTACTTTGTTTTCATTGTTAATTACACCCTTTAGTGGCAAGGAGACAAAAACATTCATCTGTTGCCTACCCTTAAAGGACACCTGTAATTTCATTGTAAAGATAAAGGAAAGGGAATACCGTTTATATTTGACATGATGAATATGACGGATGTGTATCTGAAATTACTTTTACTTAAAGGGAATACCATTTATATTTGACAAGACATATATGAGGGATTTATGTCTGAAATGACTTACGTTCCTGCAGACAATCGTACTCTTGTAGATGCTCATCCTCGTCTTCGACCTTCACCTCAATCTCCGCTGTTGTCTGTAGTGGTTCACTGTAAATAATATTGTAGTCGGATAAGTCCGGGGGCTTTTCTTCTTGGTCTTGTTCATCTTTGCAGGGAATCATATGGCCATAGTCCTCCTCCTCCTCTACGTCTTCTTTCAACCTCACTCTCAGGTCCATCTGCTGGGGTTCAGCAAAGAGCAGTCCGAGATCCATGTTCCAGATGGACTCAGGATGATCCCATCCAGAGTTTTCTAACGTTAACGTTATTATAACCTGTAGACAGAGCAACACAGGGAATAGAATGCTTTAGCAAAATCTTTTCATTTGAAGAGTAAATGACATTAACTTTCATTAATAGTAATATTTTAATTATATATAATATAATAATTTACACATGGCCAAAGTCAAGTAAAATTCCATGAGAATTCTCTGACATCAAAACAAAACAAAACTGAATTTTGAGGCAGACCAAGCGCAGCTTCCTGAAAACTCGCTGCTAGACAATGTGGGCCCTATGACAGACAATAATGGCCCCCGGATAATATATAGGCTAGTATTATCTCTCTGGGGGCCCCCTGTCAGTGCTGAATCGTCCTAACTTCTCGGCCCATTTCCTTTTGCCCTAGTTCATTCTCCCCCATACTGACAACATTCCAGGTACAATCACTTAACGTACAATCACTACAATTCATGTAGTGATCTTTCCACACAGATCCTGTCACACACAAGAGTCACTTCATTACACCACCAAAGATTTCAGAGCAACTGTGTAGCGTTATAGAATCTTTTTGACTTCTTTAGAGCGGGAAATTATGAACTAGTATTGAAAAAGCTGATCACAACCACTCAAGGAAGCAGTGATGGATGGGGGGGGGGGGGGGGTAGCTAATAACACGATAAACACCAATGCTACGTGGGAATTGATGTACTGTATGTTGGCAGTGCTCCTACAACACAATTCTCTGACTTTGACCCAAAATGATCACATTTCTTGACTTGTTTCCATGTCTGCAACAGACTTTATTGCAATTTCATGATCTAAAAATCCCATGACCCGTGGGAACTTTGCACGGTGTGTCATGTCCACTGATGGGTGTCTCCTCATCCATCACTTGACTACATTCGAGTAAGTTTACTGTGTAAGTAAGGCAATGGTAGGCCTACCTTACGTTAGGAGTAGAGTAACGTTAACCCCAGCTAACACACAACTAAACAGCCACGTTGCCTATAAGTTGCCAGTTGGTCACGGCCAACTAACATTCTGGCAACCTTCCTGCAACGTGGCCACAACGTTGCCACTATGAAGTGGCCATTTGGTGACTTGAGCAACGTTGCCACAACGTGGCGCTAAGGTCATTTGGTAATGTTGCCGTTTGGTGGTGTAAATAACGTGGCCATAACGTGGCCCTATGGTCATTTGGTAACGTTGCCATTTGGTGACTTGAGCAACGTGGCCATAACGTGGCCCTATGGTAATTTGGTAACGTTGCCATTTGGTGGTGTAAATAACGTGGCCGCAACGTGGCGCTTTGGTCATTTGGTAACGTTGCCATTTGGTGACTTGAGCAACGTGGCCATAACGTGGCCCTACGGTCATTTGGTAACGTTGCCATTTGGTGGTGTAAATAACGTGGCCGCAAGGTGGCGCTATGGTCATTTGGTAACGTTGCCATTTGGTGACTTGAGCAACGTGGCCATAACGTGGCCCTATGGTCATTTGGCAACGTTGCCATTTAGTGGTCTAAATAACGTGGCCGCAACGTGGCGCTATGGTCATTTGGTAACGTTGCCATTTGGTGACTTGAGCAACGTGGCCATAACGTGGCCCTATGGTCATTTAGCAATGTTGCCGTTTCCCAACACCAATTGTTAGCTGAGGTTATATCAAATGCAATAATAATCAGAGATATTATTTATTTATTTATTTTTTAAGTCAAACTATCTTCAAGCCAGAAAAATTGACCACTGGTTTGTACTGTTTATTTACTACCTGATGACTCATCCCCACAAAAATAATGCTAAACTGAGATTAATGTTTACCATCCAGAACTACAATTTTCTAATTTCCACAAACTGAAAAATAGCAATCAAATATATTCAGATACTGAATTGATGAATCGTTTATTTTAAATGCATGTAGGGAACACATTAATAAATCACACTGACAATTCTTTCTATTAACATTTGAAGTAAAATTCATGTGTTTCATGAATTCAAGTGATGTGTACAAACAAACCACGTTGCAGGGTAGGCATTGGTCAACCAGGAGAGAGCATAAAGACCTTGGAGAGGCTGAGGTGGAGAGTAGCTAAACCACTGACTGCTAATCAGAATCCAATCCAAACTATGCTTTATATTAAGTTATAAGAAAATAACAGCAGTGCACATGACCCACAGGATAAGACTGATAACTGACAATCAACCTAAGTTTAATTTTAGTATTCAGTTACCAAGGCTGAAAAGAGGTTAAGCAATTTGAAATTGTGTGAGTAGGAGTGTTGGGTAATGATATAATCACAGGTGTTTTGTTTGGCTGTAACCTCGAGGTTCTGAGGCCGAGTGGCGAAGGTAACAACCCTGCGATCACAAATGCTGTGTTGATTCAATACATTAATTCTGCCGCCGACTAATTAACCTTAAAACACCAGATTATTCTATTGACCTGGGATATTCCCACTTTTGGGAATAGCTGTCTCCTGTCCAATAAGAAAACAAATAATTCCATAGAACCCAAATGTTGTATGAAATCATAGCATGAGAAAATAATTCTACATTACAACACCAGCTTAATTATAATTCAATTATTATTGTATTCACCAAATTATTTGATCAGCAAGTAGGCTAAGTGGTGCCAATCCAACATCAGTTCATATGTCAATTAAGTGTTGCAAGTTTTCTATCAAGCTGAAGTTGTCCTTAAGCCGTAGAGATGCTGGTTCTGCTGTCGCAACTGAGTCAGGGTTATCAATGTTGCCTCCGGTTGTCTCCAAAATGGTGGATCGATCCCTCTTCAGTTCGGTCCCTGGAAAAGAAAAAAAAGGTAAGAATGTCTTAATACTTTCTGTTCACACACTCACAGTTTAATAAAATATCAAGCGAAATGAAAAAGTGTGCATAGACAGCTATACAAGAACAATTGTGTCTAGCTAGCTGAGTTTGACTGCTCCAAAGTCCTTTTAGGCAAGTCCCTCCACTCGGCAGTCATATTGCAACGCTTTTTGGGTACTCATCGGGCATCCTATTCGGCAGAAATACGCATGCACAAGGCTTCACGACACCAGTGTGCTCCAGTGGCGAGTTCACAACACATGATTGGCATGATGTCTGCACAACACAGCACATAATTGGCTCAATGTAGTCACATCACACCACATGATTGGCTCAATGTATACACATGTCGACATTTTGGCGAAGAAGGGGTGGGATATGTGTAGACAACGCCATTGGCGTTACAAACTAACCCCATGCATTTCTATGGAGGATTTTTTGAGTGCTGTCTCCTCATTTGAAAGTCTCTGACTGATCTTGTTTTTATGCCTGTAACTCTACTCTACACCAGATGTGAGGAGTACCACCATGCTGCCCTCTGCAGCCTGTGCATTGGCAATGAGGAGACCAAACATTGTTAATACGAGCTTGCCTTTTAGATGTAACATTAGGTTGAGTCAATTGTCTATGCTTACCTAAATCTTATTTTGCTTTGACATTTTTATGTGCATGCACAAACAAAGTCGATGGAGAAGGGGTGAAGGTGTAACCCACCTAAGCATTGGTTACTAAACCCAAAAAAATGTTAAATAAATAGGTACATAAATTGAATAAATAACAAAATAATTAACAATCCAGAAGGACATACGATTTTCTAGTCAACGGGAAATGCTTTTATTTTGACAAGCGTGTTGCTTGGATACCAGAATTCGTTTATTTTACGTTCTACTCGATAACGTTACACTTGAATAGACTTTGAATCAAAACCTTTTACTCCTTGACACCTTTCTATCGTGAATCATTTTTAATACCTCTTAAGTCGTTTTACTATTTCTACTTTGTCCTTAATCTTCCCTCATTGTTTTCACGTCTTTATCCACTTCTTCTGAACGCCGGTGAGTAATTTATCTGCTAGCAAAGATTGTTAAGGCTAGCGAGTGATTAGCATCGCGTAGCAGCAATTGCATTAGAATGGGGCTAGCATGTAGCATGCTAGGATAACTTTGAGCTAATTGAATGATATAAAAAACCAATCGGAGATTTACGTTTACTGTACTGCTTTGTTACTGTACTTTACTGTACTGTAATGTTAGTGTTTTAATATTAATATGATATGTGAATGTTATTGAATATGACAAGTGTAATTAGTAGATGGTGTGCTATGATTTTATATGAAATATATGCAGTAACGGACTCCCCAGAGAAGACGTTAGTTTGGCATGTTTTAAGACACGAGCTAGTAGCCTGTGTGTGTGAGATGAAAGTGGAACCCTTTCTCTCATGGTTGGTGACCGAAAACGTTGGCTATGTTGTGCCTCTCTTAATTGAAATGTTGTTTTCTGTAGCCCACACTACTAAATTTGGAGGCAGCAACCTGAAGGGGAAGGAGAAGCTGCCACTGCTCGGAACCCGGAGTATGCAGCACAATAAAACGTAAGTAAAACTTCGGGACAGTCTGCACAAATTCAAAAAAAGTGCAGCTCTTACCTGAAAGCTAAAGGTTTTCTTCTTTGCTTGCAGGCCCGGCAGCAGCAGTAGGAGGAGGAGGAGGAGCAGCAGCAGCAGCAGCACATCAAGTCATCGGCAGGAACTCCCAAATTAAATGAATTTAAATAAATGGTGTAATCAAATGTGAAATGTCGCTCTGTTCTTCCTAAACCAAGTGAGTGGGCAAATGAGGACTGCATCTGCAGATCCGCCCAGAGCTGTTTTTTTTAACATCCTGACAACATTCTGGCGACCTCCAACATGGGTTTCAATGTTGCTATAAAGTTGCGGTTACGTGGCCATTAAGTTGCAGGAAGGTTGCCTGCATGTCGCCTATATGTCGCGGTAATGTTGTCAAATAACGTGGCGGCAACATCAAGGCGTCTTTCACTTTTCCGGTTGCCGCCACGTTGGAAATTAACGTGGCGGCAACGTAAACATTGGTTGGAAAATCACGTTGCGGCCACGTGATGGCCACGTTAGTGTGTTTGCTGGGACGTTGTTGTGTCAACGTAACGTTGTTGTGTTAGACACATACAACGTAAATAAGGATCTAAACATGTAACCTACCTCAAGCATAAATAAGGATCTAAACATGTAACCTACCTCAAGTAAGTGCAGTGCTCCACACCCTGACATATGTTAATTTTATGCTTACCTTGAAAAAAGGTGAAATTATCCCCGCAACATGTAACGTTAGCATCAAAAACACTGTCCCAACATCGAGAGACTCGCCACTTCTTCTTGGCTGGTTCAGATTCAATTTCGTCTCAACAGTGCCACCTACTGCCTCGGAGATTGGTAGAAGCTTTTCTAGTGAAGACTGACACAAATGTGCAGAAGACAAAATGAGCTTCATTGCTGCGGCCGAAAATGTCCTTCCTATTTATCAAAATTAACATGACAAAATTAACATCTGACAAAATTATAACAATGTCGTAAAACAATTAGGCCTACTGGCATAATGTGGTATAGTGGTTTAGGAGCTAGCATGCAAGGCCACCGTTGTGCCCTTGATCACGACACCTTACTAGGGTTACCACACGTTCTGGTTTTCCCGGGATTGTTCTCTTTTTTTAATGTCTGTCCCGGAAAATTGATAATCTTTCCCGGGACACCAAATGTCCCGTTTTTTGGTGCAAAGGCACTTTTATTATTTTAAGTATTCGCTAGTTTCACTTTCAATAAAACCTACGTTCCGCTCCTCCTACTATTTTTCTTAAGTTATCTTGATCGTATCCTGCTGTCGGAGGCAGGCATGCGCTTATTTGATTGGTTGTAATGCAGACCTGCGAA
The DNA here is from genome assembly GCF_046254945.1 of Alosa pseudoharengus. Taxonomy (NCBI): domain Eukaryota; kingdom Metazoa; phylum Chordata; class Actinopteri; order Clupeiformes; family Clupeidae; genus Alosa; species Alosa pseudoharengus. The sequence continues at coordinate 2,048,419 of NW_027468564.1, read as the reverse complement.
ACGAAAGTTTACCTTAACCATCAGCATCACCTAGCAACTACCGGCCGCGCGCAGCAAGCATGTCCAAGAGAGTGAGTGCGTGCGGGTATGATTAGATTGGAGAGGGTAGCTTCAGGGGCGTAGCCAGGATTATTTTATAGGGGGGGCCAGCTGGGTCCAGACTTTTTATTGGGGTGGCACTTGGGAATCAAAACAACTATTTAAAAACTACTCAAAAAGTTTTGAAGATTAGGATAGCCTATTTTAATAATGGTAATAAATTGTGTAAAGCCAACACTGATACACAGGTCAGTTTGTTGTCCACTCCAAATCATTTTCCATAAGCCAATGCTATAAAAAAGTACATTATGATAATGCACCTTACTTAATCAGTCTTATTCAAATGATGTTAAAGAACAATAATAAATACTACAAATATTGTATTCAGATATTTAATCTTATACTGATGGCCAAACTATATTTCTTTCTGATATCCACTCTAAGTACTTGGCTGTAAGTAACATGGCTCTGAATTAAGAAATTTACCCTTAGAACCCTAGACTGTTTTAAGGGCTTTTCCACTACCTTTAGTTATAAGCATTTATCCTGGTCATTGTAAGTGCCATTTACACATGCTATATTTTTTTTCAGAACAGTCTAGGCTACCCAGATCTGCCACCAATTCATATTAATACTTGCATTGATTTAATTTTGATTTTTAAATAATACAAAGACAAAAAGCATATTATACCATTCTTATTTTGAAATGTATCTCTGTCAGCTGGACATGACTTTCATGTATGTGTAGGGCAGACTGTCCTGAATCTGGCAATATAAGAACCATGGTGGAGGGGGGCTTTGGGGCTGAGCAATTTACAGACATGTGGTGTGCGCCTTACAGAAATAAATGCCATTTTTATTTAGTAATGAAAAATGCCCTTTCTGCGCTCCATATCTGTGACACGACCTGATCTGACCTGACTGAACCCGAGTTTGCGTGTTCTGTGTGTACATGATGATTCTAAAACAATTTTTTACTGCATTGTCATGAACAAAGTGAAGGCAAAAAGGTGTTTTTTTGTCGAATAAATTGGGATGCAATGTGAGTCTCGAATTGGATGCCATGCAGGAATTTGCTGGGATCTCAAAACCGCATTATGAACATACTTTGCCATAGAGAAACACATAATAGCGTTGGATTATGAACATGCCTTGCCACTACAACACACAAAAACGTGGGGTAAGTGGAGCTATATGAAGTTATTATTTTGATGTCATTTCGTCTGTTTTATAACCCAGAAGGATGTACTTGGTATCAAATGATAGCTCTGTATCTCCTCTTTCATCTGACATGCGTGGCATATCTATCCGATCACGGGTTCGTGAATAGGGCCTAATTCAAACGATAGTTGGTTTTTGTACATGATGTTATTTTGCACTCACGTTGTCTGTTTTTATAACCCAGAAGCATCGATATACTTGGTACCAATGGATAGCCCTGTCTCTCCTCTGTCTTCTGATATGCTTGCCATATCTATGCGATCACGGGTTCGCGAGTAATTCAAACGAGAGTAGCCTAATGGGTGCGCAGGTAAACTGTAAATATGAATCAATTTGATTTAATTTCATGATTTTTTTTTGTTTTCATACTTGATCGCACAGGCAAGAGTTTAGTCTCGTTGGAAAGCCCCACCTCTGCTCTGAACAGTTCTGGAGCAATGTAACAAAGAACTCAGGCAAAGCAGCCTCTGCCTGACCAGCTATGGCAAGAACCACACGCAGTCAGCAAATTATGTTTTTTATATAAAGTAGCCTAGCCTAGGCCCCATTAGCCTACTTTTATTGGAGCCATGATATGTGCTTGCATTTCACCCGAATTTTATCGAAATATTTTTGTAACAGCGTTACCGCAGGCATCGATTATTTCTGATCAGCCCCACACGTCAATGTCAGAGCCTACCTAAGGACAGCCCAACGCAGCTCACAATTCGTGACACATTCTAACATCTTATTAGCATTAATGTTCCAACTCATCATCAACTCATGTTGTTACTGCATGAGGTTAAGTAGTAGTCAGTGTTTTTAACAGATGACTTGAATTGCCCCGCTGCTGCTGCTGCACTAGGCCTAGCCTATCACGATTTGATCACAACCGTGGGCTACACTTCCTGACTGGGCCAATGGTCGTAGATAGAGTGCAGTAATTGGTTCAGTCCCTGCTTTGCAAAGTGTTGGCAAAGTGCCGTCGAAAACGGCAGCAATTATTTTTTTCTTTTTTACTTTTCACTGAACGGAGCTGGGGGGGCCAGCAGGGTGGCCAAGCTTTGACAAGTGGTGGCCGTGGCCCCCCCTGGCCACCACGTAGCTCCGCCCCTGGGTAGCTTAGCCTAGTAAAAAGAAAGGACATTTCAGTTCGTTTTGGTTTGATAAAATGGGGGGCGAGACGGAGGAGGATATAGGCCTACAATCAAAGTCAGGGCCAGCGGCGAAGAAAAAGAGAGGCTACACAGTAGGCCTACACAACGCCGACAGGGTGAAAATGGGTAACTTTTCGGAGTGGGTAAGCTAATAACTTAATATTATGCATAGGCTAGTATTGTTAATGTTTTATGGATTAGCCTTAGCCTATATCTTAAAAGAGCTGGTGAAAGGGCATTATAAGAACCGTTTATACTCAGCAACTTTAAAGTGACAATGAATGCACCCTTTATAGTTAAACAGTATAACATTAGCATGAGTTAATAAATTATGTTAAATCAGTAATAGGCCTAGTATAATTAAAGGCATTTAACATTAATCAAAATCATAACTTTTTTTTTTTTTTTGGGGGGGGGGGGTCGGCAATGAATGTCCCGGATTTTCACAAACCCTACACCTTACCCTAAATTGCCCCGGGGAGACTGGTCCTTGTAAATTGACATAATGAGTCCCCTGTGGGCACCAAATTATATTGTTATTTTGTGATAGATATGTGTCTGTAACACAAAAATGCATTATGGACATCTGGGACTCACAGCTGAAGCTTAGAGCACTATATAGGTAGTGTAGCCTATGACAAAAAAAAGGCCTAACAATGCATGCCCAATGTATTATACATGGGTAGAAAAGTCACAAGGAGGGTGGGAGATGTCAAAACCCATGTTAGTTCACATCTTGAGGGCATAAGCTTGCAGACAATATTTGGTTTAGGATGGTGTAATTTGTTTTCCCTTCATGGTATCAGCCATACATTTGATTTACTAATACGGAATGTGTTATGCACGGGCAACAAAATAAAGAGGAGGGTGGGACATGTCTAAAGAACACTGGGGTATGCTGGTATAGACCCTTTCAACACTAAAAACAAAAACAGTGCTTGAACATTCTATTTGGGCCCCAATCTACTTCCTCTGCATTAAGATAACATATGGAATGTTAAAACGGAAGCCTTGTGGGGGCCAACTATGATGCTGATAATGGAACTCTCCTGAAAGGTCTATACTGGGGTATTCAGGTGGTTGAATGAGTTTTCCCTTAAAGAGATATTCCACCATTTGGGAAATTACACTCATTTTCCTCCTCCCCTCAAGCCTAGAAATCTAGACGCACCTTAGCGGCAGCAAATGTAATTAGTCTAGCGACTCTCCGTTGGCTTGCGAGCTGGAAAAATTAAACTTCCATAGGGCCAATCACATCGTGTATAGAGACGTTAATGATTGATGGCAGATTTGCAACGGTTTGAGGAGCACACTCCACCAACAGCACGGCACAGCAATTTATTTAGCACAACAGCACTTTATTAATCAGCACTGGGCAAATTACCAATTTATGTAAAATACCTTTTGATACCTTTATAATAAACGGGAACACCACCCAAAGAGAGCCAATGCCTGGACCTAGGATTCTTTCTGCTACGCGTTGAGAACACTTAGCCATCCATGCTACGGCTTAAAGGATATCCTCCACAAATACAATGAAAGCAAGATAACTATTTAATTATGTCATGTAAGCAACATTTAACTATTTCATCATTTCATGCAAAAAAAATCTTTGCATACAAGGCCAGGATAGTTTATTTAGCACATTTCATTCACAGGGGTAATTCAATGTGCTTTACATGAACAAAACAATTCCCTTTACGGAACTCACACAGATTCTCATCAACAAAACAATGCCCTTTACGGAACTACTCACACAGATTCTCGTTTTGGTTTAAAGCAACACCAAAGAACTTTTCCTCTGTCGCACGCACTATTTGTTTATCCAGCACCAGCTTTGCAAATAACAATGTCCACAGACAAGGTATATGGAAGGAATATGTTGCATGATTTTATGAAAGTACGATGTATTGATACATCAGATGCAAGTCAACTTTGTAGTTTCCCATGTCTCATTCCATAGAACTACAGATCCGCTACCCGATCCGGCAAACTTACATAGTGCGGTTATAGCCGATAGAGGGCCGCGAAGCGAATGCAGAAAGTGCTGCTCACCCTGTTACGAGTTGATGAACCACTGAAACGATTTTGGAAACATTATTTTAAGGTACAAAAAACTCTTTGGTGTTGCTTTAAACAGTAAAAGGAAGGATTAAGGATCATGTAAGCTTTGTGGTGGAGAAATAGAGAGAGAGAGTGAGAAAGAAAGAAAGAAAGGGGGGAGGGAGAGTCTAGAATTATCTTTCTTCTTGGAGACAACACTGACTGGGGATTGATATGACAGGCAATATTGAAGGCTAGATGAAAACACCACACAAACACACACAGACGCAGGTGCATATTCTCCCACTTTCACTTTCTTCTTATTAACAGCATAAAAACATGAGGGCAATAGTTTAAGGAAAGAAAAAAGTCCATAAGTACATAAAAGAAAAGTACATACAATAGAATGATCAAAATACATAACATACAAAAAGAGTATACAACTTCTGATTAATCTCCAAGCCAAACTTAACCTTGTGTTTCATGCAAACCGTTTAAGGTTTTGTTTGAAATGTTCCTGAGCATAGCCAGCAAAGATACTCACTAGTTTTAGAATAACAATTAAAAGTAATGCATCAAATACATCATTGTATCACAAAAAAAATCCCCCACTGATTAATAAACCTGGTGTGTCTGGCAGCGTGTTGATGTAATACTTTCAGAGTGATTTGACAGAAACAACCGTCAACATAATCTTTCAAAAAGGCTTTTTCTTTTTACTTTTCCTTATTCTTTTATATTACTATACATTTCCAGAGTGTATTTCATAAATTTTTACTTGAGTTATGAATTAGTTCAATCAGTACTTATGTAACGGATGCCAGCTAGCTTAGCTGTGCTTGTGGAATGTTGATAAAACCTCACTCCCCGACGCCTCAAGAGTGCTGCTGGCATGCGAGCCAGTAGCCTGGGCCCGATCCGAGGTGCTGCTGTTCGCGGGTTTGAGTCCGGGCGTATGCAGGGCTGAATCGCGCAGGTTCAACACAACGCAGGTTACACTTACACTTTTACATGCTTACAGAGATCTCCAGTCACTGCTGTTTGCCATGCTAGGTGTAAACATGTTAGATTTAATACCTGACATATTCTTTCTTGTATGTTAAACTATAGGGGTGTGCATGTGTAAGCATGTGGCGTTTAAGATATTTGGATCTTGCAAATGCCTTTCTGGCCTCATTTATGTGGCTTCTCTCTAAGTGTGTCTCAGCATGTGCACTTTAAGACAGTACGTTCGTCTAAAAGCTTTTCCACACCAGGCACATTTATAAGGCTTCTGTCCAGTGTGTATACGCATGTGCAGTTTAAGATCTGTGGATGCTGTAAACGCTTTTCCACACTGGGCACATTTGTGAGGCTTCTCTCCAGTGTGTACTAGCATATGGCTGTAAAAACCTGAACGTTGTGAGAAGGATTTTCCACAGTGGACACACTTATGCGGCTCCTCTCCGCTATGTTTAAGCATGTGGATTTTAAGACTTGCATTTCGCGAGTAGGCTTTTCCGCACAGGGCACAATTGTATGGCTTCTCTCCAGTGTGTCTTAGCATGTGGGTCTTAAGATTTGCCATCTGTGTAAATGCTTCTCCACACTGGACACATTTAAAAGGCCTCTCTCCGGTATGTATCAGCACATGTTTCCTAAGAGCTGATCTCTGTGTAAACGTTTTTCCACACTGGACACATTTAACAGGCCTCTCTCCGGTATGTATCAACATATGACTCCTAAGAGTCGACCTATGCGTAAAAGCTTTTCCACATTGGACACATGCATGTGGCTTCTCTCCTGAATGTACTATCATGTGGCTTTTAAGATATTTGGATCTCGCAAATGTCTTACCACATTGGCTGCATTTATGTGACTCCTCTCTACCGTGCATTAGCTTGTGGCCATTAAGAGAGGACATTTCTGAAAAAGCTTTTCCACACTGGACGCATTTATAAGGCTTCTGTCCGGTGTGTGTAAGCATGTGGTGATTTGGATCTGTGGAAGCTCTAAATCCTTTTCCACACTGGGCAGATTTGCGAGGCTTCTTGCCCATGTGGGTTAGCATATGGGTTTTCAGAGCTGTAATACGTGTTTGTTTAACTCTAGCATGTGTTCGCTGGTGTTTCTTGAGATCTGTCGGGGTTGTGAAACTCTTCCTGCAGGCTTTGCAGTGGTACAGCCTTCCTTTAGGGTGTAGTGTGAATTCAGCATTCTGTCCATGATCTTCTTGTGGCTGTTCAGACACATCTGAAAAAGTCACCATATGCACTTAATCTGGGCTCACATTACAGGATTTCCAAATCTTATGATTTCCAAATCAGGCGGAAACACACAAACACACATTAAGATAATCTCAACCGATAATGTTTTCTCTACGATCGAAATGCGCGCTACAAGATCTGAAAACAATTAAATGGGAATTAAATGGGTCATTAAATGGGAAATTGGATTAATTAAGCAACAGTTCAGTCCTTACTATCCTGTAGTTTTTATTAGTACCATGGTTCTGATTGGACAAGAGGAATTCCATGAGTGGTGGCATTCAAGGACATCCCCACTTTGTCTCAAAGTTAATAGTCACTCATATTGCATTGGCACAAACATTCAAAGTTCAAGTTAATAGTCACTCATATTGCATTGGCACAAACATTCAAAGTTAACAAAATCTAGAATAAGGATTGAGACTTTTGAGTCAGTAACCAGTCTAAGATCATTGACTATTTTTAATCTAAAACCTGATAGGCATTTTTCAAGGATACTGTTTTCGTTGAGGAAGTTATTTAGCTGATTACAAGCATTATTGAGATTACTGTGCACGTGCAGCCTCTACACTCAACTTGGCCATTACTTTGTAACAGTGGACACAAAGACCAATTTTAAAAAAATATATCTTTAGGGCCGGGGATTGACAAAGGAAAATTAACTATAGAAAACACAATTGGACATATTTAAGCTTCACTATTTGTAAGTGGAACTGTGGTGCTTGTTATTGCAATATTGGTAAAGGATGTATCTACGCATGTTATTGCGGCATTGGTAAAGAATATATCTAGAGCTGTGTTTACCTGTGGCGGCAGTTGTGATGCTGGTAAAGGATAGATCTATGGTTGTGGTTACCTGTGGCAGTTGTTATTATGACATTGGTAAAGGATATATCTGCTTCTTATTCAATCTTAATCAATTCAGCAAAACATGTATTGGAAATTGAAATCAAGGTGACAGGTTGAAATTCATAAATCACCATTTCACTCTTAAAGGGGAACTTGGCAACTATTTCAACTTAATAAACCCATTTAGAAATCATTCAAATGACCTGTTCCAGTGAAAATGGAACGCTCCCCCTAGCGTCCCCTGTGGAAAACCAAACTTGCAACATTGGGACTACCGTCCCGGTAAGAGAAGCGAGAAACAAGAAACTTGTATTAAATCATGTTTTTTACCTTGTAACATCCACATTGTTCTGCCAAACTTATGCTAACCGTTTCGCTAGCTTGTAAACAAATTCATGTGCTTTATCGTTACCCTGTAATATCTTTACTTTTTTCCACAGTTTAAAATAGCGTAGTGCACAACTTCTCCAGCAGATGGGGAAATATAGCTAATCCTGCCAAGTTTCCCTTTAATACTTTTGCAATAATCAGATCCCCTTACCTCAGCTGCATATCTCTAGCCTGGGCTACATTCCCAGATATGTAACGTTATGCTATCCTCTCCCACACTAACGGATGGTGTATAACTTAGAGATAAGCGGTGTCATGCAAACTGTTGACATGGAAGAACGTTCTTAGGCTATTGTGGTTCCATTTATTTTCTTTATTTATAACAGTTTGAAAACATTGGAATAAAAAATGGCTCTTAAAATCTTGGAATAGAAAATTATGGACCTGAGATTTTAATTTAGCTCAGTGACTAGGGATTTTGGAACATCCCTTACGTTAACGTTTTCCAATACAAATAAAACATTAATGCCAATAATAATAATAACAATAATAATAATAATAACAACAACAATAAGACATAGTTTTAAAAAACTTGGCCTGATAAACAATAGGGCTATGCAGTACAGTGAAGTCTCCAAGAAAGTAACAGGCACGGATCATTAGCTTATCAGGAGAATTAGGCTATGCTTGTCCATTCAGTTTCAAAAAAGCAGCCCTCTCTAAAATGAGCCTGGCTCTACTGCGTCGACCACGTTCAAGATGGAGTTAATTTCCTGCCTAACAGTAGCCTGGGTGTTCCCATGCTGCCTTGCGCGTGATTTGATTCACGCTGCTAAGGCAGCCTGGAAACTACTGCCCTAATTTTTGCCTCAGATAGGGAACCAATCACAGAACAGGGGGGAAAGCAAGACGATGATGAGCTATGCACAGACGCATTTGATAGACATCCGTGGCACCCAATAAACGGATCTGGGCATTTTTTTCAAATACGAGAAAATTAACGCTTGGTTCCCAGACCACGTCTCATTGACAAGTGGTAGCCTAACAGAGAGCTTTGAGAGGCTACGTCTAGATGGCCTGGCTCTAGTTTTTAACAGAAATCTGAACCTAGGTCGCTTGGCAGTTGTCAGCTGTCATGGTAGCACAACTTCCATGATTCTGTGCATTTTAACCGAATAGGCAAATTATTATTCGAATAGTACATCTCGAATGGGAAAACAATTATTCTACTATCCATGCTTTTAGAGAAATGTAGATGTTGTAAAAACTTTTCCACACTGGGCTTCTCTGTAGTGTGATAGCATATGGCGTTTAAGACCTGCAGCTCATGATCAAGCTTTTCCACAGTCTTTTATGAGGCTTACCCAGTGTTTGGAATAATGCCGTTTAAAAGAACGGCGTTAGGTAACAACGTTATTTTTTCACTAACGGGGTAATCTAACTAATTACTTTTCCCGTCGTTACAATGCCGTTAACGTTACTGGACGTTATATGCGGTGCGTTACTATGCATTGATTGAATAAACTGTGTAATCCGAACGCACCCTGGCTCACAGCTAGTGAGGAGGTGGGTTAATAACGACGTAAGCGATTATGATTGGCTAAGGCAGAGTCATGTTTCATGATAGTCAATCAGAGCCAGTGTTTTTACACACTTGCCAGCACACGTGCCACACACACACACGCAACAGCTAAAATAGAGATTTGACGAAACAGCAGAGGTCAGGAGCAATCCGAAAAGTTCGCATTTTCAAGGTGGAGATATAAGCACTACTTCAAATTCATCAAGGCAAGAATGTGCATGTAATTTGTACATTATGTCCAGGAGCGAAGACTTTGTCGACATCCGTTGTAATCTCACACACGCATCTAAAGCTAGTGGCCAAAAACACCGATACCTCCACCACAGTTGATAGCTCGCCATCCACTAGCAAAGAAGGACTCAGAGCAAAGTCCTCCAAGCAGCAAAAGCTAGATCTTTTTGCCTCACAACAAAAACCTATGACACAGGCTGAAGTCAACCGTAGGTCTATCGATGTGCAATATCTTGAATTTCCCCTTGGGGATCAATAAAGTATCTATCTATCTAATAAATATTGAAAGTTATGTAGCCTACAAACACCTGTCTGTTCTACTCATTTCAACTGGCTGCTCAAAACTGCTCAAAAAATCCAAATTCTTTTACATATAGCAACTTTTTTTTTTGTAACAGTAACACAAATAGTTTCTTTCCCTGGTAACGAGTTACTGTTATCATAGAGTAATTCAGTTACTAACTCAGTTACTTTTTGTAACAAGTAGTGAGTAACTATAACTAATTACTTTTTTAAAGTAACGTTCCCAACACTGGGCTTACCATATGGGATTTAACACTCTACATTTGTGTAAACCCTTCTCCACACTGGGAACATTTTTGAGGCTTCTCTCCAGTGTATATTAGTATGTTTAATGTTTAATGTCGTAAATGCTTCTCACACTGGACACATTGATAAGGCCAGTATGTAGCGTTGCAGTAAGCATGTGGCGTTTAAGATCTGTGGATGTTCTAAATGCTTTTCCACATTGTTGACATTATAATTATGAGGCCAATATTTCCTATATTAGAATGGTTGCTGAGCAAAGTCAAGACACAGCAACTCTAACTTCTGTATAATTTCTGGTGGTGCAGCATTATAGAACGAAATGCGGTCAAGGTGAAGGGTTATGCTGGAATTTACGACGGCATTGAATGCGATTCAGCCAATCATAATCAAGGACCGGAGCTATCCGTTTCAGAAGTAAGATTTGCAATTATTGAAAAAGCGTTTCAACACAGGCACATTCATAAGGCTTCTCTTCAGTAGCTGTAAGCATGTGGTATTTAAAATCTGTGGATGTTGTAAAAGCTTTTTCACACACATTGATGGGGCTTCTCTATAACAAATGGAGTTGCAGTTGAAATATGTGAAAATATTTTTCCACACTGGTCACATTAACGAGTCTCATCTCCAGTATGTCTACGCATGTGGCGTTTAAGATATTGGGATCTTGCAAATGCCTTTTCACAGTGGGTACATTGATGAGGCCTCTCTCCAGTGTGTATTAGCACGTGGTTTTTCAGATTTGAATTACGTGAAAAAGCTTTTCCACACTGGTCACATGTGTGAGGCTTCTCTCCAGAATGTAGCAGCATGTGACTTTTAAGATTTGAAAGTTTTGAGAAACCCATTTCACACCAGGCGCATTTATGAGGTTTCTCTCCAGTATGTAGAAGAATGTGGCGTTTAAGATATTGGGATCTTGCAAAGCCCTTTCCACACTGACCACATCTATGTGACTCCTCTCTACTGTGCATTAGCTTGTGGCCTTTAAGAGAGGAAATTTGTGAAAAAGCTTTCCCACACTGGACGCATTTATAAGGCTTCTGTCCAGTGTGTATACGCATGTGCCGTTTAAGATCTGTGGATGCTGTAAACGCTTTTCCACACTGGTCACATTTGTGAGGCTTCTCTCCAGTGTGTACTAGCATATGGCTGTAAAAACCTGAACGTAGTGAGAAGGATTTTCCGCAGTGGACACAATTATGCGGCTTCTCTCCACTATGTATTAGCATGTGGATTTTAAGACTTGAACTTCGCGAGTAGGCTTTTCCGCACAGGGCACAATTGTATGGCTTTTCTCCAGTGTGTCTTAGCATGTGGATTTTAAGATATGACATCTGTGTAAAAGCTTTTCCACACTGGACGCATTTACAAGGCTTCTGTCCGGTGTGTGTAAGCACGTGACGATTTAAATCTGCAGGACCTCTAAATCCTTTTCCACAGTGGGCACATTTGTGAGGCTTCTCACCCATGTCGGTTAGCATATGGGTTTTCAGAGCTGAAATACGTGTTTGTTTAACTCTAGCGTGTGTTCTCTGGTGTTTCTTGAGATCTGTCGGGGTTGTGAAACTCTTCCTGCAGGCTTTGCAGTGGTACAGCCTTCCTTTAGGGTGTAGGGTGAATTCAGCGTTCTGTCCACCATCTTCTTGTGGATGTTCAGACACATCTGAAAAAGTCACCATATGCACTTAATCTGGGCTCACATTACAGGATTTTAAAATCTTATGGTTTCAAAATCAGGCGGAAACACACAAACACTCATTATGATAATCTCAACCGATAATCTTTTCTCTACGATCAAAACGCATAGACGCTACAAGATCTGAAAACAATTAAATTGGAAATCACATACAAGATGTCAAATCTCTGGGAAAAAATGAAGAGACCACTGCACATTTATCTGTTGTCATCCTACGGTTGCTGAGTGACGTTTGAATGAGTTGACGGTCATATTCAAATATGCAGTGGTCAATTAATCTCATTCGAATGAGTTGACGGTCATATTCAAATATGCAGTGGTCAATTTATCTCATTCGAATGTCACTCAGCAACTGCAGGATGACATTAGAAAGATCTGCAGAGCTGTATATATATATATATATATATATATATATATATATATATATATATATATATATATAAAAAAGGTTGTAAGTGGTTGTAAAAACAGCTAGAAACTAGCTTATGCTGGTAGAGCCACTTTAGCTGGTCTTTGCTGGTTTTCTTCCAGCTCTTGCTGGTCTTTGCATACAAAATATATACTGTATATGAAAAGTTTGGTTTTTGGCTCCTGGTTCCAAAACGCTATATTTTGGAACCAAAAACCAAACTCTTCATATACTGTTAAGAACAAAATTATTCATACCCCTGGCGTAATGTACCCTGTAAATCCAGAGTTCTCGCGAGAGCACAATTTGAATTGTGCCCGCAAGATACTCTGGCCACGAGCAATGATCCAAATTTCTTCTACCTCTCGAGCGAGAGGGACCAATCAAATCGGTGTAGGCGGGACAAAGGCGAGCTTCACTGATGACGACTGTGCTGCGACGTCCGTAATCATCTAGAAAACATTGCAAGATAGCTACCGATGAACACCAGTTGTTTGAAACGGCTTTGGCCGCTACAATAAAGGATTTAGATTTGGCTTTTCAACTAAAAGAGGAGCAGAAAATCGCCCTCAAATCGTTCCTTTGCAAGAACTGGATACGTCACACCGTGAATTGTTGTGATTGGTCGTAGCGTTATCCAACTGCGTGCAGTGAGAGTTTCAAATGCATGCTTGGTGCCGCCCCTCGAATTGGGCCATTTTCATTACTCGTGGCCAGACCCTTAATCTGAAAGATTCCAGGGTCTGGTTTACCAGGCTAGGCGTAATGTTGATTTTCTCAACATTACATCAATATTTGCCAGGGGTATGAATCATTTTGTTCTTAAATGTACAGTATATGTTCATTTATAGAGATACAGGAGGAGCCCATCTCCTTGTTTATTGATTATCTGTTGTGTTAGATGTAGGTGTTCCAATACAACTGGAATAGTTATTATATGACTGACAGATATTCTATATCGAGTAATTAAATAAAACCTGATGAGGAAATGTATGCACATAATTATGACATTATTTTATAAATCTTTTATTGAGTCAGTACTTACCTTCTCTATCATTGTATGGTTTGGTAACCTTAACCTTATACGGAGCGAAATAAGCTGGGTCGGCTTGTCAGTGTTGCTGGCAAGGTTATAGGAGCGATTCAGTCTCTACTCCATGACTTATTTCACCGTCATGTTATTAGCAAGGCTCTGGCCATTTTGGACTGTGTTGACCATCCGCTCTATAGGGAGTTTGTGCTACTGCCTTCAGGTAGAAGGTACAGAGTTCCCGCCCATAGGACTAAACGTTACCAACTCTCCTATGTATGTACTGCCATTAACATGCTGAATTTGCACAAACAATGTCGTCTTTTTAATCTGCCGCTTCTTTGCACATTTGGACTTTTTGGACATCATTTATTATCTTGTGTGTTGTGTCGTTGGTTGTGTGTCTTGATACCTAGCTGCAACTTAATTTCCCCCTGTGGGATAATACATTTTGACTTGACTTGAAATATTTAAAATTCAAATAGATTTTACACAACAGAGAGGGTCAGTGAACAGATTTTTTTCTCGGTAGATGTCCTCCGCAGCAAAAGAGCTTCACCCTCTAAAGATGAATTTATGGTGGGAAGCTGTGGCGTCAACACCAGTGTCTGTATCACACTCTGCTCTAAGCTCCAATCTTAGCAACGTTGTGATACCAGAAATGTAGTAGTCGATACAAATATCAATTAAATTCCACAATTCTACATACCGCAATTCTCGATACCACAATGAAAAACAACAACACAACAATGAATCTGATGTTTCATGATACAACAGTTAGGTCCGGTTGAACTATTTAGTAATTTCTGATTGGACGAGAGGAATTCCACTTTGTCACCTTAAAGTTAGTGGTCACTCATTTTGCATTGACACAAACGTTCGAAGAGATAGGACAGAGATTTCATAATGACACATTTGACAGTTACTGAGTTAGAAAAGTGAATGAATGGAGTAGGTTGAATGTAATGAGGACATTTGAGTAGATAGATTACAGCCTCTACACTCAACTTGGCCATTACTTTGTAACAGTGGACACAAAGACACATTTTTTTTATATTTATAGGGGCGGGGGATGGATAGTGTATAACATAGAGATAGGTGGTGTCAGGGAAACTGTTGACATGGTGGAGCGTTCTTAAATCCCAAGTCAAAAAACTTTGTTAGGCTATTGTGGTTTGATTTATTTTTTTAAAACGTCATATAACAATGCATTGACACATTGGTATGAAAAAAAAAATGGCTCTTAAAATCTTGGAACAGAGAATTATGGACCTGAGACTTGAATTTAGCTCAGAGATAAAACAATAATGCCAATAATAATAATAATAATAATAATAATAACAATAATAATAAGACATAGTTTGAAAAAACTTGGCCTGATAAACAATGGGACTATGCAGTACAGTGAGTCAGTCAGTACAGTTACAGGCACGGAATACGGATCATTAGCTTACCAGGAGAATTAGGCTATGCTTGTCCATTCAGTTTCAAAAAAGCGGCCCTCTCTAAAATGAGCCTGGCTCTATTGCGTCGACCACATCCATGACTGAGGTCACCAGTGATGCTAAAAACTCGCTCAGAAAACGCTTGCGAAGCTGGCATTGCCAGGAGATCTAAGGCTAAAGGTTTTAGAATCTGGTAGGCAGAACCCTGTGCAGCCCAAAACTCAAAGGCAGAGTCTTCATCGATGGGGTCAGACAGCTGCTCCTTAAAATTCCGGATTTCCTGCCTAACAGAGAGCTTTGAGCGGTTACGTCTAGAAGGCCTGGCTCTAGTTTTTAACAGAAATCTGAACCGAGGTCGCTTGGCTGTTGCCTCTTCTCCTTCGGTGCTGCTGTCTCCTCCCTGCTCGTTGTCATCGCATTGCTCCTCTTGGAGTGGCGACGCCATTTGGGCGATATAATCTTCAGCTCTTTTCGAAAGCTCCTGAAGCTCCTGATTTTCCGTGAGTGCATCAGGTGACACTGATGGGTTTAGGAAGCACGCGGCAGCAGCGAGGGGTGAGAATTTGGAATCGCCGGGATCAAGGAAGCAGCCGAAACGCTGCTTCATGTCGGCCTTCATCATCTGTGCCAAGGAAGCCAGGTCCCTGTAGCCAGAAGCCTCGGTGTGGGGAAACTCAGACAGATGAGCGTTCAGGTCCAGGAGGGCGGGCACCACCAGGGATAAAGACATCGTGTCGCTCTGAAGCATCTGAGTGTGCTCAGCGAAGGGGAGGAGCAGATTTCTGAGAGCTGTCAGCCTCTCCCACTCGCTAGGCAGTAGACAGTCCCAGCCCAGCCTGTCAGCGACCTGAACAAGCGAGTCTTTCACTTGGAGCAAACGTGATATTGTCAGGAATGTGCTAGACCATCTAGTTGGGCAGTCTTTGATCAGAGTGAGTCCACACAGCTCAAGCAGGTGTTCGGTTGCAACAGACGACTTGTGGAAGAGCCTGACCTGTACATGAGCCCTGTCGAGGAGTTGTCTGATACTGGCTTCTTTATGCATCATGTTTACCACAAGGTGCAGAGTATGTACAACGCAGGGAGTCGTCGCCATGGTTCCGTACCTACATAAATTAGACAAACAGAGAAAAAGGACAGACTTAATTAATCCTCAAGACTTAACTTAAGGAGAAATTCGGCCACACAGATCTCCATTTCTCGAGTGTAGCACTGTAGCTGCCAGGCTGCTTTAGCTGTTGGCTACAGCAACTCGAGTGACTGACTGTTCAACTGATTGTTTTTTTTTTTTTTTTTGTACCGACATACTTGACCTTGAGAAATGGAGATCTGTGTGAAAAATAGCCACATTTCTCCTTTAACACATATTTAAAAGCCACTTTCTGTAAGATTCAGGCAGATATGATACAAGACCCTTTAGTTTTCCTTTCAAACTCTGGCCGTATGCTTTGGAAGACTTTGTGTGAGAGTTTATGTGTGTGTGTGTGTTTCAGAGTGTGTGTGTGTGTGTGTGTATGTATGTGTGTGTGTGTGTGTGTGTGTGTGTGTGTGTGTGTGTTTGCACAATTTGCAGACAAGGTTAGGACCTGTAAGAGACGTCTCTAACTACAGTCTGATGGGTCTGTCCTCAAATAAATAATATACATGCATTTTTGGCCCATTCATCCACCTGCATCTCACTCCCCTAATTTGAATGACTTCCACACTTCACGGTGTTATGTTCGGTTACATTTGATACGTTGTTACTTCAGTATAATACATGACTTTTTGGTGGTTAAAAAACGCCGTCCCAGTATTATATCATGACGTCTGAGCCAAAGACATGACACATGCTTTTTAGTATCTCATGCTGCAAACAAGTTTGGAGGGAAAACAAATGAGTTTTGTATCACATCTGCCTGAATCTTGCAAAAAGAGACAATATAACCAAGCATAGCTCGACTGCAGGCATAATCTAGCCTGATACTAAAAATGTTCATTAACAAACTAAAATAATTCACCTTTGTTCCTCGATAATCCCAGAGTCTTCATCCCTCTCCTCTGATTCGTCAGAGCTGTTGGAGTCACTTTGTTCATTTTGAAATGCTACAACCGCGTTGCTTCCGTTATCAGTTATGACAGTTAAGATCTTGTGTTTTGGTATTCCATTATCAGTTATGACTGTTAAGATCTTGTGTTTTGGTATTCCCCAATCCTCCGTGCATTTGTAAACACAAGTCTTTACACACTCTGCAGTGTGCGGGTGGGAGATCCGGTCAAGTCTTAACAATACGTGCCTTGCTTTGTTTTCCTCTGTGCAAAAGTAACACGCACTAATTGCAAGAAATGACGCCGTAAGGCCTCTTTTGGTCCATATAGCCAGTCCAATTGTTATTCTGCGTACTGTGGCGAGCTGTTCTTTAAGTTTCTGTTTTTCATCACTGTACATCTTTTCGATCAAGTTGTTAATTCTTGTTTTCTTGGGCAAGGTAATCTTCTTATCCAGGGCCTCCAACATATGGACGAAATCTTCGTCCTCAACTACACGGGCATGTAGACCGCAGCGTCCAATCCACCGAGCGATCGCTTTTTCTTTGGCATCTTGTTCAGACGAACTTGGTTTGTGTTTAGATGCCGAGGAGAATGCCGCTGTGATAAGGGCCTGTGTCCGTTTTCCACTAGGTTGTTCTTTATGAGGAGTCTTTTCTGGGATCTGTTAGGGAAAAAAAATATTGATACAATTACTCAATATCCAAATATCAAGTCATAGAGATTTAATTAAATGTAAGCTTATCTAAGCATTACTTATTACCATTGCAATACAGGATATCAACGTTTTCGAGATTCAAACTGATAACAAAATACAATTTGCCTATTATATTGACCCTAGACCTAGTGTCAGACTTCATTTATGAAATGCCACCATGCATAATTTTCATGGCATTGTATACTATGAGCATATATAAACATGATTTATTAGGTTAAAGTTGTCTTATCATTATAACACAATGCTGTCAATAGTTGCATGCTATGTTGTCATGACAGAAGTTTGTGTATTCGTTTTGAGCTTTCCTGCCTATTTGAACGCAATGCTATTGATGAAGTCTCTAACTGCCTATCATGATACATAACCTATTCCTGTCGTTATATCACGTGACAGCAATTTTTAACAATTTTTGTTGGACAACGTAGTTAAAGGTGGGAGGCATGTGCTGTCTAGCTAAACTGCCTTCTAAGCTATGATGCTCAATGAGAAACCCTCCATGTTTAACTTAAAGTAAGTTAGTGACCTGAAGTGAGCTAATACATTAAAGCCAGCCAATGTTAACCTGACTTGGCTAGTAACTTTTGAGTGTGTAAAAACCCCCATTACTGACAGGTTATTGGCTTACAAGCATATTTGCCATTTAAGTTGTCAGAGCCGACTGCCCAATAACATTGCTTATAGTATATAGTGGTCTTGGTTATAGTAGGACAATTGGTCACAGCAGTAGCTAACTCACCGAAGCAAAAAGATCAGGGTGGTGTGCCTTCAGGTGCCTCTTCAGATTGGTAGTGTTCTTTCCACTTAATTTAAATCCACAAGGCATGTCTCCATCTTCTTTCATTACATTGCATGTAGTGTTCCGTTGAGCTGCATCGTAATTAAAATGTACCCACACGTCTAGGCGTCTCTTTCGCCCAAGAGCAAGGGAGGCAGCTTGCAATGCGGATAACGACATGTCGCCATTCTCTTGCATATGGCTGTCATTCGATTCTGCACACGTCCCTGGAACCAATGACAGTAGGAATGCATTGTTTAATTATTTTGAGAGACAAACTAAATGTATTTTCAACGTACGACAGTCACAGGTCACATTTAAGTCTTGTCTCGTCTCGTTAACGAAAACAAAAAAATATATTTCGTCACACTTTCGTTATCAAAGATCTATTTTTAGCTCGTCAACATCTCGTTTTAGTCATGGAAAAAAGGTTATTGAAAATGTGTCATCATGCTTTATGTTAACGACATTAACACTGATCATCATGAACATGATTCCATCAGACAGCCACCACCTTAACTAAAAAAAAAACACTGTATTTTTTAAGTCAGTACTTGTACTTTTATTCTAGTTTGGCAATGTGTGCACATTTGCCATGTCTACTTCCAAGTGGGTGTAAACATGTTTTTTTAACATTTGTATATTATTTTCTTTTCGATATAGATATCTGTAGAAAAGCTTTTCCCAACTTGGACACACGTAAATGGCTCAGTATTTGTAAGCTTATGACGAGTATTTGTTGTTTATGTGAAATGTTTATTTGTAAACATCTCTACATAAAATGTAATCAGGCTGGAGGAGGGAACACACATGGATCCCTCCAGAGGAACGGTTCGGACCAGAAGCACTCCTGAACGGTTTTGTGCAGAGCTTAAAATGCAACTGTGTTTGACGGAGGACAGATGTAGGTTTCTAGTGACAAAATATTAGCTATCAGTATGGTACGATGTCTTTGAAAATGACTTTTAATTACAAAGTGTTTCCCTAACAAAAACGCTGTTGCTAAAAGTTAGACATGTACATTTCGCCACCGCATCTGTTGTAGAAGATATGAACAGTGCAATAACTTTAACAAAACAACCAGAAAACAACATTTAGGCAATTGTGGAGAAGGATTCAGGTTCAGGTGTTCTTCCTACAGGATTCATCCCCTGTTATCGGTTGAAACACGCCCCGTAATCACATCTCAATGGAGCAGTATCAGACTCATACTCTGACTAGAATTTGAGTGTCAGGCTATAGCTGTAGGGGAACCCCGAGAACTTCTTCTTTAGTGCTACTGTAATGGGAGCCTGGCAGTAGAATAGTATTATCCGATGAGGAAATATTTAACTTCAAAAAGACCAATAAACTAATTCCAAACACATAATTTTAAACACAACCCCATATGAATAATAATAATAAAAAACACTGATGAATAAATCTGTTTATACATTTCAGTTTCAATTTAATGTCAATATTTTGTCATGACAGATTTTCTTTGCAAATACAGGAAATACTATTACATGCCAGTATGCAAATTCACAAAAACATTGTCTGGCATACTGCTACTGATGTAGTGATCTAGTTGGGAAAAGTGTGTACTTTTGTCATGTCTACTTTCCAGTGTGTACTTCTGCCATGTCTACTTCCCAGTGTGTACTTTTGTCATGTCTTCTTCCAAGTGTGTACTTTTGTCATGTCTACTTAGTGTGTACTTCTGTCATGTCTACTTCCCAGTGTGTACTTTTGTCATGTCTACTTCCCAGTGGGTGTAAACATGCTTTTTAAGACTTGATAACTGTAAAAAAGCTTTCCCACACTGGACACATGTATAAGGCCTCTCTCCAGTATGTTTAAGCATGTGGCGTTTAAGATATTCGGATCTTGCAAATGCCTTTTCACAATGGGTACATTTATGAGGCTTCTCTCCAGTGTGTATTAGTATGTGTAATTTAAGATTCGAAATTTGTGTAAAATCTTTTCCACACTGGACACATTTATGAGGCTTTTTTCCAGTGTGTGTTACCATATGGGTTTTAAGACCTGAAATTTGTGAAAAACCTTTTCCACACTGGACACATTTATGAGGCTTCTCTCCAGTGTGTGTTACCATATGGGTTTTAAGAGCTGAAATTTGTGAAAAACCTTTTCCACACAGGACACATTTATGAGGCTTCTCTCCAGTATGTGTGAACATGTGGCGTTTAAGATATGCAGATCTTGTAAATGTTTTTTCACAACTGGTACATTTGTGAGGCTTCTCTTCAGAATGAGTTAAAATATGATTTTGAAGAATGTAAAGTCGTTTAAAAGCTCTTCCACACTGTTGACATTCATGAGGCTTCTCTTCAGTGTGTACTAGCATGTGGGATTTAAGATTTGAAATGTGTGAAAATGCTTTTCCACACTGGACACATTTATGAGGCTTCTCTCCAGAGTGTAGTCGCATATGGGATTTAAGACCTGAAAGATTCGTGAAGGCTCTTCCACACTGCACACATTGGTGAGGCTTCTCTCCAGTGTGAGTTAAAATATGAGTTTGAAGAACTGAAAGTACCCTAAATGTTCTTCCACACCATTTGCATTTATGAGGCCTCTCTCCAGTGTGTATTAGCATATGGCATTGAAGATTTCGAATTACTGAAAAAGCTTTCCCACACTGGACACATTTATGAGGCTTCTCTCCAGAGTGAAGTCGCAAATGGGTTTTAAGATTTGAAAGTTGTGAAAAGGCTTTTCCACACTGGACACATGTGTGTGGTTTCTCTCCACTGTGTGTTAACATATGGGATTTAAGGTTAGAATGTTGTGGAAAACCTTTTCCACAAAGGTCACATTGATAAGTCTTTCTACGTGTATTCAGCTTTCGTTTAACTCTAACATGTGTTAGCTGGTGTCTCTTGAGATCAGTCAGGGTTTTGAAACTCATCCTGCAGACTGTGCAGTGGTGCAGTCTTCCTTTGAGGTGCAGGGTGAGTTCATCACTCTCTCCATGAATCTTCTGTCGTGTTACATGTGGGTGTTCAGATACACCTGGAAGAGTTACCATATGGACTTAACTTGGGGTTCACAATACAGGATTTTCAAATCAGGTGGCATCACACAAATGAAGATAACCTCAACCTATACTCTTTTTGTACAATCAAAAACGCAAACATATAAACTTCAAATTGCCCAAATGGAATGTTTTCAGGTGCGGAAGATGGCAGCTATTCACATGCAGTACAGTGTTACAATTTTCCAAAAAATTGTAGAGTGTAACGGTGATTTCACAATTTTGAGATCTAAAAAGTTTATTTCTCTGTGGTCGTACTGTAAAGTGTCACTAGTACAATTAGGAAAAATAAACAATAAGTTTGCGTCTGACCGTCTGGTCGGGAGTGGCTTGACAAGGCTGGCGTTATTTATCATCATCCAAGGGGTGTGCTAACTAGGGCTGGGCGATATGGCTGAAAACTGTATCACGATATAAGTATTTCAGATCAGTCGATATCGATAATTATTGATTTTTAAAAAACAAAAATCTATTTCAGATAAGGACCAGAAGGAAAAAAAGTTAAATTTAAACACTTTTATTTTAAAGGGACACCAGGCAAGCCTGATGCTTTTTCTCTACGAAACTCCCCCTCGCTCGGTCTGAAGCTCTTTTCCTTTTCTTTGCATCTTCCGTCAAGGGTTTTTGCTGCTTCTTCGCCGGCTCTGCCATTATACACACGTTTGCAACAATCGCTAGCGTTTCTTAGGCTCCCGCTGTGCTGTGGATGCAGGATGGAAACTGAAACTGCTTCGGTCGCCGGGTACGATACACTGAACTTGCAAGCGGGATATTCTTCCTACAGGCAGTAGGGGCGGGCGAGAGAGTCTTCATTCGCCCTGTAATGAGTCATTTAACCATATACCGACTTACGAAGATGATTAATTAACACGAAAAAGTTGCCTGGTGTCCCTTTAAACTTAACCTTCCTCTGATTTTAATCACTTCAGTTATCAGCAAACAGAGAAAAGAAATAGCAACACAATCATGAAAAACACTCAAATAAATAAATGTGCAGTGCGCATAAGTCTGAATGAAAAGCAGCACTGGTTGAAGCCTGGAAATATTGTAAACAAAGTAGCTTAATTTGCTAGTTTATCATAGTCTACTGGTTAGACTGTTCAGTTTCCCCACGTGTGTTTAAGTTTCAAATTAATACCTTTTCTTCTTGGGACAGGCCCTTTTGAGTCTTGGAAAGTACTATTCCATTTGCATCGGGATTGAGATTATTAGAATTTAGCAGTCAATTTCAATGCAACAGTTTCGAACAAATTCGTGCAGCTTGCTAATGATGCTAACCAGATTTAATAGCAATTTAGCCAGTTGTCTTGCACGATTGTGAATGTTTGGATTACGTGCATGCTGAGGAGGGATGCGCCTGTTGGGAGAGAAAGAGAGAGTGAGAGAAATAGAGAGAGTGTGTGCACGCAAGGACTCATTGAGAGTCTGTGTTGAGGTAGGCCTACTTCTATCCCTACTCTGGTAGAGTTGCACATAGCTACAATGCAAGATATATTTAGCCTATTTATTTATGGACAACGTAAGGAGGTGTGTGTTGCTTTTAATTATCGAATGTTCTATCGAACATATTTTTTATTGATATCGCTTACATGTCTATTGCGATACATATCGCTATCGTTTTATCGCCCAGCCCTAGTGCTAACTCATACTTCCGGGTTGCTTTGCATGGAGGTGATACTTCAGACTTGAACACCGATGGTAAGGGAATTCCTTACTCCACAAATCAGAGAGAATGATGCTCATGTCCACAGTTCAATCTGTGGTGATGCGGTCCAAAACTGCAATTATTTGACACAGAATTACCCAGTTGTGGGCATTGGTGTGGGCGGGGTATAGAAGAACTTGGAGTTCAACGGATAAATCTGATCTGAAAATCAGATCTGAAACTGTTAATGATTACTTGATTCAAGAACACACCAAAGTTCACTCTCAACCTGTTTTCAACACCGTCAGGAATAGCCAGAGACATGTAAGAGACCTTGGTGTCCTTGGTGACGGTTCTAAAGGTCTAAAACCACAGGCACTGTGAGAGTAGAGGTAAGTGCAGTCTGATTTAAATAAAGAGTAAAGTGTGAAATGTATAGATTTGTTCAAAAGTACTGTTTAATAGGTTGCAAGATGGGTCAAATGTCAGTCTCCTTATTTTTAGTCATGCCATTCTAGCAGTGGACCTGGTAATAAATACGAGTAAATTAGCAACATTTTGCAAATATTTGACTGACACTCACGGTCTCACTGTCGCTTCAAGCAAATCCTGATGCTGCACACATTTTGTTTTGTTTTTTGCTGTTGAAAACCGCTGTGATAAATCAGTCGAGGCAAGCAAGCATGCTGTTTAACTGTAATGTTAGTCATCAGATATTCCGGAGAGTTCATTGATGTGTGATTGTATTGTCACCGAAGTAATAAATAACATCTGGTATTTAGGTGGAATTGTTTCCGTGTCATACAAGATTAAGTTACAGGTTAAGAACATGGTGACAAGTGTTCTTACTAGCAGTAGACTATTACGCTAAATTGGAGAAATGAGGGGCTAAACTGTCCCAGTTAAGGGGCTAAACAGTTCCAGCTCAGGAATATCAATGCGGAGGTGTTTTTAGCCTACATATTTATGTTTTTACAAGCAAACTTTTAGCATGGTGTAATAAGATAGATGTGATGCTATATGGGCCTCATGCGAATGAAAAAAAAAAAAAACTTGTCATTATATAGTTCGGAACACAACGTGAAAAAAGAGAAAAGTTTTCACATTTTCCTTTATAGTAGCAATGGATACTCTATTTTGTGTGTGTGTGTGTCCCAGCATGTTACACACACACACACACACACACACGTACACTTCACTGTCGTAGCCAGTTACAAGTTATGATGAATATGGTGTCATGTAGGTTAAGTGTTCTGACTAGCTGTAGGCACTAAATTGGAGAACCGAACCAGTAGGCCACGGCTGACCCAGCTAGCCCAGACAAAAGTCCTTTTAGGCAAGTACTTTTAGGCAAGTCCCTCCAGTCCATATTGCAACGCACTTTGGCCACTAATCAGCAGGGGTGGGTAGAGTAGTCAAAATCTATACTCAAGTAAATGTTTTTTTTCAGTTTAGCATGAACCCTTATTGTAAAATGAAAAATAAATTAAAACCCTATTGTGGAATGAAACGTAAGACAGTGTGCAATCATTTGGTCTTCACCAAAGTCCTTTTAAACAAGAAGTCCCTCCACTCGGCGGCCATATTGCAATGCACTTTGGGCACTTATCGGGCATCTATTTTAGGGCAGAACTGCGCGTGCGCAAGGCTTCACAACACCAACCTCGCTCCAGCTGAGAGAACACACCACATGATTGGCACAATGCATTCCCATGTCAACTTTTGGCCTAGAAAGGTCTGGACATCTGTAGACAACTGCCATATTGGCCTTACAAACTAACCCCATGCATTTCTATGGAGGATGTTTTGAGTGCTGTGTCTCCTTATTAGAAAGTCTTTGGCCCAGCTTCCTAACCACTAGGCTACCAACGGCATATTCAGACAAAGCACTACAAAGGAGTACTAGCGAGAAGTGATATGTTGAAAAACGTCTCTGCCGAGATGCAATCAAATTAAAGGTGCTTTAAAGCAACACCAAAGAACTTTTCCTCTGTTACACAAACGATATTTGTTTATCCAGCACTGGCTTTGCAAATAACGATGTCCCCAGAAAAAGTAGAATATGTTGCATGATTTTATGAAAGTACAATGTATTGCGACATCAGATGCAAGTCAAATTTGTAGTTTCTTATGTCTCATTCCATCGAACTACAGATCCGCTACCCGATCTGGCAAACTTACATAGTGCGGTTATAGCTGATAGAGGGCCGCGAAGTGAATGCAGAAGTGCAGTTCACCCTGTTAGGAGTTGATGAACCACTGAAACGATTTTGGAAACATTATTTTAAGGTACAAAAAACGGTTTCTTCGCTAAAACATTTTTGTCACATACAGCAAACATCACTTCACCATCCACTAGGTGCCTTTGCCCTGAAAACACTGTAAAAAAAAAGAAACAGCCTCTGTGGGCAGCCATGGCAACAACAACAACCTGGTCCAGCCTGAACACATAAACTGTTCCAGAGGGAGTAGCGGGCTAGCTCTCTGTTTTGTTTGGACGTCAACAAAAGTGACGTTACCCAACATCGCTTAGAGCACCTTTAAGCAAGCAGAGATGCAAGTTTGTGACTACTGCCTTCTTGTTTAGCATTTTTTTCAGTTTTAAACAGACAATTGACAGGGCTCCAGACTGCGACCACAATTAGAGAGTGTACGACTGAATTTTACATCCAGACGCACATATGCGACCAGTTAATTTGCCTCGTTTTTTACACGTATTGAAAACAAATGTTGTTTAAAGGGTTGTTTAAAGGAAATGTTTGTGCATCCCTGTAGCCAGCCACTCTGAAGCAGTCAAAGGTGATCAAGTCAAAAAGTCGAGACAGGAACCATTGTCAACATTTCTGTGTCCACCACTCTGGTTCATCCAAAACAAACCCGAAAAGGAACTCAAAGTGCTAAATACCGGAATTATCCTTTAATGGGTTCACTTACCTTGTCCCCTACACGTCAGAGGAATTACATTCAAAAACATACCTTCATATTACATCAGAGTTTATCAAGGAAAGATACACAGTATATCAGATGGATTACACGAATACATAGTAAGACAAAATGTCCACCATAATTTTCTGTTAAATTATATATTTCATGGCACAGATGACGCCATTTCACTGCTTGCTTTTATATCCAAAACAGGCCAGAAGTGTAGTACCATGCCGCCATCTGGTGGCCTGAAATATGTAATGTAGCCTAGGTCCTTAATACTTGTATATTTGTTAGAAAAGTAGCGACCTTCGAATGATCTTGTACTTGTCAATTATTCGTGTAATCCATCTGATATATTCTCTTTATTATTTTTAAACTTCTTTCCTTTATAAATTGTGTTGTATCATTAAGGTACGTTTTGGAATGTAATTACTCTGACATTCAACATTATACGACCATAATTTTGAGCAATGGGCACAGTCTTAGGGGCTGTATGTTCTACCAAAATGTCGTTTATTATCAAAGTGAAATGGTTGCTGGCATAAGTCAGCGGCGTTAGTTTAAGCACATAATTAACGTTTTGTTTACATGTGTTGAATGGAAGTCAATGTGAGCCGTAAATCGGTAAATGGCGGTGACCAATATTTCTCCGGAGAGAGACGGCGATATTGCAAACCCCTCTACGCGTACAGTTACGGATTTCCGCACAGATTGGTGACATTAGCATGTACCGTTAAATTTTTACATGATTAACAGATAATTATATTAGTCTGAAAAGGCTTTCTGAAAGGACTTACTTCCCAGCAGATTATCGTGCGCTTGCTTATCATCTTCTTCAATCTTCACTTCAATCTCCGCCACTGTCGGTGTTTCATCTGTTTCCGTTTTACAGTGAAGCTCTACAGATGGCTTTTCTTCATCTGGACATGCAACCATATGACCATATTCCTCCTCTTTTATGTCTTCTTCTTTCACCAGCAGTCCCAGATCAACCCGGAGTGGTTCAATCACGTTACAGCCAGAGCTCAACGGCTGTCCGAGATCCATGTTTCCAATGAACCAAAGACGATCACATTAAGTGTCCTATATAGCCAGACCAACACAAATATATATATTTTTTAAATGATTTGTTTTCTAGGTCTGTTTTCTTCTTTTTAAAGAAAAGAGCAGTTCGCTATCAACAACTCGCCTAATCGAGGTAGAGGTTATAAGCTGCATTCGGCAAATTCCTGCATACAAGGATAGTAGGCAAGGCTAAGTTTCGCTGCTCCGTACACTGTGACCATCTAGTTTTCAATGTTTTGTCCGATAGGATGTCGAACAAGGATATATGGGCGCAGAATTAAACATTCTCGAAACAACGTCGCCGAAGCACCAAGGTTTCCGCGGACTCTTTTCAGAAACTTTTCCTGATCTGAGCGTGAATAGTATTCTTTGTGGTTAGCCAACCAACAATACTATGCGTGTACATTACTGCCACCACCTGGTGTGGAGTGCAAGGGTCAGTGACCGAAGTATAATTCATGTGCCGTCACTGACCTGCAAGTATCTGGATGTTGGCTTTGTTGTATGTCGTTCAAACCATAGATATTATGGTTTGAAGTTCTATAGGCTAAGTGCACGAAAGGCTCTCTGTGTGCTTGTTCTGACAATTCTGTTTGTGCATGAAGTCTATTTCTGCTATATGGAGTTGTCTCATCTAAGTATATATAGTACAGTATATATACTTTTTTGATCCCGTGAGGGAAATTTATTTGGTCTCTGCATTTAACCCAATCGGTGAATTAGTGAAACACAAACAGCACACAGTGAACACACAGACATCTGTGTGACATTCTAAGACATCTCAGGTGATGTCTTAGAATAAAAGCTATCTTCTTTAACTATATATTTCAAAGAGTAGCTGGAATAGCTCCAAGGATGTTATTGTACTTCTATAAATACGGTTAAATCTCATACAGAACTCCTTATGCTGTAGCCTAGCATATTGCACAATCATCCATGAAATGGGCTATGGCTCACATCCTTTCTGAACACCATTCTTCCATACACAGATTGTTGACAGAGCCAAATGTATCTATTATTCCATACTGATGTGTTGTGTGGTGTGAAATTATGTTTTGTATATTAACTTCCAATAAAGAAGGACCTGCTGGTGGAAAGCTCTCTCCTGTGCGTGTTTGTGCGTTGTGAATAGAATGTAGTGATTGTGTGTGTTTGTGTGTGCGTGTTTGTGCGTTGTGAATAGAATGTAGTGATTGTGTGTGTCTTGTTGTTGTTTGATTTGGTCTGCAGTGCATTTTGGTTGCTGTGAATCCCATATATGTTTGCTGTGACATCCAACACCTTTTGAGTGTGCTGTTTGTGATGTGCTTCTTGACTCTAATAAAATAATAATCTATTTTTTGTACTGGACCATCGACGAACCTGAGTGCCTCGCTGGAATAAAATAACTAATTAATTGAGTGTAAGTCCCATCGTGGCGTAGTCTACTTGTCAAGTCCTGTTAGTTGTATTCCACCTGCCACAATTACATTTCATTTAAGTTCAATGTTAAAGGAACAATATGTTAACCTGACAATAGCCAGATGAATTTCGTTCCGCTTAGCTCCGCCTAGCTTCACTCACATCCATCTGGGACCTCTTCCATTGAGAGTGATTTCTAGCTAGGCGGAGCGAAATTCATCTGGCTATTGTCAGGTTAACAATATGTAAGATTGTGCCCAAAACTGGTACTGCAATCACTTTCAAATTACTGTAGAGCGGTGTATCCCCTCTCCCCTGACTTGAGGTTGCCAACCTGGATGCCGAAACAGTACTGACTTTGTGATTAGTAGATAGGTTGAGGGTGGCGCATCAGGCCAAAATACAACATGACATGACAAAACACAACATCAACATCAGTTGAGGGCTGCAACTTCACTTTTTAAATGACAATATCCTGGCCGGATTTCTGTTTTCAGTAAGTATTTGAAATGAACATGATTTCTTAATGTCTAGTGACATATCAGGGCCATTTTAGGATTAATTGAAATACATTACTTACATACGGTTCCTTTAAGTTTCTTGCGAAACATTTATCACAGCAACTTTCCATTAAACTAACGCCGCTGACTTATGCCAGCAACCATTTCACTTTGATAATAAACTACATTTGGGTACAACATATATAGAGCAGGAATAAGAGAATTTGGCTTAAGCAGTGAGGAGAAATTTTATGCAAAGTGTCAGCATTTGCCCATTGCCTACATTTGTGGTCGTTTAATGTCAAATGTCAGAGTAATTACATTCCAAAACGTACCTTTATAATGATACTCCACAATTTCTAAAGGAACAAAGTTTAAAAACAAAAACACAATATATCAGATAGGATTACACGAATAATTGACAAGGAAGTATAAGATTATTCGACGGTCGCTTCTTTTCAAATAAATGTAATGGGCTACATTACATAATTCAGGTCACTAGATGGCGGCATTTCACTGCACTTCCGGCCCTTTTTTTGGATGGAAAAGCAAGTAGTGAAATGGCGTCATCTGGCGGACGTGCAGCGCAATAGCGCCATGAAATATTTAATTTAACAGGAAATTACGGTAGAATTCTTGTTTTTTTCTTACTAATTATTTGTGTGATCCCTCTGATATATTGTGTTTTTCTTTTTAAACTTTGTTCATTTATAAATTGTGATGTAATATGAAGGTATGTTTTTGAATGTAATCATTCTGGCCGCCAGAGTAACCTGTTATACATGACTCACGGACAAAGGGAAAATGCAAAACACTCCCCGTCACGCAGCGTCAATTTTCTTCCTATATATATACACGTTGTACGAAAATGTAGTTTCTTAACAAAGTGGAATGGTTGCTGGCATAAGTCAGCGGTGTTAGTTTGAGCTAACTTCAATGTAAGTCAATGGGAGCAGGAAATCGGTAAATAGCGGTGACCAAAAATTATTTCTCTGGATAGCAAGAGGGCGTTTCTTTAACTTACCAGAATGAAAATGCAGGGAACACACTCTCATCGACGTCGGGATACTGTGGAAGGTTATATTTGGTCGTCTTACAGCCGCGATCCAAGCTAGCCGACGACTCTTTGTTATCTCGGATACTTGGTCTCCCTGGTGGCGCCTCCAAACAGGAAACCGGTGGAAAGTTAATCCATTTTCGATCTTTTCCCCATGGCGATTATGTGTTGCGCTTTTACATCCCACAATACAGCAACGGT
This sequence comes from Alosa pseudoharengus, assembly GCF_046254945.1. Taxonomy (NCBI): domain Eukaryota; kingdom Metazoa; phylum Chordata; class Actinopteri; order Clupeiformes; family Clupeidae; genus Alosa; species Alosa pseudoharengus. Next base: position 2,018,258 of record NW_027468564.1, on the reverse strand, counting down.
TTACCATGGTTGAGATAGTAACGCCAAATTAATCAAATTAAGACACTACTGAGGAAGTATGTCTATTAACAGGGCGCAGTATTCCGAGAAGCAGAACTTGCGCAGTATTCCGAGAACAGAACTTGCGTTGTGTTCATTTCCTGTTACAATTTAAACGCTTTAATCGCTAAAACTATCTTGTTTGTTAAACTAATCTCAACTTGCAGGACAAACTGCCGTTACTAGTTCTAAATGGATGGTTGCTACGGCCAAAGGCCAGTCGTTAGTTCTATCTCTCCCGTTGTCAAGCGGGCGTATCCCAAGATTCTGATGAACTTTAGCTTTAAAACATCACTATTTTACTTAGCCTGCTACCATCCATCTAGCTAAAAGCCACCTCCATCATATGCTACCATTTTGCTATGTTCTAAACGTCTATATTTTACAGCTCGGATGCAATGAGACAATTAGTTTAAACTTCATAACGAGCATCTTTTCCAGCGATTTTTGTGTGAGCATATCAGTGAACTCCCCTGACCACTCGGTGAGTTTCACGTCTTTGTAAACGCAAGTTTAATGCATTTTAGGAAGGATTGTTCCAGCAGCCATTGTGGAGGTGTGGGGTGGGGGGGGGGCTCTACCACAGAAACCGAAAATTCTCGGGCCAGCAGCATGTGTCAAAATTTCAATCTTAAAGAAGCCCTATGCAACAATTTTAGCAAAAATTACCTTAATTATGCAGGTTGAGAGTCGTTCTGGTGGTTCTACAACACTTTTTGGGTCGTTTGGTGGGTGCTTCATCTCCCCCTAGTGCAGCGTTTCTCAAACTGTGGGTCGCGGAGACTTGCCAGGTGGGGCGCGAACTGACGTGAAAAACAGGAGTTTTTTTTTAATTTGTTTTATTTGTTTTTATCTGGGCCCAGGTAGCACCCGATGCGCAATGGACGCACTGTGTTATTCACAGGGAAGCGCTCGTGTCAAGGCAGCTTGCTTAGTCCCGATCTACACGAGATTTTGAACGTTGTTGTGAGAGTGGTGAATTTCATCAAAACCCGGCCCTTAAAAGCGTGTCTATTCTCCGCACTTTGCGAAGAGATGGTAGCTGAACAAAAGGCTGTACTGTTTCAAAGCGAAGCAAGGTGGCTTTCCCGAGGTAAAGTGCTGTCGCGCGTGTTTGAGCTCCGAGTCGCCTCTTCTTGGAAGGACGCATGTTTGAATCTGCAAGCACGTTCACTAATGAACATTTCTTGACGAAGCTGGCCTATCTTAGCGATACATTTGAGTTAAATGTCCAGTTACAAGGCAAAGACAAACACCTACCTTACCTAGCAAATAAGATTACTGCATTCACCAAAAAAACTTGAGTATGGGACAGGCGCCTCGATCGCGACAGTAGCCTATTATGCCTTTGAGATTTCTGAGCGAAATCGCTGAAACGTCTGATTGGGAGGCACTCTTGTGATTCCATGTATTAAACAGTAGGCCTAAATCACATCCCTGCAAAGTTTATTTAAAAAATATTTCCCAACCAGCAGTGCTCAGTATGACTGGATTATAGATCCATTTAATGCAGCATGTTGGTATTTCATTGAATATATTGTACAATGCTGTAAAATGGCCTATGCTTCCTAATATGTTGCTGGAAAACAGAAATATGTGTGTTATGTATTTATTTATTATTATATCTGCAGCACCAGCTGATTTTAACTCTGTTGAAGAGGATATATTTAGAACTTGTCATTACAATAAATTTGACAATTTTAAGCTTGACCTACCACTTTCTTAGAGCGATGAGGGACAGGTGGGGCTCGAGAATGCCCCCTTGATCAAAGTGGGGAATGAAAAAAAAAGTTTGAGAACCACTGATCTAGTTTGTTAACTACCACAGTCACGAGTTGGGTCGCGATAGTCTATCATTTTTAAAAAGTGGGTCCCCAGAAAAAAAGTTTGAGAAACACTGCCCTAGTGCTTCTCCGCGGAAAAAACAAATATACAACTTTCTGGTCGCGGACTGAACACATCCGGATGTGACTCGAAAATGTAGTCAGATTGTAGTTTCTAAGAAGACTGCAAAACGGAGTCCAACTTGGCTTTGTTTGTGTTGAAATTCTAAGTAAGTAGCCTACCCTTGGAGAACTTCGTTTTTGTAATGTGGTTTTATAGTCTCTAGTGTTTGCTCGACCGTTTTATTGTGAGCCCTGTATGTATTTAGCTTGGTTTCTTGATGGCTAGCTCGCTAGCTAGTGGGGGTTTAGCGTAGCAGTCACTTGCTACCGAAGCTCCAGGGGGAGCTATGTCGTGAAAAATGTGAGCCTAAATCAGGCAAAAACCCAGAAACAGCGAAGGAATAACCAGACCTGCATTGACCTCTCCAGAATAAGTCCCGCCTCCGTAACTTCCGTATCCATCCAACTTCCGGGCGTGGATTGTCTATGAGAAATAACATGGTGTTTCGAAATATCATACCGGTAAAACATCTGTAGGTAGCGAAGTTGAAAAAGCTGGTGGGCAGATTGGCCTACACACTTCTGCCATATAGTTTCCACTGGATTTTTTGATTGTCGGTGCCGTTTAAGTAATATACTATAGACTATATTTCTTAAACGGCACCGAAAATCAAAAAATCCAGTGGAAACTAGATGGCAGAAGTGTGTAGGCCAATCTGCCCAGCAGCTTTTTCTACTTTGTCACCTACAGAGTTTGACAGGTACGATCTTTCAAAACGCCATGTTATTTCCCATAGACAATACACGACCGGAAGTTGGATGGATACGGAAGCTAGGAGGCGGGATATATTCTGGAGAGGTCTATAGGGCTTCTTTAACCATTCTATTTAATCAGAAACAATCTGAAAACAGGGCTTTGAGTGTAAAATACCGAACTTGTCCTTTAAGCAAAAAGAGAACCAGGTAGCCATAGGAACTTTATTTTTAGTTCACAGAGGGCGTCATCATCATGTAGCTACACCAGAATTCAAGACAGTTGTTCCATTTGAATTTACTTTAATAGTTTTGACGATGTGTTTTTTTTTTTATTCAGCTTTAAAGCATTAATAACAGGCAATTCCGTGTAAAAAAAAATCATTCAAACAGCAACATCATGCAGTGTTGTTTTGTTCAAGACAGTTTCAGTTCAACAACATTTTCACACTCAGTTATTAACAATGCAGTTCTCATGTTTAATATTAAAATAGCTTTTTCATCAATATTTTTGTTGCATAGTTTTATACAGAATGTGTCATTTTGTGAGGTGTTTTTCTTCTGATTTCACTATACACTCAGTAAGCTCGTTATTAATCCCACAACACCTTACAATTAAAAAGCAGCCATTTTGTTGTGTATTTTATTTCATAAAAATAACCTTTCAGTCAATTCAGTATTGCTAATGTTTGATTCTAATGTGCACTTCCTCATGGCTCTTCAGATTTGATGGAACATGTTAGTTAGTTAGTTTATTTGTCCTGATAGCAATACATTTATGGTTAAAATGGATAATAATTTAACTTCAAGACTACTTTTAGTTAGCCATGTAACCTTCTTGGTTTTAAACAAAGACACCCTCCCCTCCCCCAATCAAATGCTAATGTGCTGGTTAGTTAGACAGGACAAAGGATATTACCTTGATATAATGTATCCATGTGTCATGAAATGTAAATGTATTCATGTTTGGTATCATTCTGATAGTCTCATTACAAGGATTGTAATGATTTGATTGTGAGAATGTTTGGAACATTCTATAAGTGATATTTCTGATATATAAGATATCTCTCCTCATGCTATTCAGATAGGTGTGAAGTGGGTGTGAGTAGGTGTGTCTGATACCAAGTGTTTAAAGCATTTAAAAGTAACTAAACTGAAATGTTTGCCAGATTTTGGATTGTCAGACTAAGGATGTAGAGCGGAAGAGAGGAGGAGTTGGCTACAGGCCAATCTAGGCCTTTCAGGCCTGGGCTAGGCCTACATAGACCATAGACCTTTTTTTTGTACCCTCTCAGCTTGTAACAGAATAAACCTGATTCCTGAGTGTTCCTGAAGTTCGCCAGTCTAAGATTAATATTAAGTAATTATTCACCACAATTACTTTCATGGAGGTTCCAACCGCAGAGATAATATACTTTTGTCGCTAATTCTAAGATGCCGCAGTTTTTTTTCTTTTTCTTTTTGTCATCGCTCTGGTGACAGCTCCCAGGTAAGGACGCTTTTTATCTGCATTTCTTCTTTGGTGATGAACGAAGGTGGATCTGTAAATCCGGGCGGTTCCTGCTAACCACAGTTTGGAACGGGCGTTAAGATATCGGAAAAGGCATTCTGAGTGAGTAGACATTTTGGCAAAACCGTAACTTAATAGTGGACACAAAATTGTGCTTCCCCGATTTTGGCAATATTTTGGCAAAACCGTAATTTAATAGTGGACATAAATTTGTGCTTCCCCGATTTTGGCAAAACGTTGCACAAGACGAATTCATCCATATTTTGTAAATTGCCCCATATGTGTTGGATGACATTGGCTTCTATGAAGCCCAATCCAGATAAGGGAGCCTCTCTAGTGGGTCTAGAGAGTAAATAGGTTAAGCGAGTTTGTTCAACAGCTCAGTATTAAACACGGTGGTTCGTGTGCGACCTATTTTCCGCGGTTTTAGGGACGCCAGGTCCTAAGAAGCTACGTAGCTTATGCCCCTTTTTGTTTACAGAACATTCATTCCTTCATTACCAAAACAGAATATTAGACAGAACTTGGCGCTGCTGTTTTTGTTTTTATCACCAAGAGCGTATGAGCGGCTAGAATCCAAAGTGTTAAGCTAACACTAGTCTTGTTTTGTTTTTGAGTAGATGTGGTGTTTTGTTTTACATCTGAATCCAGGATTTTTGTCGTAATCTTTTTCAAGTGTACAAACAACATAAGCTCAAACAGCATAAGCTCAAGAGAGCATGATTAGGCCTCTTTTAAGTACGCCTGAGCTAACTAGCTGCCGCTAGGGGCGTCTAGATGTCTTTGTGAGCTAATATGAGCTAACTGAAAAGGCTTGACTAAACTTCTTTTGTTTTTTTTTAAGCAGGAAAATATTCTTGCAGCCCGTTTAAGTTGTCCTCCAGCTCCATGGAGCTGTGTGTGTCCAGTATGAATGAATGCGCGTGTGGGCCGGCCCTGTGTGTGTGAAATTTGTTTATTTCTTTATATGTGTTTGTCTCCATTTTTTGTTTCAAGTCCTTCTGTTTTTAAATGTATTGGTGAGGAATTGTTGCAAGCTTATAATCTTATCAGGATCAAGGACTTCAATACCTTTATTTTTAGTATCAAGTAGTTTGTCTTTTCCTGTAACTTTTATTTCCCAGCTGAAATGGATTGCTGTTTATGATGTTTTAGGCCTACTTGATGAGATAAAATAAATTGTAAGTCTTCAATTTTTATTTTATGCTTTTCTTGCCTTTAAGTTTGACCCAACTATGAAACAGGATTATCTGAACTGCTGAATGTTGAAATGTTGTCTTTGTTTTCTTGGGTCAAAAGTTTTCACACCTTTTGCTATCTTATCTCACTACCTTTGTTTTAGCATCACTGTATTCTATAACCAACCCCCCAGCTTCTCCCCCATGGACACAAAAGGAGCTTCACTGGGGAGATATGAACCTATGTGTTAATGGGAGACCATTGTTGATTTCAACCATTTGTCTTTCTTTAATTTATTTTGTCTTTTGGGGTTTAACATGTTAAGACAGATTTTTATTTTTGCTTGTATGTCAATGGGAAATGTTTGCTACATGTTTACGCCTTGTTTGATGTGGGCAAATGTTCAATTGAATGGATTCATACCCACAACTTGAGTTTCTTTCTGTTTGAAATTACCTTTTATTTGTTTTTAAAACAAAGATTTTTTTCTCCTCTGCTGATCTCGCGCCATTGTTGGCGAATTTGTAGGCATATAACAACAAAAACAACAACAATACAATAACAACAAAAACAACAACACTACAACAAAACACCACTTAATTTCGGGTTAAAATGCATTACTGAAGTTTGTCCCCGAACAAAATATACACAAAATATGTTTTTGGAATGCCTTTACATTAGCCTACCACGTTACAGCAAATTAGGCCTACATTATGCCACTTTTGTAACACGTTACTCCCAACACTGTGTAGGCAGTAGCAGCAACTGGACTCCATGCATTTCCACAGAATTATTTTTGGAATCTGATCCCTTATCATACCTATTCATTCGTACTCGTCGCTTGACTTATCGTGAAGTTATTCAAGATGGATGCGAACGGTAAACTTCCTGAAGGTACTGTCTGTATAAATCGTCCTGTAAATAAACTACCAGTGCTTTTACAAAATGAAGTATGGAGCTACTTTGATCCTCGTAAATGGTGTACATTTTTTAAACTTTTAGCTCCAGCTCATTGAATCAGATTAGACCATTGGCATGTCTCCTATAAGATAAGGTCTAATCTGATTCAAGGAGCTAGAGCTAAAAGTGTTACTGTCAGACTCAGAGAACGGCTGGATGAACTGGGAAAAGGTACAACTAAACAGTTTAACTCAAGGGGAGGTGGAAAATGAGTGCATTTCCCCAAATGGTGGAATATACCTTTAAGGCCTTACCACATCATAGCACTGATATGACCTTTCTCCTGTCATCTCGGTCCTAGTTTTGAAACTCTTCCCACATGTAGTACACTGATACAGCTTTTCTGTTAGAATGACAGCACAACCGTTTCATAGAATTCCCCTTAGCCCAACTATGGACTCAGACATGTTACAAAGATTGCCTTTAGCAAACAATCAATACATGAATAAGTCAGATAATAATCAAAAACGATTAAAATTTTTAGCTGAAAGACTTTCCCTGATTCAGAAATTGTAAAAATAAGTGATAATGATCCTAGTCAAACCCCCAGTGAACAGCAGAACTCTATGGAGATTCCTCAGTTATGAGATTCTACGGCTTTAGTCCTGTATGTATGCGTTGATGATTGCCTTTAGTCCTGACACGAATACGGCTTTTCTCCTGTATGAATCCTTTGGTGTTTCTTCAGGAGAAACATTTGACTAAAGGCCTTCCCACAGTCAGAGCACGGATACGGCTTTACTCTTGTATGTGTACGTTGATGAATTCTCACATGTTTCACACACTTGAAACTCTTCCCACATGTAGAACACTGATATGGCTTTTCTCCTGTGTGAGCGTTTTGATGAATGGTCATCTCGGTGCTAGTTTTGAAACTCTTCCCACATGTAGTACACGGATATGGCTTTTCTCCTGTGTGGATCCTCTGGTGTGCTGTGAGATTACCTTTTTGTCTAAAGGCCTTTCCACAGTCAGAGCATTGATATGGCTTTTCTCCTGTGTGGATCTTCTGGTGTTCCTTTAATTGAAAGCTTTTTCTAAAGGTGTGTCCACAGTCAGAGCAATGATATGGCTTTTCTCCTGTGTGGATCTTCTGATGTTCATTTAAATGAAACTTTTTATTAAAGGTGTGTCCACAGTCAGAACACTGAAACGGCTTTTCTCCTGTGTGGATCCTGTGGTGTACCTGGAGACCAGATGGACTACTAAAGGCCTTTCCACAGTCAGAGCACTGATATGGCTTTTCTCCTGTATGTGTGTGCTGATGGATGGTCAGCCCTGTTTTAGTCGTAAAATTCTGCCCACATGTAGAACACTGATATGTCTTATCTCCTGTGTGGATCCTCTGGTGTCGTACTAGAGTATAACTTTGACTAAAGGCCTTTCCACAGTCAGAGCACTGATACGGCTTTTCTCCTGTGTGGATCATCTGGTGTACCTGTAGACTATGTTTTTGACTAAAGGCCTTTCCACAGTCAGAGCACTGATACGGCTTTTCTCCTGTATGCATGCGCTGATGCCTAGTCACCATTTGCCTAGTCCTGAAACTCTTCCCACAGTCAGTGCACTGATATGGCTTTTCTCCTGTGTGGATTTGCAAGAGAAGTACGAGAAAACATTTTTGAAACAATTATAGTTAATATCATTGAGCAAATATTTGTGTTTTACAAAATCTCCAGAATGTAAACAAGTAATTAGTTACTTACCTTTACAGAAAGAGTATTTCTGGCAATCTTCTTTTAAGTCAGATTCTTCCTCCTGTTTAATTTCCATCATTGGTTCTTCTTTGCAGTTGAAGGTTGGTGATATGTGTGTTTCAGTCTTGCAGTCATAATCCAGTCCGAGGTTTCCTTTTACTTCCTGGTCTGAAAACATGTACTCTTGAAGGAAATCATCAAACTCTTCTTCTTTTATCTCCTTCACTGGCATGGGCAGCGGTGTCGATTCAGTAAATCCTGACATTTCAGACTCCAGTTCTGTGTAGTAAAACAAATCCAGCCAAAAATGACATGAATTGAAGGAATAAAAAGCAAAGAAGTGCAAACAAAGACATACAATATACTGTAGTTGGGCAATTTCATGGAAAATTACATTTTTTGTAACATCCATGTCACAGAACAGGCCGTGGGATTAACTCCTCCACTGGAAAAACTGACTCCGCCACAAATAGCACTGTCGTGCACGGATGTTTATTGTACGGCACCCAGCAGTCACAGGCAAAAGTTGCACGGAAAAGTTTGGACAAAAACAAAATGTTTAAAAAAAACAAAAAAACAAAGCAAATCTCCAGACAAAAAAAAACTACTTCAAAGGAAAAAAAACTACTGTCAAAAACTCAGTTTTCCTTAAACTTGTTACTGCCCCGAAAAAAGATCACAGAAACATTACCTCCTAGTCCCCCTCTGATCACAGAAACATTCTAGAACCTCCTAGTCCCTCTCTGATCACAGAAACATTACCTCCTAGTCCCCCTCTGATCACAGAAACATTCTAGAACCTCCTAGTCCCTCTCTGATCACAGAAACATTACCTCCTAGCCCCCCTCTGATCACAGAAACATTCTAGAACCTCCTAGTCCCCCTCTGATCACAGAAACATTCTAGAACCTCCTAGTCCCCCTCTGATCACAGAAACATTCTAGAACCTCCTAGTCCCCCTCTGATCACAGAAACATTCTAGAACCTCCTAGTCCCTCTCTGCTTCTCTCCTTAGAATGAACACAGAACAGTGAACTTTAGGCCCTAAGCCCCTCCCCCGGGCCACACTAACTTACAACAATAATTAATCAATGTTACCCAGGTTACAATCTAGTAAAATGCACAGGATAAATCACAAATTCTTCATCACACTGCACATAAATATCAGAATCATTGCACCTCCGCCCACCATTTGTGTGTGAGCTACAGGTGCCGTTTGCAAACTGCTGGCCCTCTGTCACAATCCATAACGCCAATAAAATGTGATGGTATGGTATGATGTGAATGATTACATGAAATTTGAGCATTTGCTATTTTTGTCTGAAGAATGTACATGAGAAAAAATGCACAAACAATTAATGTTATCATTCACATCATACAAATGCCAAGGCATTTCACTGGCGTTATGGATATGACAAAAAGTCAATTTTCCGTGGAATTGCCCAGTTGTACTGTTGGTTAAATATAGATATGGTGTGTAGCAGGGGCAGGCCGCAGGCTCTTTAGGCACTCTCTGTTGGCTCCTTGGGTTTGTTTAAAAATTGCCTATAAATAAAAAAAATACTGTTGTAAAAAAGATTTTATCGGTAAAAAATAAGAGTTCTACCGCACACTGTTGACGGTTACTCGATTTTATTCAGAGCGAACAACGCGTTTCGCATACAGTGTCCTCAGGGTTACTCAGGTATGGTCTGAGCTCTCTTAATTACCTTCTAGTCACATGACCAGTTGTTCTTAAAGTCAATTTTAAATGCCAATATCCAATATTCCCATAAACAGTTAAATACAAATCAACAATTAACTGACAATTAGACATAGACCACATCCTCAAAGATATACAATTTTTATCAAATATATACATATATACATAATTAGCATCATCAAAAATAGCATCATCAAAAATCCAAGATGAGCAAAGAGTTTTGTAGAAAAATACATATAGGTCACAGGTATCATCAATGTATCCCCAATGCCACGAATACAGCTAAACCAGTGGACAATACTCCATTGTCTATACACTCATATTTACAGAAAACAGCTTAAGTCCTGTGATTCATTCATACCGGCGGGTTCAAGAGTGGACAGTTCATTTATCCAAAAGGCCTCTCTTCTCAAGAGCTGTTTGACTATGTTAACACCTCTAGGGTTTGGCAGCATCCTCTCAATGCCAATAAACCTGAGGGAGGCAACAGAACCATGCTTTTTTCTGTGTAATGTCTAGCAATGGCATAGTCAAGATTATTGTTTCTAATGGCTGCTTTGTGACTATTCTCAGCTTGAGGTTGCGTTTGGTCTGTCCAACATACATAAGGCCACAAGGGCATATCAGTACATAAATGACATGGGTAGATAGACAATTTATAAATTCTTTGATATTGTATTTTCGTCCAGAATGTGAGTGGCTGAATGTTTTAGTGTCGAAAGTGTTGGCACAATGGGCACATCTACCGCATCTATAATTCCCATAGACTTGCTGAGGAAGCCAATTTGTCTGTGTGGGTTCCTGGTACACGGAACTAACCACCATGTCTCTAACATTCCTGCCTCTTTTGAAACAGAAACGAGGTTTGCAAGAAGAATAATGGTTCAGATTTGGGTCACATTCCAGGATTCTCCAGTGTTTACTTATGATCTTTTTGACTTGTCTCGAAGCAGTAGAATATTCTGACACAAACACAATTCTATTGTCTTGATTATGTTGTCTAGGGCGAGGATGTAATAGCTCTCCTCTATCCTTCTGATTGGCCCTTTCTCGAGCTATATTGATAAGAGCCTGATTCAGGGGCGTAGCACCAAATTCTGGGCCCTATGCACAAGTGGTGGCCATGGGCCCCCCCAACCAACCAACCACCGGCTGTAAGCATGAAGCATGAGGTTCACAACTAACTACTATCTAACCACACATTGAATTAATCTAACAACTCTTATATGTACTGTATAACAGAAAATAATCTTATTACCCAAGACTTCACTGAATTTCTGTTTTATTTGAAGAATGTTTAAAAGCTAGAACATGAAATGAATGAAAACACTTTTGGCTGAGAGGACAGCTATCTATACAAATTGAACACTTTTGGCTGAGAGAACAGCTATCTATAGCTAACTGAGTGTGATACGTTTCACAAGTTAGCTTTGCTACTAATTTGACAGCCTTTCCTCATGAACCTATATAACATTGAGCCTACTAAGTTAAGCTATTAGCTCATAATAATTTTCGAATTAGTAGGCTATTTAAATGTTGTGGTAGGCTATAAATGAGGCATCATGTTATTTCTAATTTTGTGTTAATGCTGTTTTAGCACTGATAATGGCGGATTCGCGGTGGTATTGAAGTGTTTTGTAACCTTCAGGAGTTAATTTCATTAGACTATTGCTTTCACATTGGGCTCACCTTTCTTGGGAAAGAAGGCTGTTAACCCTTAGAACCCGATTGACGCAAAGTGCGTCAAAAAACACACCCTTTCCTCTCTGTTACATTGCTCCGGAATGGTTCATCGCAGCGAGATGAAACCTTTATTGCACGACAGAGCAGAAGTGGGGCTTTCCAACGAGACTACACACTTGTCTGTACGATCAAGTATGAAAATTAAAAAAAATCATGAAATTAAATCAAATTGCATCATATTTACAGTCTATACTTCTCTGCGTTCACCTGCACACACATTACTCTAGTTTGAATTACTCGCGAACCCGTGATCGCATCGATATGGCAAGCATATCAGATGAAAGAGGGGGCACAGGGCTATCCATTGGTACCATGTTTATCGATCCTTCTGGCTTATAAAACCAGACGAAGTGACTGCAAAATAATAACGTCATGTACACAAACCAACGCTGCACTCATTACTCTCGTTTGAATTACTCGCGGACCCGTGATCGCATAGATATGCCACGCATGTCAGATGAAAGAGGAGACTCAGAGCTATCATTTGATACCAAGTACATCCTTCTGGGTTATAAAACAGACGAAGTGACAGCAAAATAATAACTTCATATAGCTGGACTTACCCCACGTTTTTGTCTGTTCTTGTGGCAAAGCATGTTTATAATCCAATGCTATCATGTGTTTCTCTATGGCAAAGCATGTTCATATTCCGGTTTTGTGATCCTAGCAAATTCCTGCATGGCATCCAATTCAAGGCTCACATTGCATCCCAATTTGTTCAACAAATAAACACCTTTTTTGCCTTTACTTTGTTCATGGCAATGCAGTAAAGAGTTGAGAATTATTATGACTGCATACACACAGGCACGCAGGCTAACACGCAACCTCGGGTCAAGTCAGGTCAGATCAGTTCGTGTCACAGATATGGAGCGCAGAAAGGTCATTTTTCATCACTAAATAAAAAATGGCATTTATTTCCGTAAATCACACAGCAAATATTTCTGTAAATTGCTCAGCCCCAGAGTATCCCTCCAACATGGCAATTATATTGCCCGATTCAGGACAGTCTGCCCTACACACACATGAAATGCATGTAGAGCTGTGAGCTTGCTGTGGTGAGATAAATGTCGAAATATAAGAATTTTTATAATACACTTTTTATATTTTAATTCTTTAAAAATCAAAATAAAATCAATGCTAGTATTAATACATGATAAATGATGGCAGATCTGAATAGCCTAAACTCTCCTGAAAAAAACAATATATAATATATGTGTGTGGCACTTACAATGACCAGAATAAATCCTTATGAATAAAGGTAGTGAAAATGCCCTAAAAACAGCTTAGGGTTCTAAGGGTTAACACTTGTTTTCCCTCGTTTCTTTTTTCTCCCTTTCTTGTCTCTCTTTTCTTTTCTGGGAACCGGATTTAGCTTTCTTAAACTTAGACATCTTCACACCTTGACCGTCTCCATTGCCGCTTCGGCAGAATGAACGTTACTTCAAAAATGCGCCTAGCAGGGGAAGGCGGACTGAACCATTTCGTGCAAGGGAGAGGGTGCCTGCCCTCAAACAATGTTGGCTTGGACACAATTTAATACATCAATCAACTGATGCATTTACCCGAAATATTTGCATCTATATTAGTTAATATTAATAACATTTATTAAGATCTTTAAATTAATTAAATTATTTATTATTAAGGAAAATAAAATTCAACTCCTTAGGGGCCCTCCCCCCACATGGGGCCCGGGTAATTTATTCCCACTTGTCCCCCCACTACGACGCCCTTGGCCTGATTGTACCCCCTCTGTTTGAATCTTTCTCCCATCTCATTAGCCTTAATGTTGTAGTCCTCTTCACTGTTGCAGATTCTTCTCAACCTGATGAATTGTCCATAAGGGTTGTTGTCAATGAGATGGTCAGGATGGAAGCTAGTGGCATGCAATAATGTGTTTCTGTCCGTTTTCTTACGGTAGATGGAGGTGTCTAATTTTCTTTCACCATTCACCGTAATTAGTAAGTCTAAAAAGTGGATCGTCTGTTGACTGTATTCCAGAATAAATCTCAGATTCGGGTAAGTGGCATTAATTTAGCCGTTGAAAGGCCCACACACACACACACACACACAAGTAAACAACACACACACACATTAACACATATACACACACACACACACACACACACACACAAGTAAGCAACACGCGCACGCACGCACACACACACACACACACACACACACACAAACACACACACACACACACACAAACACACACACACACAAGTAAGCAACACACGCACGCACGCACACACACACAAGTAAGCAACACACGCACGCACGCACGCGCGCACGCACACACACACACACGCGCACACACACACGCGCACACACACACACACAAAAAGAGCAGTATATGACAGCAGTACATGACTTGTGTTAGTTTGCTCATAAGTGGGTATAGTAAAAAAGCATATCATCTAACAACACTCCTATACCCATGCAGAAGAATGATAATGACCACGACGATGACAGTCCCCATGAGGTCTCATTCCAACAAGTCCGGCCCACTGCCTGATAATATGAGTATGACACACCTGCTATAGACCCATGCTCATTGCTCAGACTAAAGTAACACAACTTGAAGCTTTTGTTACCATACTTCAAACCAGACATGTGGACTCGAGTCACATGACTTGGGACTCGAGTCAGACTCGAGTCATGATTTTAATGACTTCAGACTTGACTTGATAAAATTCGGCATGACTTGCGACTCGACTTGGACTTGAATACTATTCACTCGAGACTTGACTCGGACTTTGCCTCTTTGACTTGTGATGACTTGACATGTCTCGAATCAAAAACTAAATTTCCTGATCGTGGACCAGTCACCCCAGAGACGCTTTCCCGCGACTAAAAAATAAATAAATAGCGGAGACAAGCGGCCAGAGCACAGTTCGGTACTGCCTCTACCCCCACACGCGTTACGCACTGTGTGTAGGGTACCAAGAGACAGAGGAAGGACCAACATTTAGCCAATCACTAGTAGCTTTACTGCAAACTGATTTGCACTCTTGTTAGAGAACGTTTAATGTCAAAAAGCACCAACATCATGTTACATAAAGTTGATACTTTTCGAGTCCTCTCCATTAAGATCCAACTTAAACTTATGCTAGCCTACAGCATTTAATTGAGAACGCATCTAAGCACGCAGGAGAGGGAGAGAAAACGAGTAGGTTCCAGCTGGCTTGTCATTGTTGATGATGATTGATATCTTCTTTTAAATATAAGAAACATATAAAAGGAAATCGTGAAGGCAACATACGAGATTAGAGGAGATTGCGAATTTATCCGGTTCTCACTAGCCTACTGTAGCCTACTGTTATAAACTATGAGATCACTATGACATAGCTGCACTCACTGTGATTTGGAAAGTGGACAAGAATATTATGAAGAGTTGTCTTTGCCTTGTGTAATGGAACTGGTGAGTCTTGAAGTATTCAATAATTTATTTACATGAAGCACATTATATGCCGATTAAAAACGCATTCCACTCAGCTACTGTAGCTAGGTGGCTACTGGCTACCAGGCTCATAATTCACTTTTAATTGCAAACAGAAAATGTCAAGCAAGCATCATGTCATACATGCTTCTCTTTCCAAAGGAATGAAAGCTGTTTGTGTCAACTTAATATCATGCTTATCATTGTTAATATTGTGCTATACATGTGGCACAAACAATGTTTGAGTTTGTGGACTAGCCATAGGCTATATTTGAACGGAGCTGGTAAAAAAGATCATTATGAGAACGTGTGGACAGTGGCACACAATGACACAATGGGCTTAAAGTGACAGTGCACCATTTACAAATGAGATAAACAGCATCAAATGTGTAGTATTTCTTAAGAAATGAATACTTTAAAACAAAATTACTGTCATTATTATCTTTTAAATAATATAAAAGTGTTGACCTTGGCTTCCCTTATGAGTCGGCACTGGCAGACAGCCTAATAAATTGTTTGCAGGCAAATCTGTGGCCTAGCGCAGTGAAATGCCATCAGTCAAATTATTACTCATCCTTACAGTGGGCTCCGTAATTTGGAAAAACAATATATATATTTGCAGCTGTGCTGAGTGTCTGAGTGGCATATGTCGTAAAAGATTACAAGACAAACATATTTTAATCTGTATTTATAAAAAAAAATACTGTGGATTAGATGGAAGTGCTAAAATTATGATCGATAGTCTAATAATGGCATTATTAAGTGAAGAGTACCTGATGACTTGTTCAGGACTTGAAAAAGATTGGGACTTGGACTTGGACTCGACTTGCCCTTCTCTGTATTTACTTGGGACTTGACTTGGACTTGACTGCTAAGACTTGGGACTTACTTGTGACTTGCCAAACAGTGACTTGGTCCCACCTCTGCTTCAAACACATGTACATGTACCTACACCTTGGGGGCAGCCGTGGCCTACTGGTTAGCGCTTTGGACTTGTGACCGGAGGGTTGCCGGTTCGAACCCCGACCAGTAGAAAGCGGCTGAAGTGCCCTTGAGCAAGGCACCTACCCCCTCACTGCTCCCCGAGCGCCGCTGTTGTTGCAGGCAGCTCACTGCGCCGGGATTAGTGTGTGCTTCACCTCACTGTGCGTTCACTGTGTGCTGAGTGTGTTTCACTAATTCACGGATTGGGATAAATGCAGAGATCAAATTTCCCTCAAGGGATCAAAACAGTATAAATACTTACTTATATACTTAAACAGAAACGCTGCTTTGCACTCTAGTTGCAATTCTGCAACACACTTACTCCTTTATACCACACACTTGGTCCTGCATATGTGGTATCTTTTATCTTTTATGTAGTGTCTTTATTTTGTGTAATATCATTATTTTGTGAAACTGAAGTATGTACTATCTTTAGTGTATGCGAAAGGAAGACTGGTTTAAGTGAAAGAGAAGACCTGGCAGGAAAAGTCATAGATAAGGTTTGGCGCCAGGAAATGTAAGCAAAACCTAAAGAATGTCTGGATGACAGGATGAGAGGGCAAAGGTGGAGGACCATACGTTACTTGGGTCAGCTATCTGTAAACACAGGAGGTGGGAAAGCCAGAGTGTGTCCAGTCTAGGATGACTTGAAGGGGTATAAAAGGCTGGACAGCAGCCAGAGAAGGGCAGCTTGTTTCATGAACCAATGCTCGGGTGTGCATTAAAGCTAGACTTCTTCAGTATTCTTTCGCTTTGTCAAAATTATTCTGAGCTTGAATTAGTTAATCAACATTCTACACAACAAATACTACACTCTATTTCATACATAAGACACTTTGTTCAAAAAATGAAATCTCAGGGTGCCATTTGGAAAACACATGTATCCAAAATACAAAACACATTGGGTAATTGCAACCACTCAAATACACACCTGAAGGCACTTACTAGCAAAACTGAACACCAATCAGCCAGCTACAAAAAGCCCTCAGTTTAGCCATTTCAAGAACTTTGCAAGCATGGATGGAGGGAGAGGAAGAGGAGGAGGAGGACAAGGTCGAAAAGGCCATGCATGGACCCCTATCTCTGATGATATAAGAGCAACTTTTCAAGATTGGATTACTGTAATGCCCTGTATCTTGGCTTGAATCAAACATCCATATCACGTCTGCAACTTGTGCAAAATACTGCTGCCCGCTTTTTAACAAACACACCTAGACGCGAACATGTCACTCCTGTTCTTTACACACTACATTGGCTCCCTGTGTGTTTTAGAATAGAGTTTAAGATTGTATTGTTTGTTTTTAAGGCCCTTAATGCACGATGCATTCACATGTCATCTTTTGGTCGCGGAAGGTGCTGAGATGTGGACACACTACCCCAAAGCCTTTCAAAATTGTCGGAAGTAGACAATCAGATAATTATGTGGTGACAAATTGTAATTAAATAATACATACTCAGAAGAATTTAGACAAAGTAGATGAACACTGAAGAAGTCTGGCTTTCATTCATGCATTCCAGAGCATGGGTTCGCAAAGCAAGCTGCCAACATCCTGTCTTTGTACAGCTTATATGCCCCTTTCCTGTTGCATCACTTGTTTTTGTTAACTCAGAATAGCACACATCTCTTGTGTCTTCTTCGCCACTTTAGGTAATGCATATGTGCTTAGGTTTTCTTTGTATATTTCTGCAAGTGACCTCTGACCCTGTTGAACAGCCGCTGGGGCTGACCAGTATCTATGCCCTTATAGGTAAACGTCTAGCTGCATGCCTTTGCTAAAATTACACCCTGCTGTTCCACCACATCAACCTCAGACAGTTTTCCCAATATACAGAATATCTTTTCATACGGTCAACAGGTAATGACGAGCTGGTTTTGGGCTGAGCTCAACGTTGCGCTCCTCCGCCCCATAATGAGCACAGCCCCGATCTGCAATCTGCAGCCAGGGGTACTTGCCTTTACTTGGTAACAACAGACCTCTGAAGTTCGCCTACAAAAAAGAACCAAAACGGCCATCTTTGCCCATATAAGGAGATCCGGTTGTTAATTGAAGCTAACTACCTATGGCAAGTTGCATTGCAAGTTAGCTCTGGGGTAGCAAAAATCTAAGTGTGCCGCTTTCACGTACCGGAGATCACAGTATCCACTCGAAGGCAGAGGACAAAAGTGTGTTCAGGAAAACATCTGCATTTCAGACTTTTTCATCCCCGCAAGAGTTTAATAAGTGCGATAATTCAAAAATCCCATGTTATTTTCCCCATAGGAAAAATCGCCAGATACCGGATGTCAAAGCCAGATTTTCTAAAATCGTAAAGTTAACTCCTTAATATCTGAAAAATAAAAAGTCAAGTCATTTGAAATCATTTGTCTCAAGTCTAAGTCAAGTCTCAACTCATGAATGGCAAGTAAAAGTCAAGTCTTTTATAGCCTACATGCAGGGATGGGCACAAATACATCAAAATGTATTTCCAAATAAAATACCAAATACCCACCTTAAAAATGTATCAAAATAAACTACAAAATACAGCAGCCAAAAAATGTATCAAAATAAAATACTGTATTTTTGTATTTTCAAAATACTACAAAATAGTTCTTTCTAAAAGCCTTTTTCGTCTATCCTTTCACTTGTACACCTGAAAGCAAGAGACTCCTTCCATAATCAGTCAAAGATTAGATATGCTGACCCCTCATGTTAGACATCCCAATATAAACCTCTGCCCTGAGAAATAAATGGTAACTCAAAGAATCCTAAGTATACTTATTTACTCTATTGGTGTAATAGATTGACCACTATGAATCAGTGAAAATACTGTAACTCAGAGACAAACAATGAAAATTTATGATTTATTTAGGTTTTTTAACCTTTTAAGTTATTTAACACCATCACTATCACACTTATGGTGAGTTTCATCACAGTTGAATCATTTTGTATACACCTGAAACTGGTGTGTGCACACAACCTCTATCAATGTAAATACAGATAAAATCAGGTTGTCACATTAATACCATCCAATCAGTTAAGCCCATTAGAAGCCAATAATTATAACATTAATTATACAATAATTTCTTATGTAAAATGTGCAAGAGGTTGGAAATGTCCTTGTTTGAGGTAGGAAATGATCTTGTCAAGTCACCATAGCAATGAAATATTTCACAGGTCAGAGAACATAGACAAACTTAAAGTCTAGAAAAAAACTGTAAAACAGAAAAAAGAAAGGAAAATAGCAAACTCAAGTGTTGTGATCTAAGCTTGTGAACTCAAGCAGAGACTTTCTAATGAGGAGACACAGCACTCAAAAAATCCTCCATAGAAATGCATGGGGTTAGTTTGTAACGCAGTTGTCTACACATATCCCACCCCTTCCATGGCAAAATGTTGACACGTGAATACATTGACCCAATCATTTGGTGTGATATGAATACATTGAGCACGCGCATTTCTGCTGAAATAAATGCCCGATAAGTGCCCAAAAAGCGTTGCAATATGGCCGTCGAGTGGAGTGACTTGCCTAAAAGGACTTTGACTCAAGTCCTTGTACTGTCCTTGTGTGAGCAAAGGCGTGTGTGTAATGGTGTCTCCTCAGTTGATGCCTTTAAGCACAACTCATTTCTCAAACAGTGTTGCATTCAGTCCAGCAAAGGAAAATAAATGATGGTATTGAACCTTACAAAAAGGTTTTTGATCAGTGGATACTGTTCCAAGGATGGCAAGTACTTCCTTTGGTGCTCTAAAAAATAGTGGCCGAGAACAGTATCACAGGGGCTTGATCATGCGAGGGTGCCACAGACAGACAGAGACAGATTTCATGCTTTATAGATAGTTAGATAGATGTCATCTCAGTGTTTCACAGAAAGTATTTTACAGTATTTTGAAAATACAAAAATACACAACACTGAAGTATTTTGATACAAAATACGAAGGCATTTTCATCATCTCAATAAAATACAAATTACAAAATAGTATTTTGTATTTGAAATACGTATTTTAAATAGCCTACATGTATTAGAAATACTGCCCATCCCTGCCTACATGTTGATCAAGCCTCAAGACCTTAAAAATGTCATGCGAGTCCCCCATGTATGGCGAAGGATCGTCGTTTAAAGTTAGGCTAATTGTGATTGTTAATTGTAGGCTACTGTTGTGGATATCGTAGCTTACCTGAAGTAACGTCTGCTCCACGAAATGAAATGTGTTGTTACACCCGATAAGGCGCGAAACTGTGATTATCCAGAGACTTTGTGCTTTATCCCAGCAAAAGTTCTTGTTGCAAGCAATCGCCAAACTTCCGTAGTTTAGTAGATTCTCTGGTAGCAGCTCCTCCTTTCGCTCCTCAACCATTGACAGTAAAAGACAACCCGTGATTCTTCTTCTTTCCTTTTTAATGGCGGTTGGCAAACATCTTTTGGAAGCATTACCGCCACCTACCGAAATGGAGTGTGAGTCTGGATATATTTAAATCTTAATAATAGCTAAAAAAAAAAAAACAATAGAGAAAGAAAAGGAATTAGGCTACTCTATATTCTTCCAATCAGACCAGTTTCTTCCAAGAAGTTTTTCTGAAGAATTGTTTCTACTCTTAAAGGCTCACTCTCTATCTCCAACTCTTGAATGAGTTGCTGTCTCTCCTGGTTAAACTTATTACATTTTTCTACAACATGCTCTACAGTCTCAGCGGCATCACATACGCTACACTTTCCATCAGCATGCTTTTAAAAGAAATAAAGTACTAGCCAAACCAGTATGCCCAAACCTCATTCTTGAGATAATGTTTTCTTCATGCACTGCCCACAAACCTCTGGATACTGTAGTATTTCCTACCAGTGCTAGCATTATCCCAATCACTTTGCCATTTTCGCTTAAATTTAGATTTGACTATGGTTTTAATTTCAGATTTACTATGATTTATATCCATGGTGACCTCAAGAGATTTGCATGCCTTATAGCGTTCTTATCAGCTAATTCATTTCCCTGCACTCCTAAATGCGCTGGTACCCATAGAAAACTTACATTTATATCAGAATTTAACAATCTACTTATCATCTGTACAATTTCTAAAACAATATCCTGCCTGGACTGAGACATAGCGCTTTGGATGCTCACGTGATTCGAATTCCTCGTGGTTGACATTGACAAACCAAGCACAAAACTATGCACGAGTGCCACTGCCTGGAGTGGAGTTTGACAGCACGAATCTGGAAATAAAATATGCAGTCACGTGTACATTTTAGGACATCCTCAGCTGTCAGAGATCAGGGGCCGTATTCACAAAGCCTTTTATCTTACCACTAGGAGTACTCCTAAATCACACTAAAATATTTTAGCTAGGAGTTTTCTCTTAAAAGTTATTCACAAAGCTTTTCAGACCTACTCTTAGTAAGGAAAAATGACAACTCCTAAACTAAGAGTGAGTCTTCGTTGCTATGGATGACGTCATTACTCATGCACGAGCTTGACTGAAGTGGCCACCTTGATTGGCTGATAATTGTAACGTGGGAATGATTCCAAACACCTCCCTTACGATGATGAGTGACAGGTGACAGGTCTGAGAATGCGTGCGCTACACAAGTAGCGCGAAGGACGGAAGATGATGAATAACTGAATAAAAAGACCTAGCCTAAATGAATAAAGAGTAAGGCAAAACAAATAGCCTAGTAGCCTAGCCTATTAAAACATAGGCCTACGGATTGATGCAGTATACTAGGCTATCTTTGCAACATTATTAAATTAATCTGTCACCATATGCCTACGTTTGCAAAGAGGAGAACATTTTAATTTGATTCACAATGAAACGTTACATTTAATTTACATGTTGACAATGAGTAGTTTTGGTTGTTGTTGGTGGCGTTATGGCATCCCTTTTATGCATACAATGCAAAATTTTTCCCTCGCGATTGGAAGCTCCTGTTGCGCATACCCATTTCAAAACATGCAACGTGAAATGCCACAAAAAGCTGTTTGTGAATAGGTCTTAGTGAGTTAGGAGTCCTCTCGACTTCTTTTAGGCTGTCCCAGACTTAGGTGCTACTTTTAGGTCTAAAATGCTTCGTGAATTACTTTTAGTGAAAAAAATTAGGAGTCCTAAAGTTAGGAGTGACACGCCCATTATTTTTAGGAGTTGCTCCTAAATTCGCCACTTAGGAGCTACTTTTATCCTTAAAATTCTTTGTGAATACGGCCCCTGATGAAAAAGAGTCAGGTCTCAGGAAAAACAGTTGAAACGGTATCACTCCTTCACTCCTTTTTTAGCCAAAACTGTCATTGTGTGACCTCTAATGGTATGATTTTTGGTTAGGAAGCTTAAATTTATGTAACATTTCAAAATTTGGTTTTGACATTTTTCTAAGGCCTATGATACACTTTGGGCAAACAGCATATTTGTGTATTTAAAAAAAAAGAAAAAGAAATCAAAACATAAAAAAATATCAGAGGTGGGAGATTTTTTAGCATGAGTCTTGGATATGTCAAAGATAACTAAAGATGCAATAAAACTCGGTGCAGTTGATGAACTTTGACTTTAGATATGCATGTGCATGCATGTCAGGACCAAGACAGTGCCGAGGTCCGCAAGTGAATTGGTTTATGATTATCACATTGGTCCAGTTGCTCTGTCAGTTAGCATTGGTAGCTAGCTGTGCTGCACTTTAAAAACATACTCCTTAAAACCGAGGTTTTGGAGTTTAACACACAGCTGAGCACAAAGTTGAACGTGATTGCTGTGTAACAGCATCAGCTGATTCCTAGATAAACTCGGGTGAAACCAAGTACCCCTGGCTGCAGCTTGCAAAAATGTGTGCCAAAATGCTAAAAATAACATGTTTGGTGTCTCTTCCCCCAATGGAGGCCAGCATCCCCACCTGTGGAATCAAGAAACTAAATTAGTGAGAAGTAAGAGATTGATAAATGATTGAGAGGTATGGGCAACATAGCAATGAGTGTGGGACATCTCATGTCATGAATTACATTTGGAATACGTTTTCAGATTGATATGGTTGAATCAGTTTTCCCTGAATGGGACATGCAATTGGGCAAATTAAATTGCCCAAGGTCCACCCCTGGGAGGGCACCCTCCACAATCTTATAGAGATGGCCCTTGAAAACAGCATGTGAATACTAAGTGTAATGTTTCTGGTGCTTTGTGGTTGTTCAATAAAGAGATGGTTGAATTCGTGTGAGGTCTTTTACTCATTCAGCTTGCAGAGCACCACACAATGCACCAAATAATGTTCTACTCTCTATGTCCTCTAAGCACGTAACTCACGTTCATGACGTCACTCCACAGAGCAATTGTTTAAATCATTACACTAAGACCTTGTTTACACGAGCATGTGTATTTTTATAAACGAAGACATTTCCCTACGTTTGAGCCTTTCATTTAGACGCAAACGGAGAATTCGCCCCGTAAAACGGTTATCCAAAAAAACTCCGGCCAAAGTGTTTTTTTTTTAAAAACTCCGTTTATGCGTTTGGTTCTAAACTGTGGTAAACGGAGTTTTGGGCAGCCAACGTAACAGTATGCGACAGAAGTACACCAAATGTGCGACCAATGTTTACATTTACATGTTCTCACGTGTGACTTTTCAGGGTTCTGATTGGTTAATGTGAGCTTGAGCTTATCGTTAGACTGCCACTGTGGTTTGGCGTGCTCATGACAGCATGTATGTACACAGATTTGTGTAAACACATTTTAAAAATAAACAGTCTCGTGTAAATGCAGTTTTATTTGCAAACGTAGATGGCCAGATATTCGTTTAGGAAAATACCCTGCTTCGTGTAAACGTAGTCTAAGTGTTAGTAGACTTTGATGTTATATAAGCATATATATATTTGGCTGTGTTCCCTGGGTTTTTCAACCACCCTTCAAGGTGATCAGCCTCCTCGAGGGAGGCTAGGTGCAAGAAGATCTCCGCCATTTCCACAAGAGGCTCAGCAGCTGCCATTCTGGCCATGAGCACACTCATGTTCATGGAGAGCTGGTTCATCTGTTGCTTCATGTTCTCCATTAAAGTTAGCATGTGGAGGTCAGCAGCTACAAAAACAACACGCCATTTAGAGACGTGATATGAATTCTAAAAGCAGACAACACAAAAAATACTACATCATTTAATTAAAATATTTTTTTTTCTTTTAGAAGCATTGGTTTTAATGTTAACTCTGAGTGAGTTTCTCAATTTTAAATATCCCTATTGGTTCAAATTATCCGTATTTTTTATTGATATGGTTCAACATTGACTCAACATTGTGCAAGCATACTGTATGTTAAGCAGTTAATGCTATGTCTGCGCAATAATTCCCTTACGTGTACAGACAATTAAGTCCTTCCCAGAACGCCCCATATTCAGGCTGGGTATAAATATTTCAGCGGCTCTCTCTCTGTAACTACACAGATCTGTGCAAATCTATCCAGTATTCCAGTGGCTCTCTCTCTGTAACTAGGCAGATCTATCTGTCCAGTATTTCAGTGGCTCTCTCTCTGTAACTAGGCAGATCTATCTGTCCAGTATGTCAGTGGCTCTCTCTCTGTAACTAGGCAGATCTATCTGTCCAGTATTTCAGTGGCTCTCTCTCTCTGTAACTACACAGATCTGTGCACATCTGTCCAGTAGCTTGCCGCTGACATTCCTCTATGACTTTCTTTGCGATTTGACCCATTCCTGACCTGATGCTGCGGTCTATGTCAACATCTAGCTGGCTTTGTGATTCTGTGAGGAGCTGTAATCACACACACACACACACACACACACACACACACACACACACACACATCTTAGCCCAGGATATTCTTCAAGGGCCTCCATAGCTGAATGAGTTTGCAAGTATTTTCTCCTCTCTACTCGTGTGCGGATCATTTTGTCTTGGCAGGATGGATAAATTGGGATGTTTCTTAAGGCATTCTGCCTTTTCCTGGTGACACCTGAGGCTGGCTGCATCCTCTCAGTGTTTCCCATACATTGACTTATTTGTGGCAGCCCACCACAATATCAACATTGACCACCACACAATGATTTTCCAGGTTGTACTAAATTGAGCATCATAACCACGCTGCACTAATTTGTTAAAAAAAAAACTGTTGCATTCAAGTTAATTCTGCAAACCTACCACCACAAATACAATTCAATTCTCTGGGAAACACTGCCTCTCCTTGCACACTGGCTGTCTGATTACTCGGTCCAGTCTGCAAATGATAAAAAAAAAGGCACATTTAATGCAAAGTACTATGGAATCAAATAGTTTCAGATTGGTTCTGAGAGGTCCTATGCAAGGAGAATGGCTGCTTAGAAGCAATATTGGACCCATGACGATCCTGAATGTCAATGTTGGACCCATGACGATCCTGAATGTTAATGTTGGACCCATGACGATCCTGAATGTTAATGTTGGACCCATGACGATCCTGAATGTTAATGTTGGACCCATGACGATCCTGAATGTTAATGTTGGACCCATGACGATCCTGAATGTTAATGTTGGACCCATGACGATCCTGAATGTTAATGTTGGACCCATGACGATCCTGAATGTTAATGTTGGACCCATGACGATCCTGAATGTTAATGTTGGACCCATGACGATCCTGAATGTTAATGTTGGACCCATGACGATCCTGAATGTTAATGGGTGAGTCTGGCGTAAATTGACCCATAGTCCTGTTGTATAAGCTCACCACATGCAGGTTAAAGCAGACCCATGGGGCAGTTAGCAGTCAGCACTGTCCCCATGGGTCTGCTTTAAGCTTCCTGTCCAAAACTTGGCCTATGTCGTTGCAAATTGTCTCATTATTTTTCCTATGGGCTGCATGTGGTGAGCTTGAACAACAGGACTATGAGTCAATTTACACCAGACTTACACACTTTAAGGAAAATAACTCACGGCTGTTGTAGGCGGGAAGCTACGCGGGCCTTACCATGCACCACATACAATCCAACTTTTTTTGAAAGGTCTGAATCAGAATGTTAAAAGAACCATATGCAAGATTGTGGCCAAAACTGGTACTGCAATCACTTTCGAATTACTGTAGAGTGGTGTATCCCCTCCCCCTCCCTCCTGACTCATGCCGAAACACTACTGACTTTGTGATTAGTAGATAGGTAGAGGGTGGCGCATCAGGCCAAAACACAACATGACATGACAAAACACAACATCAACATCAGTTGAGGGCTGCAACTTCACTTTTTAAAATGAAGTTTATCCATGTAAACACGATATGACGTCACAACTGAAAAGTATAAATAATGATTATCTTACATAGCCTTTGCCGGTCTGATCTTGCAGAAAGTAATATTTTGAAACCAGTGCAGAGCAGGCGTCATTGTATTGTTTGCTTGAGGGATGCATGCAGACATAATTAAGTTTGAGTAAGTATACTGTACCTATATTATTATATATGTGCCAAAAAAAACTGACAGAGTTTACAGTGGTGGATTATAGCCTATTGGTGCTGACATACATGCAATAACACACTGCGTCAACCAGCTTCCATTACATTTTTATCATCGGAGTTTGGCTCTGATGTGTCACATGTCAGTGACTGCTTCATGCCTTGCCAGGCTGACAGGAAGTCACCTAAAAGCACATTTACATAGGTAAATCACCGACATTAATTTTGACTCGAGATGTAAACAAAATAGTTACTACTGGCTAATGGGAGACACCGTACAAGGTAATAATAACAACTAGGTGACTCAAAAATGTATAGCATATGTTTTCAGTAATCTCACAGGATGTTTCGACCAGTTCAGGCCTGCAAACTTCTGCCGCTTTATTGATCCGTTCGACACTTGTTTAATTTGGCCAGAAAGCAATTCCGTCGTTATACCAGGACTGGGGCACCACAGACACACCCTGACAAAAATCAAATATCTCTTACGTAGGTCTAGGTGTCCTTTTGCCTCCACCAACTCCCGTTACGTTTTCATATCCGTGAGCCCCCATGTACAGTACATGCCCACAGAGTGTAGGCTGTAGCTGCTGGAACTGCTAACGAGAGCGAGGTGAAAACGCTTGTATTTGTTTTGTTTTGTTTTGTACTGACTCTGTGACCTTGAGAAACAGAGATCTTTGTGACATCTTTCGGATCAGATTTCCCCTTTAAAGCCTGGTGGTTTGTGTGGACATTTTCTAAATCATTCTCTTAAGCAAGATGTACGTTGTCAGTCAGGTTCACCAAAATGGGCGAAGGAGCTGAAGGGGGAGCTAAAACGGCAACGAACAACACAAGTCGAGTCTGGTGAGACATGTTGTGACATGTTTGATCCTCCCAAAAAACGAACAGTACGAATCAAATCATCTGCAGTGTTCCCCAGAGAATTGTCAGAGTTTACAGTGGTGGATTATAGCCTATTGGTGCTGACATGCATGCAATAACGCACTTTGTGCTTGCATTGAGTAATGTCCCAATATCAGAGTCCAAACACAACCAACAAACCTATGCCCTTGGTGTGTTTTGGCATAATGTAATGGTTTAAGGCAATTAAGTTGATGTTTTCTGCATAGGTGGTTGTGAACAGTGATGATGATGAGGAGGACGGCATCCCTCAGGAGTCTCAGCGGCTAGGGGCAGTGCCTGACGTTTTTATTGAGATGTATGAGGAAACTAGCCTGGGAAACCAGACCCTGGAATCTTTCAGATTAAGGGTCTGGCCACGAGTAATGAAAATGGCCCAATTTGAGGGGCGGCACCAAGCATGCATTTGAAACTCTCACTGCACGCAGTTGGATAACGCTACGACCAATCACAACAATTCACGGTGTGACGTATCCAGTTCTTGCAAAGGAACGATTTGAGGGCGATTTTCTGCTCCTCTTTTAGTTGAAAAGCCAAATCTAAATCCTTTATTGTAGCGGCCAAAGCCGTTTCAAACAACTGGTGTTCATCGGTAGCCATCTTGCAATGTTTTCTAGATGATTCCGGACGTCGCAGCACTGTCGTCATCAGTGCAGCTCGCCTTTGTCCCGCCTACACCGATTTGATTGGTCCCTCTCGCTCGAGAGATAGAAGAAATTTGGATCATTGCTCGTGGCCAGAGTATCTTGCGGGCACAATTCAAATTGTGCTCTCGTGAGAACTCTGGATTTCCAGGGTATGAGGAAACTGTAATGGCTCTGAAAGATGGGTGGGTGCATAATATGTATGCTAATGATGCCAGGATAATCTCTGCCACCACCTGGACCCTCCTATACACCTGTAGCCATTGTCAATGAGCTCATTAAGTGAATTTAAGACATGGGGAAAGTGGTTGAGCACTGCTCTCCTATGCCCACATCCACGGCTGAAGTGCCCTTGAGCAAGGCACCTAACCCCTCACTGCTCCCTGAACGACACAATTTTGGACAGCAACTTTAAGCTGAAGACAGGCAAGCTGCACGGTCCGGCTCATCCAAACCACACACTGCGTGAAACAAACACTATCATGGAATTTGGACATCACAATAAATGAGGATACCCATAAATAATCAGCACTGATAAGAGGTTTAACCCATTTACTCCTAAAATGCCTGCTAAAAACGCCTATAGAATCCTATGGCATTCTAGACTAAATAACCTTATTTCCTGAGTGTTTTCTGAAAACATTGTCAACGTCTACCAAAATTTAATATCTAAGCCTCTGTAGCACCTAGAAACATGAAATAAAAAGCATGCTGCGCTATGCAGCATCCAGCGGGAGGGTCAATGTTGCGCTACGCAGCATCCAGCGGGAGGGTCAATGTTGCGTCATGCAACATCCAGCACGAATGGGTTAATTGACAGAAATTAATTTTGTATGTGTAGACTATCATCTAGAAACTACAACAGAATCTTTCTTAGCAGCCCATGGTTCTCAAAGCTGCTGTAACCTACTGGGGTTAGAGAGTCTGTCTGGCGATGTGGGTGGCACCCTCACCTCCTGTCTTAAATACTGATCCAGTAACAGGAGATAGATATCATCACCTTTAGTTTCGTCTCTGGTCAAAACGTGTGTCATATTCTTAGCATATAAGCTTTGTCCGCATTAGATTGTAATCTGTACCAGGCATTAACAAACACCAATGCCCTTGCTGTGCATAAAGCCACTAAATTATGCGTGTGCTTACTGCGCTACACTCAAAACTTAATTTAGTGTCTCTCCCTCTCAAAATTTTTGACAGAAGTAGATTTCATGTTGTTTCATGGTTGATGAAGTGTGGACTAACTGCTCAATTGTGTCCTATAAAACGCTAACCACGTTAGCTAAAATGACATCTCGACATGACGAGTATAGCCTAGTCTGGATGTTATGAAATGTTTCAACGTGATAGCTCGTCCTCATTCATTGACTGACGGCAGGCGGCATTTACAGACACTGTTTTTGATGTGATTTAACATAATATTTTGATAGAACGGGTTGCACAATCTGCATATGATTAGGGAAGTGAGTACTGCGTAAACGAAAGTAATATTTTGACTGTGCCCAGGGCCCCTTACTGGTCCCGTGCCCTAGTTGCCCTAATTGTTAATCCGGCCCTGACTAGCAGTGACACTGGCAGTGAAGGGATGGTATGACTGAAACCTTAAACCCATTTGTGCAGGCCCCCCAGGATTTTATGATCTTGCATGTTCACCAATTCATGCAAATTCAGGGATTGTAATATATTTTTTCATTTGCGGGTTGTAATATGCAATAAATGTGAATACACTGTAGAAACGGCTTATAAAACCAAGTATTTATTTTCAAAAGTGAAACAAAAAAATCTAGTTATGTATCTAGAATATGTAGTTAGGTATTGTTTTCAGTATGAAAGACTAACCTAGGGCTTTTATTGTAGAATCATTTGACTTCATTTAGGAGTTTGATTATCATTATGCAAACAAGCAAATGTGACAGGGCAAGACCAAATTGAGACAAAATTGGGGGAGGCGCACCAATTTATCCATCAGGTGTTCACCATTCAGAAACACGCATGCCTTTTAAAGAACACGCATGCCTTTTAAAGAACACGCATGCCTTTTAAAGAACACACATGCCCTTTAAAGAACACGCATGCCCTTTAAAGAATACGCATGCCTTTTAAAGAACACGCATGACGCATGCCTTTTAAAGAACACGCATGCCCTTTAAAGAACACGCATGCCCTTTAAAGAACACGCATGCCTTTTAAAGAACACGCATGCCCTTTAAAGAACACGCATGCCCTTTAAAAGCAGCAGTGTTGTGGGCTTGAACAAGGCTGCAGCTCACCTTTGTGACGTGTAGTCTGGCCGTCTTTTGAGGAAGTTCATCAAGGATCCCCAACAGTGGGAACTCGGCTGGGTGATTTGTTTCACCCTCCCGTGGTAAAGGGTGTCCCATTGGAGGAGCACTTCCGGGTTGTGTCGAAACGCATCGCCTGTACACAATGTGGTAGTGACACACACACACACAGTAGGCTGACCTGTACACAATGTGGTAGTGACACACACACACACACACAGTAGGCTGACCTGTACACAATGTGGTAGTGACACACACACACACACACAGGGAGTTGGTCGGCTGCTGCTTTGCTGCCTTCACTTCGCCGCTCTGCTTAGTGCCTTCACTTCGCCACTCTGCTTAGTGCCTTCACTTCGCCGCTCTGCTTAGTGCCTTCACTTCGCCGCTCTGCTTAGTGCCGGTCAGAAACTTCAGGCTGGCCGTCCTCGCTGTTCGCTTACCGGGCTGGGATAATTGGTCTCGGCCGCACCACTGACTGGGCCTGCTACTACCTCTCGTTGCTCATAGGCTACCGCTTGTCTACTGCTGGGCGAACAGTGTGCTTGTTGCTTGCGATGTGTTTGTTGTCTGGGTGAGTCTGTGTATGTGTGTGATTGAAGAGTGGTTGAAGTGAGAGTGTGTGAGTTTTGTTTAAACTTATGTTAGTTTTATTTGTGGGACATGTAATCAGTACTGGCTTCCAGTACTGGTAAATTCCAACTTTTGCCTATGGAGGCTCATTTGCTGCTGTCATACTGATTCTGTGAGTTCCTTTTAACTATGCTGTGTTTTTACCTGTCTGTGTGTACTTAATACAATTCATGTATTTGAGGAAGCCTGCATCTCTTGCCCCATCCATTCATTTGAGTGACCTGTTGTGGGGAACCCAGTAGATTGCTTGGGGAAATTAAATAGGTTCCGAATTGGATTAGTGGCTTAGTCCTGCCACACAAATTTGGCTGCCAGAAATAAGTAAATCTCGTAAAAATCAAAATGATCTATGTAAGTCTCTTTATAGCAAAAACAATACCAACTAACTTTTAATTGTCTGCTGTGTAGAATTTCTGCCTTATTTGCCAAATCTTTGTTATGATTGGGTGCAATAAGCATACAAAAAAATCTTAAAAGATGCTGGAATTACTGATTGTGTTAAAACACTTGAAGCCAAGACACGTGCCAACCTGCCCTATAGAGAAGTGTTTGTAACGTACCTTTTATCTTAATCTGCTTGTGTGTTTTCACAGATATCATTGGGCAACTCATCAGTGCAAGTCCCAAAACGTCTCTGTCAAAGGCTGAGTGGGAGGAGGATGTCCCTCTTCACACAGGAACTGCCCACGTTGGTGTTTGGGAGGGAAACTTTGGCTAAGGCAACCCTCACAGGGAAAGGGAAAAAGGGCGAGCTGAAGGAGCAGCTTGAGCCAGAAAAAAACAACGCAATTATGGGTACAGTAATGACATAATTATGAATGTAAATCCATTGTCGTGATTAATTGACAAATCCATTATCATCAATGATTGTATTTCAATATTATTTCATGAATTCATGCCCATGTCTCTTTCCTGTTTTCACAGATGCGGTGAGGGAGCGATTCCCCACAGAGGTGACCGGAATCTGTGCACTTTTATGGAAGAAGTGCAACAATGAGAGCTACAAGGCCATATCTAATAATTAGAGTTAGATGTTGTTCGTTGAAGTTAAAGGCTGTTTGCTGGTGCTGTGCAATATCTGCTTTTGAATTAGTGAACCATCTTTCTTGTGAGTGTGTTGTTTTCCCCTCCGGCAGCTATGGCACAGTGTGGTGATGTGTAATTGTGTTCCTGTGTCATTATTAACGTTATATGTCCTTTGCTTGAATTATGTATTTTTGTAATTCGCTTGTAAAAGTTCCCTTTCTGAAATTAGATTTGTAATCTGTTGATGTTATGCACTTGAAATTAATTGTAATATAATACACTTCAAGTATAGTAGCAACGTTTATGCCTAAGTATAACAAATTGGGAATAAAAGTACAGATGAAAGATACTTAAAACACAGCTATTTTCTATAAAAAGCAAAATGTCATGTTGTGTCGAGCCTTCTTAGAGTTAAAAATAGAGATACAAATGATCTCATGAAAATAGTAGTGCCTGATAGAGCTGTCAACCTTTCTCCATAATCCCATTTGAATTTCATTCATTATTATTTTTATTAATTGAATTATATTAGAATTTTTAGTGCTGAATGAATGTTCATACCACGACCACTTAATTGTATGGCTGTTAGATCACGCCAAATTAGCAAACATTTCCTGAATTATTTTTCCCTAGCGATTCCCTAGCCAGCGATTCCATGACTATGCCTATCAGACAAGTGACAAAAGTACCGGACATAGAGGAGGGAGGCAAAAACCTGGTAGGCTCATTTTTGCCTACTTTAGCTGCGGTTTCTCACCCTCGGACTGTTTACCATACCTAGCTTGTCAGGGTATAGCATTATCAGACGTGCCCTCAGGCTGCGCGTTGTCAAGTGATATTTAATTTGGGCCTTAGTTATTATGACACCGTTAGGCTTCTTATTAACTCCCGCCAAAATGAATTGCAACCCGCATTTGGCGGGTTGGCAGATGTTAATTTAGAACCCTGGATAGGTGGGCTTGTTACTTTGACATTTCATGTGGGTAACATGTTCCCGGTATCGTGAATAAAGCTGCAGTCTCACACCAGTTATCTTGGAGTAATTTGGACCACAATTCGACCCGAAAACAACAATACGGTCAATCTTAAAAGTGGTGCTTCCGTCCTATAGGAAAGTTTGACTCAACTAAATTCACAAAAAGACATTTACTGTTCTACACAAAAGGGCAGTACGCATCATTCACAAGGTTGGATATCTGGACCATATTCATTCACTATTTCTACAGTCAAAATGTTTGAAATTCACTGATATTATATAATCCAAACTGTACAAATAATGCATAAGGCAAAAAGTAACAAGCTTTCAGGGAATATTCAGCAACTGTTCAACATACAAGAGGGGCATTATGATCATTATGAAGGGAAAAATTAAAGTTAAAAAAGTTCAGTAACAGAATAACTATGAGAGGTTTTAGTATTTCAATTTGTGGGGTAAGTCTATAGAACGGTTTGAATGTGGAGTTAAAGCGATGTGAAAACATTAACCAGTTCAGAAAAATAAATAAACAGATGGTTTTCCAGCAGTACAAGGATGAAGAGGTGTTTTGACATGTTTTTGTCTGGGGGGGGGGGGGGGTGTTGTCTTGCTGGGGTGGCGCCCCTCATCTGGGGTGGTGGTGTTGCTACAGTGGCATGATGACACTCCCATGATAAATGGTGGATTAAATTGGATTAAAGCAAAACTTGGCCAAAAACATTTTGTATGCACTTGCGGTGAAAGCCTAGTAATGTGAATCGCGGACTATAGCCTAACCAAAGAAAGTAAAGGAGATTTGCACTAAATAAAGGCAGTGTTGTGGGTTGTTTCTACAACATGCTGGCACAAAACTTTAGCCTGACGAGCCAGACCAACATTAAAATGTAGGGTCTGGGGATTCACAGTGCTTAGTCTGAGGGTCCGAGTCGGTTGTCTTTCAAATTCTCTCTGCACACAATAGGATAGCGCTACAACTCATGAGTCCCATGCGTTTTTCCACCAGCGGAGCTAGTTGGCTAGTTCAAACTTTTGCCAACTTAAAAAAGCTTAACTCGTGTCTCGCTGTTCGCCAACAGCAAACTCCATCTTCTTTGTTAGCAGTAGCAGGGAATTCACGCCGAACCGTTTCAACTCTGCCACCAATCATTATGTTAAGCCCGCCTAACGACCCTATACACAATGTGATTGGCCTTATCGAAGTTTAATTTTTCCAGCTTGCAAGCCAACGGAGAGTTGCTAGACTAGCTCGGGCAGCAAATTAAATTTGCTGCCGCTAGGGTGCTTCTAGATTTCTAGGCTAACAAAACTTCATTTCTGTCATAAACGAAGCTAAGCGTTTTCTCCATTGTCAACGTGAACTACCGGTATGTTCAAGCAGGGACACGTGGTTTAATGCGTTAATGGGTTAACGTGATGCGAGTCGGACAGAAGATGGGCCCGTCTTTAGTTCCTGAATCCTGTCCCTCTCAAGTCACGTTAAATGGTGTGATTAGCAACTAGAATTAAAAAAAAGAAATCCCCGGACTGACACACTTTGACAAAAGGCCTTCTTGTGTCAACGGCGAGTTTAAAACCGTGTTGAACTCTAAAAGTTCGCTAAGCTAGCGACAGAGCAATTGCTTGTTACAAAGTGCTGTGCAAAGACAATAACATCAAACATAGAGTAAAAAAACGAATTTCCAAAATGAAATAAAACAATTAGATGTGCAAAGTAATAACAATGCGTCAGAAAGGTTTAAAGAAAAACAAATAAAACAATACAAGTAAAGAAATCAATTATCAAGTATGGGATGGGCTTTCATAAATGTGTTTTGAGGAGGTTTTTAAAAGAGGGAAACTGACTTGACTTGGCTAATCTGATTTGCTCAGGTAGGTCAAAATGAGAGTGCTACATAGATAAATGTCTTCATACTAAAACAACACAAAATAGTTCTTTTTTATCTTAATATGAGATTAATAAAACTTTGGTAGATTTTTTTTTATTTTGTTCGGCTGAACAGCTTGGAAGTCATTAATAGACTTTTACAGGTTTACAGTGCAGCTCTACGACTGCACTGCTCGAGCGTTTCTTTTTGCAAACAAATCAAAACACCAAGGAAAAAGTCTTTGTCTCTGTAGCTATAGTGGCTGTCGGCTCTGCAATGGGCTGGATCTGTCAAAGGGGCCATCTGAGGTGAGTGATCCACGCAAAAACACAAAGTTTGTAATGTTACACCACATTATTTGAGTTAATTAAACATGGTGGTGTCTCGTAAGGAACCAACTCATGATCCGTGGGTCTTGGAATGGTTTTCTGATTGTGTTTAGAGGCCCCAAACGCGGTTAAATAGCGTGCCCCCAAGGTTAGCGTTATAGCTAATTTCGAAGCGCTGGCATCGAGGACAGACCCCCGATTTGGTCGGGTTTTTTGCTTCACCCAACACGGGGTGACTCTCAGTTCAGCGGAGTTCTGTCCAATGAAGAAAAGAAGGAAGAAACAGGAATCGTAACATTAAGGGCCTAACACATTGCATTAAGGGCCTAACACATTGCATTAAGGGCCTAACACATTGCATTAAGGGCCTAACACATTGCGCAGGTTGCTCTTGAATGAAGTGACGTCCCAAAGATTTTTGTTGTGCTTGCTGCTGGGCTCAGCGCAAAATAGCAATGACTTAAAGCGTGCCGCGGTCAAAGTTCAACATTCTCCTCTGTGAATCCTTTGGTGTTCCCATAGGACTCACATTTGACTGAAGGCCTTTCCACATCAGAGCACTAAAATGACATGTGGATCCTCTGGTGTTTCTTTAGATTGTATCCATTCCTTAAGGCCTTTCCACAGGTAGAGCACCGACACGGCTTTTCTCCTGTGTGCGTGCGCTGATGAATGGTCATCTCGGTCCTAGTTTTGAAACTCTTCCCACATGTAGAACACTGATACGGCTTTTCTCCTGTGTGGATCCTCTGGTGTATCTTTAGATGGGACCTTTGACTAAAGGCCTTTCCACAGTCAGAGCACCGATACGGCTTTTCTCCTGTGTGGATTTTCTGATGAGTGTTCACATCGCTCCTAGTTTTGAAACTCTTCCCACATGTAGTACATTGATACGGCTTTTCTCCTGTGTGGATCCTCTGGTGTGCCTTTAGATGGGACCTATTCCTAAAGGCCTTTCCACAGTCAGAGCACTGATACGGCTTTTCTCCTGAATGGATTCTCTGGTGTGCCTTTAGATCGGACCTATAAATAAAGGCCTTTCCACAGTCAGGGCATTGATACAGCTTTTCTCCTGTGTGGGTATTCTGGTGTTCATTTAGACTAAACCTTTGACTAAAGGCCTCTCCATAGTCAGAGCACTGGTACAGCTTTTCTCCTGCATGCATGCGCTTATGCTTAGTCACCAATTGCCTAGTCCTGAAACTCATTCCACATGTAGTGCACTGAAACGGCTTTTCTCCTGTGTGGATCCTCTGGTGTTCCTGCAGACCAGCGTTATGATTAAAGGACTTACCACAGTCAGAGCACTGATGTGGCTTTTCTCCTGTATGAATGCGCTGATGGATGGTGACCTTTGTCCTAGTCCTGAAACTCATCCCACATGTAGTGCACTGAAACGGCTTTTCTCCTGTGTGGATCCTCTGGTGTGCCTGTAGGCATGCTTTTTGACTAAAGGACTTGCCACAGTCAGAGCACTGATACGGCTTTTCTCCTGTGTGAACCATCTGGTGTCGCGTTAGATAAGACCTTTGAGTAAAGGCCTTTCCGCAGTCAGAGCACTGATGTGGCTTTTCTCCTGTATGAGTGCGCTGATGGACGGTGACCTTTGATTTAGTCCTGAAACTCTTCCCACATGTAGTGCACTGATGTGACTTTTCTCCTGTGTGGATCCTCTGGTGTGCCTTGAGATTATCTTTTCGTCTTAAGGTCTTTCCACAGACAGAGCACTGATACGTCTTTTCTCCTGTGTGGATCGTCATGTGAGACTTGTGTTGAATTGTCTTCGAGGAGGCTTTTCCACTCCTCGTAAAATAATGTACCTTTTCCCCAATATGTCTCATCTCACCTGTGTTGAAGATTTGCAGGAGAAGTAAGAAAAAACATTTTGAAACAATTATAATTAATATCATTGTGAAAATGTTTGTGTTTAAAAAACAAGTAATTAGTCACTTACCTTTACAGAAAGAGTCTTTCTGGCAATCTTCTTTTAAAACAGATTCCTCCTTTTGTTTAATTTCCATCACTGGAGACTGTTCTTCTTTGCAGTTGAAGGTTGGTGATATGTGTGTTTCAGTCTTGCAGTCATAATCCAGTCCAAGGTTTCCTTTTACTTCCTGGTCTGCAAACATGTACTCTTGAAGGAAATCATCAAACTCTTCTTCTTTTATCTCCTTCACTGGCATGGGCAGCAGTGTCGATTCAGTAAATCCTGACGTTTCAGACTCCAGTTCTGTGTAGTAAAACAAATCCAGTCAAAAATGACATGAATTGAAGGAATAAAAAGCAAAAAGGTGCAAAAAATAGCTGTACTGTTGGTTAAATATAGATATGGTGCATACGTTTAGAGCATCCCCATGCCTACCTTTAAACATCTGAGTTCAGAAATCTGACCACTCAATGGTGTTTAATGCCTCTTCTCTCTGACCCAATAGGTTAATCTAACCAATCAGTGGCAGGAGCTTTTGTGATCCAAATTAGAATAATATCAATTGGGCGTGGCCATAGAAGCAGTTGCAGCAAAGTCCTTTTAGGCAAGTCCCTTCACTCTGTGGCCATATTGTAATGCTTTTTTGGCACTTATCAGGCATCTATTTCGGCAGAAATGTGTGTGCGCAATAGCCTAGAAATCTAGACGCACCCTAGCGGCGGCAAATTAATTTGCTCAGCCTGTATGTCTAGTATCAAACCATAGGGATTTCTATTTGCTGACGCGGTGGACGTCATCCAATCACAGTGCTCTATTTTGTTAGAAAGTTTTAAGGCGGGCTTAACAGGATAACGATAGTCCTGCGACGGTGAACAACAAGGAAGGTGGCTATGGCAAAGAAGATCGGTTGTTTGAATCGGCATTGGCGTCAACTTTGGAGGAGTTGGACTTGTGCTTTTCTTTGAAAGTTGAGCAACACAATGCACTTAAGTCATTCCTTTCGAAGAAGGATGTATTTGCCGTTTTGCCGACCGGATACGGATATGGTCGTAGTGCTGGCCTATTGCATGCCCAGGCAGTTTGAAAGACAATTCTCTGCCCGCCCCTTGGATCAAGCGAGGTGAATGGTTCGATTCCAGACTATACATTTCAATGATATAGGTTGGCCCGCCAGGCTATGTGCGCAAGCCTTCACGGCACCAACCTTGCTCCAGCGGTGAGATCACAACACATGATTCGCACAATGTATTCACATGTCGACGTTGACGCAGAAGGGGCGGGATATGTGTAGACAACTGCCAAACTAACCCCATGCATTTCTATGGAGGATTTTTTGAGTGTCTTTTGAGAAAGTCTCTGGTTGCAGACACTCCAGAAAGGAGGGGAGATGGGGGTGGTGTGAAAGGTGGGGGAAGAAGGGGGAAGGGGTACAAACAAAGAAAGCTTCCATATGTACTTTTGTAGGGGAACTTTTACATTAAAATCTATATGATTTATATATTTAAAACTGTTTAAAAAGTGATCTTTAATCAACTAACCACTTGGGTATTATGATTACTTTCAGTCTAGTTTTTGGGCAAATCACAGCACTGAAACTGCTCTCATTAAGGTTTACAATGACATATGCCTCAACACAGATTCAGGTAAAACATCAGTGCTAGTGCTACTGGACCGTAGTGCAGCATTTGACAATGTTGATCACAATATTTTACTACTGGTTTGATGCTCATTGAGTTCAATGCAAATCAAACCAGCTAATAGGCTAACTGAAAAACACACCATGCCAATCTCTAGGTATGGTGAAGGGTGTGTGATGATGTGGGGCTATTTTAATTCCAAAGGCCAAGGGAACTTTTATCAGGATGCATAGTATCCTGGATCCATGAAATAAGTGGCCTTTAAAAATAAAAAATCTGCCTGCCTCTATGGGAATTTTACATAGGAGTCAAATACTTATTACCCCTGTAATTTAACAAAGAACATTTATTTATTTACGATACATTCTTCATTCACTAAGAAAATTGGTGTCCTTAAAGGTTGTATTTTTACTCATTTTTTCAATTAAGGCATTAAGATCAATTTCTAACAGATGATTTTATATTCCTTTTTAGTCAACTTTAGCGTGGGTTCAAATACTTATTCTCCCCACTGTAAGATTATAACAATTGGTAAGATATCACTTTCTGCAGTGTATATGTACCTTAACTGTGTCCCCCTCCTAACTGGGCCTGCTGTGTGTGTGTGTGTGTGTGTGTGTGTCTCTGTGCACCTGTATGTGTGTGTCTCTACATTTCAAGCACTTTCAAGTTCTAAGAAATAAGGAACAATAATGATCAAAAATCTTGTTTCTATGTTTTACCTTTTTTATAATGGAATTTCCTTGTTTTCTCACAAACAACAAAAATGATCATATGATCTCACAGAAGTAAATGGCAAATTTGAAACATAAATGATGTCTATATCACTGGTAATTGAGCTAAAGTAGACATATGTTAAAGGGATGGTTCAGGATTTTGGACATAGGACCTCATTTCCAAGTTAGCAAGTATGATATTGATCAGTGGAGACCGTTTTCAACACGTTTCATCCAGTCCTTCTAGTTGCATAGTTCGCAGGTGCTAGGCTAGCGCAAGTCAACAGTATGTGTTAGCCTGCCACTAAAAACAGTCTTACCCACTCCACAGTGCACTCCCGAGGCAGATAAATTTTAACGCCAGACTATCAATGTAAATGTCTGTAAAAGTGTAAAAACATTTAAGCATGACAAGAATATATTTTACTGGAACAGTTTGTTCTAATTTGTTTTGTGAAATTCATGCTCATCAATCACATGCTATTCCCATCTTCTGTCCCTCTGTTTCAAGTTAACAGGAGTGTCATGTCTTGCAGGTCAGTAGGCTAACTCCCGTCTCATATGGCAAAATAAACTGATTTGACGAGACATTGAGAACTTTGAAAAAGCACTGGTAGTTTATTTACAAGACAATTTATACAGACAGTACCTTCAGGAAGTTTACTGTTCGCCTCCATCTCGAATTTAGTCACAATAAGTCGAGCGACGAATACGAATGAACAGGTATGATAAGGGATCAGATTCCAAAAATAATTCTGTGGAAATGCATGGATTCCCGTTTCTCCAACTTCTTTGAATAATAGTATTTCATTGTTTTTTAATCACAGCTGATTGACCAGCAGCCCTAATTTAATTCAGTATTTTGTGCCGTTGGTTAACATTAAACATAAAAGCAATCCCCCACATTAGACATTGTAGAAGATGATGCGGGGAAAAGCAAGAAATAAGAGAATAAAGCTTTTAATCATTTTCAAATGCGTGCAGATTTCATTATTTGTGTGAAAACATTAACAGAAACTATTTTCTTAATTAGCCTACTTACATAAAATCATTGGCAAACAAAAACAGTAATATTCCATATGAGTTGTATGCACAATAGATATTTCTAAAGATTGCTGTAAGTTACAGTGACGGCGACTAGCATCGACAGCCGAAACATTGCTAAGGTGCAGCTAAGAGAGTTCTAAGAGTGGTCCAGACCACTCTTACCAACGAATGACGTACGAAAGACATTTGTGGCAAAGTACCTTTCAGGACATGCGTAAAAATGTAAAGATAAAGCTAAGGAAGAGGTTAAGAACTACGTAGCGTTAAGAAGGCTTCAGGAAACCAGCCCCTGATCAATTATGAATGGTGTCGCGATCACACGCAACTGAACTTAACACAGCAACCTCAAACAGCAGTTGAACTTAATGGTTCAGACATGTAAGAAATAAGCAGTTTATGAACGATCATTACCCGTTTTAGAGTCCATATTATGACTGACATAATAACGTTAGCATATTAAAGTCTGTTGTGAGCTAGCAATGGCTAATCGTTTCATACAATAAATCTCACACTCTGACTTTTTCTGGTTTATTATAAGTTACAGTTGTCAGTGTTATAATATGTTACAGGATTCATGATTTTAACGCTACATGATGCTGACTGACGCTGGCTATAAGGCCTACTAATGTTTAAAAGTCTGTGTCAAGAGCGTAGGCCTATCAAAACCTGTCCCTATTGAATTAAATTCTTAATAAACTATAACTTATTGTTTAATACTATGTCAACTTTCAGAGAAAAGACATATTATATAATAATATTATATATATAGAATATAAGTCTTCTTTCTCCTTTGCCAAATTTCTCAGCTTCTAAGAGTCTATCATCTTCGTGTAAACCGAGTTTTGAACAGAGAAAAAAGTTAGGCTACAACTTTGCCAGTTCTCTACGGTGGCGCATTGCATTCACATCACAAAAAAAAAAAAATCAGGTTCTCATAATTACGAGATAGTATCTCATAATTATGACATATTATCTCATAATTACGAGATAATTATCTCATAATTATGAGATAAGGATAGGATCGGTGCTGAGGATCTAAACAGCCTTTCAATAAAAGCAAGCACATATTTCCTACTGATTTCCTGCTTTGAATGACTTTCGTACTTTGAGAGATTAACATGTCTTTAAGTGGCATGAAACATAAGCCTGTCAAATCGCCAACAACCCCAAAGCAAAGAGTATAGAAGCTTCTATAGGCTACTCTTTGCCCAAAGGCAATACAATGTTGCACGTTGACAGTCCTACCAGTAGGTGGAGGTACTACTATGCATAGGGCTACCTCCATCCACGTTGTCACACGCAAGCCTATTGTTTATTTTGTGCAGCTAGGCTACTTGTTCAAGTGGCATTGATGAGTTAAACAGTCAAATTTTTCCTACACCTATTATATTGAGAGAAAATAGTCGTAAACAAAGAACTCTTCTTATGTAACCCTTTCGTAAATGGACTGAAGTTGGCTCTAAATATCTACTTTTATTGATTATGCTAACCGTTAGCATCTCTATGGGATTTTGCATATACATTAGCCATAAGCGAACACATTAGTTTCTATTCTGTAACTTGAAATGCTAGTCTACATGATTGCTCTTAAACAAAACATCGAAGGAAATAACTGAGATGTACTCTGTTGGTCTGCTTAGTTTAATCCAAAGTAAAGGTTTGAAAGGAACATCAGCTTCAGACTTTCTCTTGGGAAGCTGTTGTCTATCTCTAATATCTAGACCATGTCATTGCCACACACAAGTGGGGGCAGAATTGGAAATGTGTCATAAATCATAAATACGCTATCTCGTAATTACAAGATAATTATCTCGTAATTATGAGATAATATGTCATAATTATTAGATACTATCTCATAATTATGAGATAACCTGAAATTTTTTTTTTTGTTATGTGAATGCAATGCGCCACCGTAGTTCTCCCATAGCCTATAGATCAACACTAAAATCAG
The DNA here is from genome assembly GCF_046254945.1 of Alosa pseudoharengus. Taxonomy (NCBI): domain Eukaryota; kingdom Metazoa; phylum Chordata; class Actinopteri; order Clupeiformes; family Clupeidae; genus Alosa; species Alosa pseudoharengus. Next base: position 1,976,056 of record NW_027468564.1, on the reverse strand, counting down.
GGGCAATTTTAATGAAATAATGTTCCCGTGACAGGCTATCAAATAATGAACAATGGGACAACGTTTCATCATCACCTTTATTGATGTCTGAGATGTTGACATTAATGAAATACAGAGATGTAGCCTACCGAGAGGCAACTGCAGACAACGATGTTCAATGGGTTCAACACGTCTCTTGCCTACAAGGCGGCAGTAAACAAAGCATTATAGAACCTAATACATCACATTAAAAACCTTAATAAGCAAGATAATGGATGACATGGTGTCTGGGTAACGGGAAAATAATGCAAGTGCAAGGTGGTAATCATGTCATGCTAAACTCACTCTCAGGCTGGCAGACAACATTGCACTGGATCCCTCCCATTACATAAGGAGTACCAGCTCCTGCCATCTGGAAGACGCTTTAGGATGCCCAGCTGTATGAGAAATAAATACAAACACTGTTTCCTCCCAGACTCTGTGTCATTCATTACTCAATCAACAGAGGAGGGTAACTCCTAGTCTAATGGACAGTGCCTTTGTGTAGACTACATCGGTTACATGTGGCGTGAATGATTTTATGATCTTGAATGCAATTTCTTTTGATGTCTTTCTATGCTGATTGCTAAGCTGTAACGCAAGACAAATGTCTGTGTAAACGGACCTTAAAGTATCTTATGATGTACAGTGGAGCGGTCGTTACACCTCGGAATTTTGGAGTGGATCATAATCCCTTTTTCAGGGTATGTTCAGACTTCTTCTTTTTCTGGCAAAAAAGTTATGCAGACCGCTTTTTCAGTTTGAAAAAAATCTGCCAGCTTTCTTGTTCCAAAAAGCAGCCGGAAGCGTTTTTTTTGCGATAGGCAAAGTGACTAACATTACGTGTGGATACAAAATATCGCGAAAGAAAAAAATGGGGTTGGCTATTGCTTTTGGTATATTAAGTTGTGAGGTCATGTCAAACAATTCCCTATACTCAGACACTAAAACGAGTCTCTCAACCAGTGTTTGTTACCTTCTCCATTTTGTACTTGTTGTCATGCGAAACTACCCTGGAAATCCAGAGTTCTCGCGAGAGCACAATGGAATTGTCTCTGTGAGACATTCTGGCAAAGAGCAACGATGCACGTTACTTTTACCCCAATATTCCGGGAAACCAGCTAAACTGATGAAGACAGCGCTGCAACGTTGGAGGACAGTACACATTGGTCGTAGGGTTATCCGATTGCGTCGAAGTCCAAAATAATTCAGAGTAAACATGGTCTAGTGTTATCCAATTGCGTGCAGTGAGATTTTTAAATGCATGCTTGTTGCCGCCCCTCGAGTTGGGCCATTACATTGCATTACATTACATTACATTGGATTTTCCAGGCTAGAACACTAATATTCCACTTCAAACATTTAATACTCTTTATTCAGTGCTTGAACAGTTTGCTGGTGCTTTTAAAATGTCTGTAAGAGACGAAGTACTTCTAAGATTAATGAAGTTATGATTGAACGTCATGATTGGTGATCTGAGCGGATGGTTCTTCATATCAGGGAGTTTGATTAAGTAACGAGTTTGACGAAGATTAAGAGCAGGGGTGTCTATTGTAGATGCTTGGACATTATTCTTTGCCAGACCCTTAATCTATCTTTCTAGATTATCAGGGTCTAGATTTTCCAGGATAATGGGAAACCACAGGTCTGGGTAATCCGCTTGTGATTGGTCAGCTGTAAAAAAGACAGCAGGAAGTATGGCGTTTTTCCGCTAGAAGTTGAATATTTCTCAACTTCTGAGCTGCAGAAAAAAAAACGGTTGCAGTCAGTGCTGTAGGAGGCGGCGACTTTTTTTAAAAACATGGTCTACTCCATAGGATTATAATGTAAAACGAACACCGGCAGCTGCGAGATGCTGCGAGATGAACGTACTCTTACGTTGTCTTTTTGATGGCTATTTTTGCAGTGTTCTCTCTCCAGTGTGTGTACGCATGTGGCGTTTAAGACATGAAGAAGTGACAAACGCTTTCCCACACAGGGCACATTTATGAGGCTTCTCTCCAGTGTGTATTCGCAAATGACGCTGAAGAAATGCTCTTAATGAAAACGTTTTTCCACACTGGTTACATTTATGAGGCTTCTCTCCACTGTGTATTTGCAAATGGTCCTTAAGAACTGAATTTATTGGAAAGGCTTTCCCACACTGGACACATTTATAAGGCTTCTCTCCAGTATGTGTAAGCATGTGTCTCATAAGAGCTGAATAACATCTAAATGTTTTTCCACACTGGGCACATAATTGAGGCTTCTCTCCGGTGTGTATTAGCATGTGGTCCCTAAGAGATGAACTGTATGAAAAACTTCTTCCACACTGGGCACACTGAAGATGCTTCTCATCTGTGTGAGTTCGCATAGGACTCTCAACAGCCCCATAACTGTGGTCAATATAGACAGGATTTGTCACTCTGTTTTGCTTTTGCTCAACTCTAAGAAGATGTTTTTGTTGGTGTTTGAGTTCCGTCAGGACGACGGAACTCTTGTTTAAGACTGTGCAGTAGTACAGCCTTCCATTGAGTTGTAGGTTAAGTTCATCATTCTGTCCATGGATCTTCTGTTGTGTTTCGTGTGGGTGTTCTGATATACCTAGAAGAGTTACCATAGAGACTTAGAATTAGAATGAAGAGTTACCATAGAGACTTAACATGTTTTGTGTAGGTGTTCTTATATACCTAGAAGAGTCACCACACAGACATAGAATGATAGGCAGCAGGTTTTCTACAGTCTTTCACTCACTGTGTCAGACAAGCTCTGCAGCCTATGACCCTGATAAATGCAACATTCCCGACATTGATGAGGAGAAGCAGAGCCTTCTTAATAACAGATTGAGCAGGGTCCAGTACAAATATCTAAAGACAATTTTGGGAAAAGGCTCTTGATTTGTAATAATTGTAATGATTTGTTTTAATTAATTAATTGTGCCGTTTCCCGCTCTCCCACTCAGTATTAAGCTAACAAATACTCCGATATTTGCACATGTTCTTGTCGCCCGGGGCGCTGTGGTGCAGCAGGCTACAGCGCCCGTACCATATACGGGTCCGAGTGCCCACGGGGACCCAGGTTCGAATCCGACCTGCGGTCATCATGATTCCCACTCCATCTCTCTCTCTCCAACTTACTTACTTCCCGTCACTCTTCACTGTCCAGCCCAAATAAAGGCAAAAAGCCCAAAAAATATACTTTTACACATTTATATGAGCAATGCAGTTTAACGTAATTAAGAATGCACTCGCTAGTCGCTAACGTGAGATTTTGAAGATTTTTTTTTATACAGGTGAATATTTAGTGTTTTATTTTTAGCTCTTATAAACGGCATGAAAGCAAAAAAGTACTATCATCTAAAGCCAAGAAGACAGGGGCGTATCCGGGGCAGTGCTGTAGGAGGCGGCCTGACTCCACGCACCCTGCTCATGACAGGGTAAAGCCAGAGACTTTCTAATGAGGAGACAGCACTCCATCGATCCTCCAAATCCTCCATAGAAATGTGTGAGGTTAGTTTGTGACGGCAATATGGCAGTTGTCTACACATATCCCTCCCCTTCGGCGCCAAAAGAAGTAGACATGTGAATACATGTGCCAATCATGTGGTGTGATCTCGCCGCTGGACCAAGGTTGGTGTCGGGAAGCCCTGCACACGCAGAGGGACTTGCCGAAAAGGACTTTGGTAGAGCACACCACGGCAACATGCATCTTCACGGCTAGAGGAGGAGGATTCCATAAAGTAATCTTTGCTTACACACTGTTAGTAACTGTAGTGTGACTACTGAACTTAGAAAAACACTAGTTTTTATACTAGTCCTTTTCTGACAATTGTAATGCTATAACAATTATAATGCTATAATTGAGTCAAATGAATGAAATGAATTGCATCACATTGCCTAGAAAAAAAAGAATACTACACATATGCCTCTAGAAACCCAACTCTGTCCACTCTGCATCATATCAGATAGCAAAATCAGATTGGCAGATAGCGGACCCCTGGTGGTATACCGCCGTTGGACCACCATCTCTCATCCCAAATTTAACTTGTCATGAATATTAAGAAAAGTTATTAAAATGATATATGGAGTATAACTGAACAAATGAAAAAGATTTTAGACCGGAAGTGGCAAAATATTGGGCAATTTGTCTGCAACCCGGCAGCAGACTGCCACCGATGAGCAAAATGCCAGTGGTCCGCCAGGCCCTTGCTATCTGGGATATTTCCTAGGTTGTGCATAGAAAAAAAAAAGAATACTACACATACGCCTCTATAACCCAACTAACTCACGACACACTCATGGATTTCGTTAAGTCATGTGGAAATGAATTGCATCATATTGCCTAGGTTGTACAGAGAAAAAAAATATATACTACACAGCTACGCCTCTGTAAAGTAATTAAAACATAGTAAGTAATGCAAACTGCATAAACTGCTCTGGGTTCTGAGAGTTAATGATTAAAATCATGAGCTCCCATTTGTATGAATCAGTGACCGCTAGTTACCCATCTGACATTAACATTAGAAAAGGAAAAAGTCCTAGGATTGCATGGCAGCTCCATCCGATGGACGCACCCCCATGCACAACTGCCTATTCGCGTCTCACACGTTCCTCGGCGGCGATAAAAATGTGTCTTACCCTACTTTTTTTAACAGGTTTCTGAAATAAAATCCCGTTTAGGTTTTGAAAAATGAGTACCGACATGGAACTGGTGTCTGAGTTTGAAAGGACTTACTTTCCAGCAGATGATCGCTCTCCTTCTCCCTTTCATTCACTTCAATATCCACTCTTGTCCGTGGTGTTTCGGGGTAAGTAACGTTGGACTCGTCTGTTTCAGTTTTACAGTGAAGCTCTGCAAAGGGCTTTTCTTCAGCTGGACATGCAATCACATGACCATTTCCTTCGTCCTTTAAATCTTCTTTCACCATTACTCTGCAGACAGAGCTCAACGGCACGCCGAGATCCATGTTCCCAAGGGGATGACAGTTGATCGCTACCAAAGTTTTCTACACACAAAAATGGAATGTTTTTTTAAATTATGTTTTAATTTGAGAAACGAATAGAAGGCAACAGACAACATTTCACCAAGGAGAGGCATTTGGAAAAAGTGATGCTAAACCTAGGCTACTGTTGTGTCTAATGTAGCTTACCTCAAGTAACGTCCAAGTTCGCTGCACCGCGGAATGCCTTGTGTTATTTGGATGGTTTATGGTTTATCCCTTTCTCATACAGTCGGTGTTTTACGGTTTACGGTTTAACCCGCGAACGCCTGCAACAGTTTTGTGTGAATCGGCTCTGGAAAGGTTGCCTATACATTTGAGTTCCTCGTGGTTCACAAACCAACCACAAAACTATGCATTAGTGCCACCGCCTGGAGCGGAGTTGAACTTTCCAGGAATCTGGAAAATAAGCTTCCTGGTTTAGTTTGTGTGTATGTCCAATCATAAAAAAGAATGTTAGCCTATAAAAAGTGTCAAGGCCCAGGTGACATATCTTCACTTCAGATTGCAGGCAATTACAATTATGAAAATCTTCAGCTGGACACCCAAACCTGACTCAGCCTACCTGCAGTATAGTAGCTAAGGGACAACCGGATAAGCCACTTTGATTTTCAATCCAAAGTAGGCCTAACTGACTCACTTAAATTACTTACAGTACAGGCCAAACGTTTAGACACAGCCCATTCAACAAGCCATAACTTGACAAATATTCATCTGTGGGCCAAATAACTTTGCATTCATTCATAGTTTTTATGCCTTCAGTGAGAATCTACAATGTAAATGGTCATGAAAATAAAGAAAACGCATTCAAATGTGTGTTCAACCATGTGTGTTCAAACGTTTGGCCTGTACTGTATATCGAGATATTGATGATACATTGATTAGACCTGATCCTGGGTTTTTTGTGATTGGAAACTGACATCAATGGGCTCCTTTCAGGGCAGACTTAAAGAGCAAATTTGCTAATAGATTTGTTTGAGTTCTCCCAGCTCATGATGGTATCTATTGAATTATAATCCTATTAAAGCAACACCAAAGAGTTTTGTCAAAAGTTGTCGGTTCAATTCCCGGCCTCCACCGTTGTGCCCTTGAGCAAGGCACTTAACCCCAAGTTGCTCCGGGGACAATGTGATCCCTTGTAATATAGCTGACATATGTATGTCACTTTGGTCAAGAAGTGTCTTCTAAATGTAATGTAATATATCTATTGAATTATAATCCTATAATGTAGGTGCCTCAATCAAGGGCACAACGTTGACAGCTGGGAATCGAAACCACAACTTTTGTGGCTACAGCATGCCAACAGAGCTCCTTAACCACTATGCTCTATCCCACCAATGACCAATCAGAGAACAGTTTATGTTGTGTTTTTAGTGAATTGTGAATATTTAATATGTGCATAATTTTATCAACAAACATTGTATAGTCTGTAATCATAAGCATTCAAACACTGTAACTTTAAAACAAGCTGCACACATAAGACATTTTAAAATAAGTCAAACTCTGATTAAATTCAGTCAAATGATTTTACGAGAAAGTGCTAGGTAAGTGTCTTCATACAAAAAACAATACTGCCTAACACTGTGTAACACCAGCGAAATTGATCCCAGGATCTTTTCCTGCATAAAAACACAACTAATAAGCTGTGGATACAGTATTTTTTGTTGATCAATCACTACAGAGCCCAGTATGCTATAGCCCCAATTCACAAACAGTGGATCAGCTAAGGGCGGTGAGCCAAACGCTTCCCAGATAGCATTTTTTAACCAGTAATATTGTTTAAAAAAGCACCAAACACAGTCAGTAGCTTGCTCAGGGTCCCTACACATAAAACAAAGCACCAACAACGTAGTTAGCGAACCCAGAGTTTATTAGAGAAGACTGTTAAGAAGATTTATCAACTGTCCCCCTACCGGGCGGCTCATCTTGAAGAAAAGTCTGTATAAGTCGATTATCAAATGAAATGAGGGAGCCCACTGAAGATTTGTTCCAGAAAAAAATTGCACTTTGTTTTTACCGTCTTACTAACTTACTGCCAAACTGCCATAAACAACAAAGTATACTCCTTTTTTTTCTGGAACAAATCTTCAATGCGCTCCCTTGTGACAGTCTCCATGGCTTATTTGATATGTTTTCATGCAGAGAAATAGCCTGGCTAACGTCAGACCTCATCTCATTGAGATGGGGTCTGGGAACTAGACATTCATTTTCTCGTATTTGAAACGTGGTTTACGAATGCCCAGAGCCGTTTATTGGGCGCTACGAATGTCTATCAAATGCGTCTAGCTCATAACGGCTTCGGTGTGTCATCATCGTCTTGCTGCCCTCCCTCTGTGATTGGTCCCCTAACTGAGGCGAAAATTTGCTCCATGGAATCCAGGCTGCCTAGCAGCGTGAATAAAATCGCGCGCGTAAGGCAGCATGGGAAAACCCAGGCTAGCAGAGAAAGACCCTGGGGTGCAATGCCATTGATATGACACCCCCTCAAATTGAGCTACACTGCCCACAGCGTGTTGAATGCGTGTGAATCCTGCCTGTGCTTGTTATTGCCATAGTTACGTGTGGTAATGAATGAAGCCATGCCGCTTTAAGATCTGAGGCCATTCTAAAAGCTTTTCCACACTGGACACATTTCTTAGGCTTCTCTCCAGTGTGTATTAGCATGTGACATTTAAGATCCGAACTTAGCACAAAAGCTTTTCCACAATGGTCACATTGATGAGGCTTCTCTCCAGTGTGTATTAGCATATGCCGCTTAAGATTCGAACTTAGCGAAAATGCTTTTCCACAATGGGCACATATGAGGCTTCTCTCCAGTGTGTGTAAACATGTGGCGTGTAAGATCTGAGGGCGTTCTACAACCTTTTCCACAATGGGCACATATATGAGGCTTCTCTCCAGTGTGTGTAAACATGTGGCGTGTAAGATCTGAGGGCGTTCTACAATCTTTTCCACACTGGGCACATTGATGAGGCTTCCCCCCAGTGTGTATTAGCATGTGGGTTTTAAGTTCTGAAATGAGAAAAAAAGCTTCTTCACAATGGTTACATATATGAGGCTTCTCACTAGTGTGTGATTGCATATGGCTCTTAAGATTCGAACTTACAGAAAATGCTTTTCCACAATGGCCACATTTGTGAGGCTTCTCTCCAGTGTGTATTCGCATATGGCTCTTAAGATTTGAACTGCATGCAAATGCTTTTCCACAATGGGAACATTTATAAGGCTTTTCTCTAGTGTGTATAAACATGTGGCGTGTAAGATCTAAGGTCGTTCTACAAGCCTTTCCACACTGGGTACATTTATGAGGCTTCTTTCCAGAGTGTATGAGTATGTGCCGTTTAAGATCGGAGGACAATTTGGGGCCCTATCATGACATTCTAAAGTGCATCGTCACTCGTCAAAAGTCTATTCAAATTTAGTAGGATGTCCAGTTCACATTGGGAGGGGTTTCGTTCTCAAAAGTGGAGCGAATGCGTAACAAGGTGTTCCTAGGTCTTTTAATCAGTCATATGGGTGTGTTTGGGGCGTAACATCATTTTAAACCAATGAGAATGACATCTGTCATTCCCTTTAACGGTGCAACGCGCAATATGTCAAATAAATGCATCGGTATTTTGGCATTCAACGGTGCATTTGAAGGAGGCTGCTTGCGAGACCGTATGGAATAGTCATTCTTAAACCATGCTTTACTAAAACCTAGCATAGCCTTCACGCATTTGCACTCGTCTATTATTTGAACTCATTGGCAAAGTGAAACTAACTTCACCAAGGAGTCACTATTTACGTTTGACTGAGACTGGGTTACCATCGAAAACATAGGCTGGAAAAAGCAACACTTACCCTAATGTTGCTCAAATGACTGAATAAAACAACATTTATCCTGCAGAGGAGTTGCTTATATCTCGTGACAGTGCATCTTCAGCTGTGCTCCATACATGTCTCTCGCCTCTCCCCTAATCACTTTTAACCGTCATTACCAATTTGCAAATGATGGTGAATAACTACTCATTATGAGTATTATGAGATGTACAGTATTTCGGAATATCTTTATTCTAATTATGTTTCCCATTGTAATCGTGCAATTTGTAATGCTTTGCATGGACGTGCGCTGGTGTGCGTTCATGAATGATAGAAGGATGGTGCGTGCACCTGCCAATATGACTGTTGACATGCGCTCTTAAAATAGCATATGAACAACTCGCCATTGACTTCTGACCAGGTTTAGGTGGTGTATGATAGCGATTTTTAGACAATGCGCTAGGTCCCTCCCTAGGTTGTTAATTGCCACACCCCTGGGCGCAATGCTTAAAAAATAAACGTGCAAAATACCGAATTCAACTTTCCGCGGGTGAATAACGAGTATTACGCCATGCGCTGGTGGCCCAAAATACAGCCCTTAAAGGCTTTTCCACACTGGACACATTGATGAGGCTTCTCACCAGTGTGTATTAGCATATGGGTCTTAAGATGTGGGCTTCGTGAAAATGCTTTTCCACAATGGTCACATACATGAGGCTTCTCTCCGGTGTGTATTACAATATGGTTCTTAAGAACTTTGTGAAAAAGCTTGTCCACATTGGACACATATATGAGTCTTTTTATCAGTTTTCTGCCTTTACTCAAGACTCAGAGGGTGTTTTTGTTGGTGTTTCTTTAGTTGCAATAGGGCCGTGAAACTCTTCCTGCAGACTGTGCAGTGGTGCAGCCTTCCTTTGAGTTGCAGGTTGAGTTCATCATTCTGTCCATGGATCTTCTGTTGTGTTTCGTGTGGGTATTCTGATGCACCTGGAAGAGTTACCATAGAGACTTAGAATGGCAGAGAAATATTAGCCAGCAATACAAAAATTAACTCAAACCCTGTCATATCTATCCATTAAATATAAGTAAGTATGTATAAAGGCCCATTCACACCAAGAACGATAACGATAACTATAAATAAATATCGTTCTCGTTAATATGAATGACGACGTTCACACATAAACTATAACGATAACAACATGAAGAACGATATCGTTGGGGATCACTTTCAGAGCGATTTTCACAACGATAAAATGCTAATAGCCAATCAGAACCCATCGAATTTTACCCGTCACATTTATTAACACAAGGAGAGACTTTATTTATCATTGTTCAGTGTGAATGCTTTTATCGTTATAGTTATCGTTCTTGGTGTGAATGGGCCTTAAGTATATATACTTTTTTGATCCCGTGAGGGAAATTTGCATTTAACCCAATCGGTGAATTAGTGAAACACAAACAGCACACAGTGAGGTGAAGCACACACAAATCTCGGCGCAGTGAGCTGCCTGCTACAACGGCGGTGCTCAGGGAGCAGTGAGGGGTTAGGTGACTTGCTCAAGGGCACTTCAGCCGCAGCCCACTGGTCGGGGCTCGAACCGGCAACCCTCCGGTTACAAGTCCGGAGTGCTAACCAGTGGGCCACGGCTGCCATATGATGTTTCTAGCTTTTTCTTTTGTGATGTTACTAGTTGAGTTGAGTTGAAGGAACAAGTGCCCTGATAAATAAATAAAAATCAAGACCACAACATCAGACCAGATCGCTACTGTCGCCATACTTGGGTCGGCGGCTGTTCAGCTGGTCAAATAATTAACTTACACTGATTTAGTATAGATTCTCCATGTTATCTATTTTGTTTCATATCATTTCTTTATTTATTGTAATGCAACATGTGCAATGCCCATATTTATTTACTGTTTTATTTACTCTTATTAAGCTTAATCTATTTTCTTTATACCTTAAAGAGGTTAGTTGCTCAGGTGCTATGATTATGAGCTCATGAAGGCCTACATATTTATGCATTTTAGAATTCAGGGAAGACTTGTTAAATGAAATGGTATTTTAATATTATACCCTATACACATACTCTCTTTTTATCTCTGTCTCTCTCTTTTTTCTTATAGTTTCTTACACATTAAAATTGAATATATCGTCCATTTTATTTGGCTAATGATTAATTATTGATTGATGATTAATTAGATTGAATTAGTGCAATATCGTGTTGCAAGACCTAAACCCCTCCCTCTCTGTAGCCGCCATTATCCTGTGTCTCGTAGTCTACTTACAAGTTTCTGTTTGTCTTGAGTTTTTGTCTCGTGTGCCTGTGTGTGTCAAGTGTTGTTACTCCCTGTTATTTACAGCGGGGAAAATAAGTATTGAACACGTCAACATTTTTTTCAGTAAGTATACTTCCAATGAGGCTACATGCATGAAATTTTCACCAGACATTAGTATTAACTCATATAATCCACCCATATAAAAAAATCCAAACATTAAAGTCCATAGGTAGAGTTATGTGTAATAAAGTGGAATGACACAGGAAAAAAGTATTGAACACGCCTGCTGAAATGTCTTAAATACTTAATGGAAAAGCCTTTATTCGTAATGACAGCTTCAAGGCATTTCCTGTATGACGAAACTAACCAGTTACAGTATTCTGGTGTGATTTTGGCCCATTCTTTTCAACAGATAGTCCTTTAATATTGAAGATTCCAGGGGTCCCTCTTGTGAATCCTGATCTTTAGTTTACTTCCAAAACTGTTCAATTGGATTGAAGTCAGGGCCTTGATTTCCTTTCTCTGAAACCAATTGAGAGTTTCCTTTGCTGAATGGTTTGGATCATTGTCCTGCTGGAAGGTCTAGCCATGTCTCATCCTCATCATCCTGGTGGATGGTCAAGATTCTCCCAGACCAAAATGACTCAATTCATCATTCCTTCAACTGTATGAAGTCTGCTAGTACCATGAGATGAAAAACAGCCCATACCATGATGCCACCACCTCCAAACCTCACTGTTGGTAGGGTATTTTTAGGGTGATGCACAGTGCCATTTCTCCTCCAAATATGGTGTGTAGTATGACATCCAAAAAGTTCAATTTTGCTCTCGCCTGACCAGAATACATTCTCTCAGTATTTCATAGGATTGTCCAAATGTTGTGTAGCAAACTTTCAACGAGCTTTCACATGTTTTTCTTCAGCAATAGAGTCATGCGGGATGAGCGTGCATAGAGGCCATGGCGGTGGAGTGCATTACCTATGATTTTCTCTGTAACAACTGTATCAAGTCTTTCTGGAGCTTTCTCCGAGTGGTCCTTGGCTCTTGGGCTACTCTTTTGACTATCCTTCTGACTTCCTGGTCAGAAATCTTGCAAGGAAATCCTGTGCATGGCCAGTGATGATGCAGTGATGTTCCTTCCACTTGCAGATAATGGCTCCAATACTGCTTGTTGGATGCTTCGGAAGTTTTGATGTGCATCTGTAACCAGTTCCATTGATATGTTTTGCAACAATAAGGTTGCAAAGGTCTTGGGAGAGCTCTTTGCTTTTACCCATTATGAAATGTTTCTTGTTTGACACCTTGGTAACAAAAAACCTTTTTATAGCCCACCAGTATGTACTAACCCAGCTTATATCAATTTGCACAGATAGGAGGGATAATTTCTCTAACTACTTATAGATTCCAGTTTGTTCCTTGCCATTTCTTGCCTTTGAGTACTGCTTTTTCTTAGCGTGTTCAATACTTTTTCCCTGTGCCATTCCACTTTTTTACTCATAACTCTACTTTTAGACATTAATGTTTGGATTTTTATATATGTGTGGATTACCTAAATTAATACTAATGTCCGGTGAAAATTTCATGCGAATAGCCTCACTGGAAGTATACTTACTGAAAAAAATATTGACGCGTTCAATACTTATTTTCCCCGCTGTATGTGCCTTTGTGTCTTTTGTCTTGTTATGTTGTGTTGGCATTGTTGTGTGAAACATGTGAACCAAAGCACATTCCTATTAACTGTATTACTATATTGTTGAAATGGCTATAATAAACTTGAACTTGAACTTGAACTTGATGTAGTGTCTGGGAACCATTCGCAGTGCTCAATCCGAGTGGCGGGATAACTCGTGTTGCCCTGTTCGCCAGCAGCAGCATCCATCTTCTTTGTTTTCAAGTAGCAGGGAATTCACGCGAAACTGTCGCAACTCTGACATGATTGTGTTAAGCCCGCCCACCGACTCTATACACGTGATTGGCCTGATCGAAGTTTAATTTTTCCAGCTTGCAAGCCAACGGAGAATTGCTAGACTACCCTGGCTGCAAGTTACATTTGCTGCCACTAGGGTGCGTCTAGATTTCTAGGCTACCAAGCAGTTCCTGCCTGTAATCCCTAATCATGACACTAGTGTGTTGTGAACGTAGAGGAGGCTAAATGCAAATGAGGCTAAATGCAAGTAAACGCAGTTTAACCACCTCAGTTGATTCCATTGTTGCGAAGCCTGCAACCAAAGATTCTAGAGCGCTGCAACCGTCGTCCTACTATGGTTGTTATAGTTACCATTCATAAGCATTGATATGGAACGGTGTCCTGTTATTCAGAATTAATAGCCACCCCACCAGCCAATCAGAAAAGAGTATTTCTTCTCTCCGGGTGATAAGGGACAATAACCTCCACCATCATCAAAGATGTTCTGAATGTCTTTTTAAAAACCTGATACCGCATGGCAGTCCACCTCACCGTGATCACAGAGTTCATAGTTTACCCACCTCCTACTTTACCACTCCACCCCTGGGTGCAGTCCATCTCACCATGATCACAGAGTTCATAGTTTACCCACCTCTTACTTTACCACTACAACACCCCTGATTGTGGATAGTCATCTGCTTGATGGTGTGTGGCATCAATGTAAATTACACAATATCATGACAGCTATAGTATGTATAGACTTTAACATTGTTTAATTAGATACTGAACATTTCAGTAAGGACTAACAACATGCAATCATAAAATGGGACATCAAATGCCCACTGGGGCATCTTGGTGTTAATTAACAGTGTTATCTCACAACCGCATGCAGTCCTATCCCACCTCTTAAGGGGGGGCTCACATTACGGCAGCGCTGCACTATGAAACCCATTGTTTTCAAAGCCCTGCTCTGCCGCTGCACGTGCAGAACAAAGTGGCACTTTGCCGCTCTTGCACCATGTTGAATTTTCACCTCTGCGCACTGTAAATCATGTGGCTAGTGCAGTCGTCTGCTGACACTGTGGTGGGCTTGTTGCCGTCGTCTGCAACAAACTTGGCTAAATAATTAACCATCCCTAAGAATCTTTTGAGTTCTGTCACATTTTGTGGCTGTGGAAAGTTCCCTCTTCCTGTAATAGTAATAGTAGTAATTTTCCCCTTATAGTTTATCCACCTGATTGTGGGCATATGGCTGGACATCATCACATACGGCTGTTTTGACTGGCTCAGTTTTCAATAGCCGCTCCATCCAAACACACCACTGAACTCATCTATCCTCTTCACTAAACCCATGTTCACTGCTTCCTCGTGGCCTAGTGAGCAGCTTGACCTCATCCATCCTCTTCACTAAACCCATGTTCACTGCTTCCTCGTGGCCTAGTGAGCAGCTTGTTCTATCTATCACTTATAGCTGCTGGTGCCCTGGAACATGCCTGTGCAATTGAGTTCTTTTCCACTTATAGCTGCTGGTGCCCTGGAACATGCCTGTGCAATGGAGATCGCCCCCCTGGGTTTACAAAACGCGTGTCTGGAGGCCCTAGCTGTATTTTAGGACTCATCTTTTTGAATGTCCTCTGATCAATAATGGTAGTGTGGGCTCCTGTGTCCATTTTAAAGGTCACTACCACATTGTGTATAGGTCAGCCTACAGTCCATGTATCCTCATTATCCTCCCTGTTAACTGCTCCCAGGGAGTAGCCTACAGTGTGTATTGTTAGGCTGTTAACTGCTCCCAGGGAGTACAGTGTGTATGTTCAGGCTGATCGCTTGTGACTTCTCTCACTGCTTTAGAATGACATTTACGTTCCCAATGTCCTTTGCTGTGACAATTATTGCACTTCCTTTTTAACACATGCAATGTGTGTTCTCAGAGTGTAGGGGCTTACCACACCTCCCTCTTTCCTCCTGTGTGTTCTCAGAGTGTAGGGGCTTACCACACCTCCCTTCTGTGTGTTCTCAGAGTGTTGTGGTACCACACCTCCCTCCTGTGTGTGTTCTCAGAGTGTTGTGGTACCACACCTTCCTCACTCCTCCTGTGTGTTCTCAGAGTGTTGTGGTACCACACCTTCCTCACTCCTCCTGTGTGTGTTCTCAGAGTGTAGGGGCTTACCACACCTCCCTCTCTCCTCCTGTGTGTTCTCAGAGTGTTGTGGTACCACACCTCCCTCTCTCCTCCTGTGTGTGGGCTCCCTGGCTGCTGTTCTCACATAGCTGACCTGGTGTGTGTGTGTGTGAATGTGTGTGTGTGTGTGTGTGTGTGTGGGGGGGGGGGTAAATGTGTGTGGTGTGTGTTTGTGTGTGTGTGTCCGTGAGACTCCTTTGATTGGCTTCACACAATCTCACGCCTCCAATGAGTGAGTCTCACGGTCAGTGTGTGAGAGTTGGCAGCCCTGCATTCTGCATTCTGATGCTAACACTGTGGCTATCCACCACCCCTCTGTTCATGATACTCTTCTCCACACATGCACACACACACATACACACACACACACATATATACACACACACAAACACACACACGCCACATTAATAAAAACAAACACACACACACACACACACACACACACTGCTATTAGACACCCATACACACACACACACACATTAACACATAAACTACTGGTCTTAGGACATCCGTTAGTGCTCTAAGAGAGTCCGAGTGGACCCCCATCTCTCAACTCTCCATTACCCTCAGTATCAGCAGTGGCCATACACCACCCCTCTATTCAGCTGATCAGATCTGAGATCAGTAGCAGTGTGTGCCTGTAGGAGTTAATCTGATCTGACAGGAGGTGAGAGACTGACTCCAGACCAGCCTGGGGTGATATTCCCCCTCTAATACCCTTTAGTACAGTGATCTGTTGTGCCTGTGTGGATTGCTGGGTTTGGTGTTTTTGTGAGAGGGAATATGATCTGTATACCCAAAGGTTCAGTCCCAAACACCAACAGCACCTGCACCATGTTACTGTGAGAGTGAATATGATCTGTATACCCAAAGGTTCAGTCCCAAACACCAACAGCACCTACACTATGTTACTGTGTCTTTAAGCAAACGATCTCAAGGCTGACGGATGGACTTTAGCTCTCTAGTTATCTAAGCTGTAAAACCTTTTACAACGACTTGTTACAGGAACACAACGTTCACCCTGAAACAGTACAGGTGAAAAATATCCAAGGAGGTTCAAGTGATCACATTAGGTAAGTGTGTATACTTGTTTACTTTGTATGGGCATTTATATTTTTTGGAGTGTGTAAATACATTCTTTTGTTCTGTGGTTTTGTGATATCATAAATACACTGTATGTACAAGAGTCTATAACACCAAAGAAAGGTATTCTCAAAGATCGTAGGCTAACCAGGAAGAAGCTCTCAGTATTAGCATATAAGAGTAAGATATTACTGTAAGGCTGGCCAACAGTATCGTCTCTGTCCCCAACATTCTCCTAAATAGTGAATGAAAATCGTTAGTGTCAAAACAGAGTAAAGTGGTTCCGGGATTGAACAGGATTAAACTGAAGAACTATCTGTGCAACATTCATATTATCATATTTAATGGAAAATATGTGCCAATATGAGAATGAAGAAATATAGCCAGATTAATAATACTGTCAGCCATATAAAGAAATGCTATTCACAAAATGTGAGACTGTCAAGGTAGATTTATAAGGCGCAGCACTGTGTGTCTGGGTGAGTGAACAAGGTAGATTTATGAGGCCAGCACTGTGTGTCTGGGGGAGTTAACATGGCTCAAGTTGGTTGGTTAGAAATTAAAGAAATAGACAGAAGAGTAAAGGTTTATTCAGGATTTATAGTGACCCTTATGATTAAACCATTCACATGGTGACTTGTTGTGGAAGATCAGGCAGAAGCATCTCTTTTACATGGACTGATCTGACCATTTGGTCCAGCCTAAATGTAGCAGGACAACTGAGTATATTTCAGGGTGACTATGCCACCTAGAGGGGGGTTCACCCCTAGAGAGTAGTTCAAGCAAACACTAAACCTTTAAGATCGGGGCACCACCAGAAATGTTGAGCCCTATGAAATAAACTAAAACAAATTTGGCCCCTAGGACTATAAACAGTCTGGGGGCCCCTGTTAGTGTTGGGCCCTTAGAACCCCCCAAACAGCGCTTCTGACACAGACACTGGCACAGATGAACACCGCACCACAAATACCCACATGCACATAAACAGACACTGGCACAGATGGGCATGGCACCACAAATAAAATAGAGTAAGATATGACTGTAAGGCTGGCCAACAGTATCGTCTCTGACCCCAACATTCTCCTAAATGGTGAATGAAAATCATTAGTGTCAAAACAGAGTAATGTGGTTTCGGGATTGAACAGGATTAGACAGAAGAGCTATCTGTGCAACATCAATATCATCTCATTTAATGAAAAATGTGTACCAATATGAAAATGAAGAAATATAATCAGATTATTAATACTGTCAGCCATATAAATAAATGCCATTCACAAGACTGTCAAGGTAGATTTATGAGATGCAGCATATACGGCTGTGGTAGAGAGTGCTGAAGAGTGCCCCTAGTGGCAAACAGGGAAACTGCAAAGGGAAGTTTGTGAAGAGAATGGGCAGGATGTCACCTAGTGGCAAACTGTGAGACTGCAACTATGTAAAATGGCCAAGACACCCATTTTGTAATTTAGCGCCCCATCAATATGTGACATGTATATTGTAACTCTCCACTATAAGTGAGGATAAGGCTCATTTAGCTGTGGTGTATGAGAACACTGAGAGGAAAGGGAGAACAGCAGTGTTTCTGGTGTATGAGAACACTGAGAGGAGAACAGGAGAGTTTCTGGTGTATGAGAACATTGAGAGGAGAACAGGAGAGTTTCTGGTGTTTGAGAACATTGAGAGGGAGAACAGGAGAGTTTCTGGACTGGCCAGCCACCACTCTGTCCTGCAGCGTCTCCTCAGCTCCACTCACCCACGTGCACACGTTCCACTCCACATTCATTGAGCCCCTCTATGTAGGGTGTGAGCTTGGCTACTCAGACTCTGTGTCCCTGTGCAAGATCACTTAGTGATCACACGCTGCACAAGCACCAGAGTCCGCGGAAGAGACCAGCTCTCCTGCTGCTGGTCATTCACATAGACTTTATAAATCAGTTGTACATGTAGCATTCTACATTCTGATGAATTTAAAACACATGTTGTTCTCATGGTGACGGTTCTTCATGAGTTGATATGTGTAGAGCACTACATTATGTGCATAATCATGCATTTACTTGAAATGGGTAGCATTTTAAACTTGAGCTCTGGTGTTAAGCTCAGGCATGTTAGGAAGTCTTCAAGTTCAAACATAAGCAACTAGTTCAATAATTCTAAAACAGCATTTCATTATTTTCAGCTCCAGTTATTTTGTAATTATAGGTAATCTTCCCATCCACAGGTTTCTAATCTATTTTCATATGAGAGAACGCCCTGTCTTAAGTTGCATTTTATCTTTGTGAAAATATTATATTTATAGGCGATTATCGGCTACTAAACACACAATAGCCTAAAAAAATCAGTTATTATATTGGCACAGCATAAACTGTAAGATTGTCCCTGAGAGTTTGTCTGCAATTCAATAATTTTACTGGAATCAATTTAACTTTCATTAACCCTTGTAAGGTGTTCATATTTTTGTTACACAGCCAATGTTCCCAGGTCTGGTGGACCCACCACATTATTAGGCTTTTAAATCAATACAGCCATAAGTTATGGCCCATAACAATTTCTTTAAAAATACTTAACAGATGTTTACTTTAGCTCAATTCCCAATAATGTAGACATATTTTTATATTTGCCATTTACCCCTGTGAGATCACATTTATGATCATATGATCATTTTCATTTTTTGTGAGAAAATTAGGAAATTAAATTATAAACAAGTTTAAAAAAATTAGAAACAAGATTTTTGATCATTATTTGTGCTTATTTCTTAGAACGTCATCAGAACAGGTAAAAGTGGTTGAAATGTAACAATTTTGTAACTTTGTGTGGGAATAGCAGGTGCAGAAAGACAACATTTCCACACACAGAGACAGAGACAGACACCCAAGGGGCGGGACTGGCGTTACGGCGGTCTTAGCCTAAAAGCGAAAGTAAATACTGTAGTCCGACTCCGCGACAGTAAGTTTGTCTTGTATTGAGAACACACAGCATGTAGCCTAAGGTAAGAAACCTACTATTTAATGTGCAGTGTTGGAGAGTAACTGAATACATGTATTCGGGATTACGTATTCAGAATACAAAGTATGAGTAACTGTATTTAGTTACAGTTACATTTTCAATGAGTGGTATTCAGAATACAGTTACTTTGGCCATTATAAGGGGTTTCTTTTAGAATCCTTCTCATATGAATTTCTGGGCTTTTTGAACTGAAATTCTAATATTTCTGTGAGATGATCTTGTGCATTAACAAAATGTATAATGTTTCAGTTTATCCTATAAAGTTAAGTTGTGGGTTTTTTGCTGACATCGCCTGTGGGTCTTACAAACTGAAATAGCAGCTTGATTTCCCACTTGATAAAATGTAAAACAGCGCTTTTGTTATCCAAGTATTTAGAATACGGTACTTAGATGGAGTAATGTAACGGAATACGTTACAAATTACATTTTAGGGGATGTATTCTGTATTCTGTAACTGATTACATTTTAAAAGTATTCTTCCTAACACTGTTAATGTGTCCATATTGTCATTCACTTTATTTTTTCGGTATGTGGAATATCTGGAATAAACAAAAAAGAATTTCGTTGCATGAACTTTGTCGTTCTCGCCGGAGATTTCCGCCTTGGCCATGGCCTACCTAACAAACAAACAAACCACTAGTAAATGCGGGCTTGCTAACATTAAATATAAGCTAGGCTACTGAATAGATCATATTTCTTAATTTAAGTCCATAGTAGGCTAGCATAATATGTCGAATATTATGGAATCAACAACATCGTCATGCGTAACTAGGCTAGCCTAGCCTACTACTACTAGGCCTACTACTACAGGCGTTAGCCTTTGACCAACAAGGGCATATGTTTGCATAAGGAATTGTCCATACCAATACTTTTGGGTGACGAAATTGTCCATACCAATACTTTAGCGAAGTCATTCGTATTATTTGTTTTATTGTGAAGTCGTTCCTTCCGATGCATCCTCATAAAGTGTAGCTTACATCTCCATTCTCCAACAAGTTTAGATATGCTGTCATTTGATTGGCTGAAACCTGAAAGTTCAAAGCATAGGCTAGGCCTCTTGTCGCGTTAGTGTCAGACACATAGGAGGCAAGCAGGTGTGTTGACAATGATCTGTCTGCCAGTAGGATACCTCAAGAAAGGGTAACAATTCAGATCAGTATTCCCTTTGCCCTTTAGCATGCACATTTTTCTCCTTTCTAGTGGATCAGCTAAGCTTATGCCACCAACAGATAAAAGATGGTTGTATTACAAATCTGTATCTGTATCAAATCAAGTATGTGTATTGTGTTGTGTATGTTAGGGACCTTTAGTGTCTGTCAAGGGTCAACCCTGAAACAGTCAATGGGGCTTACATGGTTTTAGGGTCCCTACCCTTGACCTCTGACCCCCTGGGTCTGGCCTGGGATGACTGTGCCTAATCCAGACCCAGCTGTCATAAAGCAAACTAGACTACAGTGACCAAAGACCTCAACCTGTACTGAGGAATTTACCTTAGCCTAGGCCTACACCCTAACATTTCTATTCAAGACATTTGTTCTCTCTTCTTGTTGTAGAAATACTGAAATAATGTATCTTGCATGCATTATTTGTTGTATGCATCTTATTTACAGCTGCATGTTTGTTGAGCTTCTTTCATCATCTTCTGTTTGTTCTGTTTCTTCTTCTTGTCAGAATACTGAAAACAAAGATGGCGGTTCATGTTTAGCTACAGCTATAATCTATAGCAGGGATGTCAAAGTCAAATACAATAGAGGGCCAAAAAAACAAATTTGCTACAAGCCGAGGGCCGGACTGGTTCAATGTTTATTAAAACATTAAAATGACTGCACATAACCTATTGAACCAAGACGTGTACTGTATTTTATTTAATGATTAAATGAATAATGACTGTGACTGAAGTGCGGGCAAAGTTTGCACAGAAATGTACGATATTTCCCATCCTCACTGACCTTGTCATAAAACTTGTTTAAATGATCATACAATGCCTCCTTGCTGCTTTGTCGTCTACATCAGCCTTTTTCAAACTTCTTTGACCTGAGGCCCAGTCAAGGCAAGCAAGATTGTTCACAAAAGTTTGTGAAAACATGCACATCAGAGTACTGCTTTACTAATGTAAAATATAATTAGGCCTACAATAGTTTCATTGTTTTTGCATTGTTGCATGATGTTTGCATGAGAAATACTTTTCAAAACAACAGCAATTATATGGGTGCCGTTGTTTTGGGATGTTTCCCTCATGCAAGCATCATACACTGATAGAATATATATACATGCTATTTAATTACATTTAATTTGAATGCCTGAATGTAAGGATTCAGGAAACACAATACCAGCTTTTGTGAATGGTAAATGGCGGATCAGATCATGCGT
This sequence comes from Alosa pseudoharengus, assembly GCF_046254945.1. Taxonomy (NCBI): domain Eukaryota; kingdom Metazoa; phylum Chordata; class Actinopteri; order Clupeiformes; family Clupeidae; genus Alosa; species Alosa pseudoharengus. The sequence continues at coordinate 1,954,442 of NW_027468564.1, read as the reverse complement.
AAATCACTGATCTGGAGATCTTTAACTATCTTTAACTAAGACTAATTAATAGCTTTTGGCTGACTTTAATACTTAATGCCAAACAGTGTTGCATAAATCCACGTCGTTCTATTAAATGTCGTTTCATAATTAAATAGCCTTCCAATAGGTTGAAGCTTAGCTTTGCTACCAACGTGCACACGCATGCATTGAATAAACGCTCATACCACGACTTAATTCTATGCCTCTATGTTTGATGACACCAAACAAGTATTTCCTAATTGCAGAAATGTTTGTTTTCTTTTTCTGTCCGCGCGCGGCTCCTTGATCAATTGCGCAGCAAATTATCAGACGATGGCCCGGGAATAATTTCACTCTGCAGACTATTGTCCACATTGCGGACCGCGGCCCATAGTTTGACAAATGGTGACCTGCATGCTGCCATATTAAGGCCTTTTTATGGTGTATTTTAGCCGGGTTTTCGCGTGGAAGGCTCTGTAGAAATCTGGCACCCTATTCAACGAAGTTAAACTGAAAGAGCGTGCCGTTCACAGACACCAGAATGAACGAGTTCACAGTAACGTTCATCAAGCAATACAGTAGCCTACGTTCAGTTCACGTTCGCTCAAAATATGAACGAGTTCATGAACTTTCGTTCAATGAACGCGTTCAGGCACAACACTGGGGAGGGGGGTAGCTGAAAGTTGACATCTGCCCTGACTGAATACTGATGAATAATGAAGCCGAGGCCCACTTGCGGCGCCGCAGTGAGTTTGTGCGGGCTACCGTTGCATTGTGGGGAATGGAGTATTGGTGCGTGCAAAACAGCAGCCGGCGGCTGTGGCCTGCGGGCCGGTTCTAATACTAATCAAATATCATCCCGGGGGCCGTAGATAATTCATTCGCGGGCCGGATCCGGCCCGCGGGCCTTGACTTTGACATGTCTGATCTATAGTATGCGGTGACACATGAAACAAGAGGTAAAGCTGCATATGTCTCATGTACATTCCCAGAGAGACTCTCCCACTGCTGCTAGGATGAGTGTCTCTCAGGAGAGAGAGGAGGCTGCAGGTCACAGTGAGACACTCAGACCAGAGTCTGCAGCACACAGCTGTGTGCAACAAAGCAGCAAACCAACAAACTCTGATGGAGGGTAAGTTAATCCACAGATACAGTACGCATCATACCTGTCCCAACACACTCTGATGGAGGGTAAGTGAATCCACAGATACAGTACGCATCATACCTGTCCCCACACACTCTGATGGAGGGTAAGTTAATCCACAGATACAGTACGCATCATACCTGTCCCAACACACTCTGATGGAGGGTAAATTAATCCACAGATACAGTACACATCATACCTGTCCCAACACACTCTCTGTTCTTCTCTGGTGCATTGGTGCCTCATTGTCTGTATTTTGAATTGTTTGGTTCCTTGTCAGGGTTGTCAGTAAACTTCAAAAATGTTTCAAATTAATCCAAATATTCATGGGAGCAGCTGTAAGGGTCCTGTTGTGTTTTATTTTCCCTGTTTAGTGTTTTCCTTCAAGTCTGCTCCTCTTGTGTCTTCCGGTTTGCTTTGTTTACTTCCTGTGTCTTGTGCCATGTGCTCCTTTGTTTGTTTTGCCATGTGTTTCTGTTCACTGTGCCTGTGTCTCCGCACCTCACCTGATCCTCGTTTGTCTGTTAGTTTAATTATGGTTTCCACCTGTCTCTTGATTTACCTTGTTCATTGTCCACCTGTGCCCTGATACCCCTGTGTATTTAAACCCTCTGTCTCCCCTCAGTCTTCGTCGGTTATTAGTCAATGTGTGTTGTGTTACACACGGTTTGTTCAGTTTGGATTAAAGATTGTAGCAATTCTAAGATTACCTTGCCTTGCCATACTTTGCCCTGTGTTTGGGTTAAGCTCTCCCCTTGCAACCGTGACAGCAGCAGTAAATAGGACATTAGACTGCTAATACCATCTCTAGGGAACTAGCCTGGGCATGGGAGTATTAGACTGATAATGTAATACCATCTCTAGGAAACTAGCCTAGGCATGAGAGTATTAGACTGATAATGTCATACCATCTATAGGGAACTAGCCTGGGCATAAGAGTATTACACTGATAATGTCATACCATCTCTAGGGAACTAGCCTGGGCATGAGAGTATTAGACTGATAATGTCATACCATCTCTAGGGAACTAGCCTGGGCATGAGAGTATTAGACTGATAATATCATCTATAGGGAACTAGCCTGGGTATGAGAGTGTTAGACCAGTGTTTCGCAACCTTTTTTCCTTCAAGGCCCCCTTGCCTGTATCTAAGACAAGCCAGGGTGTACACACTCACACACACAAACACATTAGGAATACACTGTATTGTGTGTGTGTGTGTGTGTGATAGAGAGAGAGATAGATTAATTCTAAAATGGAGCATGTATTGTTATAGTATTACTGTAAGTGTGAACAAATTCAATCATCCACCGAGGAATGAGTTGTTATTCAGTTTCTTGTGTCTCCTTATGTAACCAGCCCACAGACAGACAGACCTCCATCTCCAGTGCCCAGCTGTGTGTCCATGAAGAGTGATTGGTCCATGGCTGAGCCGCTCAAATTCAGCAGTGAACCAGTTCCATCAGCTCAAATGTGAGTAGTGTTGCACGGTTTATCGATACTAGAATGGTATCACGATGCCTTCACGCAAAAAACGATACGAATTCCGACATTTTTAGAATCGATACTTTATTAAAATAATAACGCTCTGCGTCTTTGTGAACTGCTGCTCTCCATGCTCCTTGCACGCATCTAAGCAAGTGGGCGTGTCATGCAGGCAGCTCTGAGTGAGTGAGTGCGCAGCCAACGTCAACATAGTTCTTTGCCGACAGTCCTCGGCCTTGCGGATAAAACAAAAGGTGAAATCTGAAACTATTTTGGATACATCGGGAATAGTGAAGGCAAGCCATCAGGTACACAGAGGCCCGTTTGTAAAATATGTTTCAAAGTCATTCAAAAGCAGTAGGCTACGCATAGAACTTGGCTAAGCACCTCACAGACATATCCCAACATTTTTAAAGAGTTCAAAGAACGACAGGTTAACGAATAGGCTATAGAAAACACCACTACATGATTAGTGCCAAGTTCATCTCTTCAGTCTAGCCTAACTGAAACGAGTATGGTTTTCTTGGATAAAGCGAACCTTCCTTCATCAGTGAATTTTGACGAGACATAACAACTGATCATATAACATGATGAAAACGCAATGTTCACGCTAGTATAACATTACCATAACTTGCAAACGATCTATTTAATATTCGGTCAGTACTACTGGTAATGTTTGTCATATGGCATGCAGACTGCAATTTGTTCAATAATTATTGCCCAGATGTAGGATAGGCTACCCGAAATCCGCTAATTAAAGCCCACAGCATATAATAGCCTAACACTGAAGCGTGTTGAGTCCTAATAATAATAGCGGCTTGTTGTTACATGGTAGCAAATAATGTTATCAAAGAAATGTAATAGGGCTGTCAATCGATTAAAAAAATTAATCTAATTGATTACATACTCTGTGATTAATTAATCTAAATTAATCGCATATATAATATTTGCTGTGAAAGTATTTTAAATATTTAAATTCAAATGAATCATTGAATAATCAGCATTAGTGACATTAAAGTTCAAAAACTCTTTTATTATTATTTTAATAATGGCCATAATAATCTATGATATGACCTAATATGCTGAGGAAATAAATTCAAAAGTGCTTCGGGAAGAAGTTTTTTTTCATATACAAGGTATTTCAGGCCACAGATATTACCTAGGGGACACAATGAAAATAAATGAACACTCCCCTCAATGTCTATTTGCATTGATGTGCAACTTTAGAGTTGATGAACTCCGGTGATATGCAAATGCCTTGCTGCAGACATTGCAGAGGACTTTATTTTAATCAACACCATCAGGCCGTTTTTTAAAAGTAAATGTTCCAATCAATGATCTAGACAGCACATTTTCTTCTCTCTCCTTCTTTTTACAGTCTCATGGTTACTGACTACAAGACTCGGGGTCAAAGGTCATACGGAATCGATTAATCTGCGTTATTTTTTTTTAATCAGTTATTTTTTCTCAAATTAATTAATCGAAATTAATCAGTTATTTTGACAGCCCTAGTACGTAATGTACACAGATATATTGCAACAGGTAGCCTAATGGTGTAGGCCTATCTGACGAAGACCTGGTTGGAACGTTGTACTTGTACACTGGTACCCTTTGCAACTGTCAAAGAAATCCCTTAAACACGGGAAGGCCTAGGGCAGCCTACATCAAATGGCCTAAAGATTAGGCCCCTCTGCATAGCATTCAGTGATTTGCATGCAGTAATTTCAACACTGACCTTGATCTAGCCTACTTTGGCTATTTAAAGGTACTTTATTGCCAAAACACAACACAATGTAAATTAACTATAACAAACAATAATGGACTTAATCAGACACAAATTCCTATTTTACTGACTATAAAAACTAATAATTATGTAGGAAGTTTAGAAGTTTAGAACCCAGAATTGACCTGCACACTACAAAAGTGCACTAAATTCAACACAAATGACTCAATACACTTGGAGGAGGTTTGCGTCCTTTCTTTTCCGGATATTTTAGGATTTCGCCGTGGTATCGCTTCAGTATCGAGCATCGAGATATTTATGGCAGGTATCGTATCGAAGTCATAATTTTGGTATCGTGACAACACTAAATGTGAGTAGTCATCAGCCTGTAGACATGTCAGTCACAATTCAACATGACAAGTGATATGAAGGAGCAAAGGAAAACACACACACACAAACACATACACACACATACACATACACACACATGCACACACACACACACACACGCACACACACACACATACAGTGCATGTGGAAAGTATTCACAGCGCTTTTTCCACATTTTGTTATGTTTCAGACTCATCTTAAAATTGATTCAATTATTTATTTTTTTTCTCTTCAATCTACACACAATACTCCAACACCCCACAAAAACTCACAGACTTGTACAAACGCACACATACAGACATACACCTACACACACACACACACTTACACACACACACATACACACACGCACACACACCTACTCACAGACTTGTACAAACGCACACATACAGACATACACCTTCACACACACACTTACACACTCACACACACACACACTTACACACACACACACACACACTCACAGACTTGTACAAACGCACACATACAGACATACACATACACACACACACACACACACACACACACACACACACACACACACAAACACAAATACAGACCTACACCAACACACAGACACATACACACACCTACCACCTACAAACACATACACACTCACATACACACTCACACACCTAACACCTACTCATAGACTCATACACACACACACACACACACACACACACACATTCACATTCACACAGGAAATGGGATGGATGAGATGTAAAGGTCTAACCTATTCTAAATGTTGGACACCATGCAAAGATGTATGTGTTAGGGGTGTAACGGTACACAGAAGTCACGGTTCGGTTCATACCTCGGTTCGGACATCACGGTTCGGTACGAGATTGGTACAATGGAGGGAAAAGCAAAACAAAAATGCAGAAAGCAAATTTTTTTTTATTGTGCATGTCTCAGGCTGTACCACCTAGTGTCATACAGTCTCTTCCCTGAGCTATCTGCAACAGCCTGAAGTGTGTAAGATGTAGGCTAAAGAGTACAATAAGTACCCAGACTCCATCTGTAACTTGTAAACAAAATAAGACAATCAGCTATAAAACTGAAAATAGGCCTACAGCATCTCTTATTTCTGAAAGTGCAAATTACATAGAATAATGATTTTTAAAAATCCTCTTAAGCAAGACCTTTAACATCCGTGTTTAGTTGTATATGGAAGGGTCTACAATTTGCCTCAATATTTTTCAGTGTGTGTACAGTAATAATCTACTAACTGTGAAAATATCACACTATTTTGCCTTCTTTTAAAAAAAACGGAATTGCTCCTTTCATTTCATAAACAGACTACAACTAGAAGTCACGTGACTTTGCCCTTCAACGTTAACTCACGGTAGCATGGTTTGTTTATTAGCCTGGTTAGCGTTGTCACTTTCTTTTACTGTCTATGCACTTAACACTACCAGCTCCTCATGTGAGAAGTTACAAGTTACCCTAACATAAAGGTAATTACCACGCGATTTACATAGCTTTCTGTCATTACGAAATCATTTAATTTAAGCCACAGGTTTTGGCCCTATTTGTATGGGTATCCAAAGGCTGGTGAAGCGCAGGGGAAGTTTTTTTTTTTCTCGTTTCAGTGATTGGTAGCCCATCTGGGTGATGGCTTAGAATATGTGTAGCATGTTCGATATATTTCCATTCACATACCCAACGACTGCTGAACAACGCCGACACACAGTTTAGTCTTATCCACCACTCTCTCGCCTGTACTACTGTAACTGAAGTTCTCAAACTTGCGATCTTAAGACCAGCGGATCCTCTAACTCTTGTGGGTCGCCACCACTCGCTTAGTGCTGCTATCTTTGACTGACTGACTCGACCGACAACCTGACAAAAAAATAACATAGGCGCCAATCAGAGCTTCAGAGCTAAGGCGAGGCTACAGATTAGCGTTAGGTGTCGCTAAAGAACTCTCGTAACTCTCGTACTTAACAGTAATTGCGCATTACATTAATTAATCCGCACACAAGTTTTATGTATTTTTATACCGTGTATTCTCCGTGTAAATTCATGCACCGAACCGTGACACCCGTACCGTTTCGGTTTAATACGAATACATGAACCGTTACACCCCTAGTATGTGTTATAGAAAACTATGGGATACTGTATGATATTAGGAATACACTGTATAGTGTGTGTGTGTGTGTGATAGAGAGAGAGATAGATTAATTCTAAAATGGAGCATGTATTGTTACAGTATTACTGTAAGTGTGAACAAATGCAATCATCCACAGAGGAATGAGTTGTTATTCAGTTTCTTGTGTCTCCTTTTGTAACCAGCCCACAGACACACAGACCCCCATCTCCAGTGCCCAGCTGTGTGTCCATGAAGAGTGACTGGTCCAAGGCTGAGCCGCTCAAATTCAGCAGTGAACCAGTTCCATCAGCTCAAATGTGAGTAGTCATCAGTCTGTAGACATGTCAGTCACAATTCAACATGACGAGTGATGTGAAGGAGCAAAGGAAAACACACACACACACACGCGCACACACACACACACACACACACACACACACACACACACACACACACACACAACCACACACACACTCGCCATGTGGGTGAATTTGTGTACTGGCGGGTGAATATGGTCAACTTACCAGCTACTTTGGTGGGTAAATAAATAGAGCTAGCATACCACAAATAGTCTGATTAAAACCAGATGGAGGAGTGTGTTGGACAGTGAGATGATTGCTGATCTGTGTGTGTGCATGTGTGTGTGTTTGTGATGATTAATGTATTGAGTTAATGTGGCGATGGAGGTTTGTGTGTCTGTGTGTGTGTGTGTGTGTGTGCGCGCGTCTGATGATTAATGTATTGAGTTAATGTGGCGATGGAGGTTGTGTGTGTGTGTGTATTTGTCTGATAAGAACACACTGTGTGAGTGAGTGAGAGAGAGAGAGACTGAAGAGGAGACATGAAGCAAGTAATTTCAGCAGTAATCACATGAGGGAAGAACATTCAGGGGAAATAGTTTTTGTATTTTATATAAAACTCCTGTTTGTTTGGGAAGAAGTTTGTTTAAATGATTTCCTGAGTAGCTGAGTAATGCAGTGTCTGTGCGTGTGTATTCAGGGAAAATAGTGTTTGAAGAGAAGGAACGATGCTATAGTTTCGCAATTCAAAAGTGGCTATGGTAAACGGTAGTAGGAACGCCTACAATGCAGTCGGAAGAATGTGTCCATTTGTTTACAGCAAATGTAGGCTACTTACATTGTTTCCTGACTGCTGATGCTGTTTATTGTCTGTTTGCAAAGTTTAAGCGAAGTAGGAAGTAACATCAGGAATCCCTGATCAATGTGATTGGTTAGGATGGACCAATGCTATCAAAGTCTACACCCGTCACCATGCGTCACTGTGGTGCTGCATGTTAACCTGCACATTTGGACTGGATGTGCTAGCCTATACCCACACTGTGTGTGTGTGTGTGATTAAGTTAATAAGGGTGATGGCGGTTGTTCTCTGCTTGTTCTCTAGAGTAAGACCTGCTCCTGAGGAGGGTGGTGCAGCCTCTAACACCAGCCAATCTGAGGAACAACACACCAGCCATGAAGCATGGAGGTGAGGAGTGTGTGTGTGATTAATGTGATGAGTTAATGTGGTGATGGAGGTTGTTCCCTGCTTGGAGAGTGTGTGGGTGTGTGTGTGTGTGTGGGTTTGTGCACAGAACCGTAGTACATAAGTTTGTCTAAACCCGTTTAGAAATCATTTGGATGGTTAAATGACCTGTTCCGGTGAAAATGGTGACTTTCCCCGCTCCCCCTAGCATCCCCAGGCAAAAAAAACAACCTTGCAACATTGGGACTACCGTCCCGGTAAGAGAAGTGAGAAAACAAGAAACACGTTTTAAATCGTCTTAAATTTATTCTCGTATTCTCGCAACTCGTTTTAAATTTCTTACCTTGTAACATCCATATTGTTCTGCCAAACTTTCGCTAGCTTGTAAACAAAATGCTTTATAGTTACCTTTTTCCATTGTTTGCAATAGCATAATTCACAACTCCTCCAGCAGAGGTGGGAAATATAGCTTATCCTGCCAAATTTCCCTTTAAATCATGTGTTTTGGCTTTCACACACAGATTTCAGCAGAACCACAAATCCCACTTGCAGAAGAAGTTTCAGTGTCTGATTGAGGGAATCCCACAGCAGGGAGACACCAGACTCCTCCATGAGATCTACACAGACCTCTACATCACAGAGGGGGGAGGAGGAGAGGTCAATGATGAACATGAGGTCAGACAGATAGAGAGGGCATCCAGGAGAGAAGCAGCACAAGGCAGACCAATCAAATGCAGTGATATCTTTAAAGGCTTCCTGGAAGAGGAAAGACGCAGAAAAGAACACTTCCTGGAAAAGGAAAGACGCAGAAAAAAACGCTTCTCTGAAGAGGAAAGACAAAGAAAAGAACACTTCCTGGAAGATGAGGGGAAAGATGACCCTAACGGGATAAAAAAGATTGCAAACATGTTTAGATCGCCACTGAAAGATGAGGGGGAAAAGAAGGGCACTATCTTTAAGCCCAGACAATACAAACCCAGACAATACGAACCCCTCAGAACAACAGTGCTGACAAAGGGAGTGGCTGGCATTGGAAAAACAGTCTCAGTGCAGAAGTTCATTCTGGATTGGTCTGAAGGAAAAGCCATTCAGGATGTCCACTTCATATTTCCTCTTCCTTTCCGGGAGCTGAACCTGATGAAGGAGAAGAAACTCAGTCTGGTGGATCTTATTCAGCACTTTTTCCCTGAAATCAAAGATTCCAGAGTCTTCACCAGTTCAGAGGACAGAGTCATGTTAATATTTGATGGTTTGGATGAGTGTCGACTTCCTCTAGCTTTCCGCTCCAACCCGAAGTGTTGTAATGTGACAAAGCCAGCCTCAGTGGATGTGCTGCTGACAAACCTCATCAAGGGTAATCTGCTTCCTTCTGCTCTCCTCTGGATCACCACCCGACCAGCAGCAGCCAATCAGATCCATTCTGAGAGTGTGCACCAGGTGACAGAAATAAGGGGATTTAATGACCCACAAAAAGAGGAGTACTTCAGGAAGAGAATCGGTGATGAGAACCTGGCTAGCAAAGCCATCACACACCTGAAGTCATCCAGGAGCCTCTACATCATGTGCCACATTCCAGTCTTCTGCTGGATTTCAGCCACTGTTGTAGAGAAAACATCAAAAGATTCAGACAAAGTTAAAATGCCAAGGACTCTGACTCAAATGTACACACACTTCCTGATGATGCAGACAGGCATAAAAAATGTCAAGTACACAGAGAGAAAAGAGACGGATGAAGAGGTGATTTTCAAACTGGGGAAACTGGCTTTCCAACAACTGGAGAGGGGCAATCTGATCTTCTATGAGGAAGACCTGAGAGAGTGTGGCATTGACGTCACAGAAGCATCAGTGTACTCAGGAGTGTGTACTCAGATCTTCAGAGAGGAGTCTGAGCTGCACCAGGGGAAGGTGTTCAGCTTTGTGCATCTTAGCATCCAGGAGTTTCTTGCAGCTCTGTATGTGTTCCTCTGCTTCAGCAACAGAGAGAGAAACATGCCTGACCAACAGCAAACCTCTCAGCTCTCTGCTCTGTTTAGAACTGCAACTCTTCATGACCTACACAAGACTGCAGTGGACCTGGCCTTACAGAGTAAGAATGGACACCTGGACCTTTTCCTCCGCTTCCTTCTGGGCCTCTCACTGGAGTCCAATCAGAATCTCTTAAAGCACCTACTGCCACAGAGCAGTAGCAAATCAGATAGCTCAGAGCAAACATTCCAGTATGTCAAACAGAAGATCAGAGATCAGAGTAGCTCGGACAGAAGGATCAACCTGTTCTACTGTCTGAATGAGCTGAATCACCATGCAGTAGTGGAACACAAAATGAGCTCAGAAGATCTGCATGTAGAGACACTCTTACCAGGAGAGTGGGGGACTAAGGTATGGAAGACGTTTAAGATGTCAGAAGAGCAGCTGGCTGAGTTTGACCTGCAGAAGTACATAAAGACACCAGAGGAAGATCAGACTGAACTCCTCAGTCCAGATGAAGTTCTTCAGAAGGTGCTGACAGGAGTCCCATCAGCTCTGTAAGTAACAATATCTGTTGTGTGTGTGTGTGTGTTTGTGTGTGTGTGTGTGTGTGTGTCAAGTGAAGTCAAGTCAAGTCAGATTTATTTGTATAGCGCATTTAACATGCACAGAGTGTGTGTGTGTGTGTGTGTGTGTGTAAATAACTTTTCCTCTAGGTAGCTACTGTAACCACACACTGTTATGGCTGGCTCTTAACCATAACATAAAATGGAGGCAGACAACAGAATTAAGGTTAACCGAAAGGCATTTTATTTAAAGTAATCAAAGATAACAAATATATGTAACCAAATGTCTAAGGGGAAGGAAGATAAACTAAATGTAGGCTATGTGTGCATGTCTGTGTCAGTAATAAGAGATAAAGAGGGAGGTAGATGTAAAGCATTAAAAGTTGATGTGAGAGAGAATATGCCTAATGACACCCAGTGCCCGAAATGAAAGATAGTGCCCAAACAGAGAGTGTATAGAACCTCTTAAATACCCAGCCACACCTTCCTACAGGTGTGCACAATAACTAATTGACACCGCCAGGTCTGCACTGCCCGTGCACTGACTACACAGAACCTGATGGGGACACAGGGGGGCGTAACAACACCACACCAGAGTCAGAGGAATTGCGATATAAAACTGTATGATTTATTTTAAATACAGTCACTTGGTTCCCTTATTAAAAGACTCAGTCCATTGAGAATAAACACAACAGTTTATAGGTCCACACAGGAGAGGGAGAAGGAGCCAGCCAGGATGCAGCAGCAACTCGCGGGCCAATGTGTGTGTGTGTGTGGTGGGGGGGTCACACCGTGACTGACGTCGGGTACCAAGGTCCGGCAGTCAGCAGACACACTGGCGGAGGAAGAGAGAGAGAGGGAAAACTAATATGAGTCGGACATAAGAGGCAGGACACTTACATGGAAGACTCCAATATTCAATGTTCCCAAAAGCAATTCAGTGTCAGAGTAGGAGAGCACAGCGCAGCACACGCACAGCAAATCTTCACACCAGTGTCCGAAAAACAACAAAAATTGAGTCCATGGAAAATACTGGGAGTATTCTTTTCAAATGTCCAACTCTTAACGTGATCTTGCAGTAGCCCCAATCCAGCCAGCAGTGAATTATCAGTCCCCTCTCGATACCGCAGCCCAGATCCAATTCAGATTTAAGGAGTGTGTGCTTAACTTGAGGAGGTCAATAGCCAACACAGAGGCCTGCAACAGCAGCAGCAGCGTTGGCTCAGTCAACAAACAGCAATATGCCCACACTGGTTACGGCAGCTAACGGCCCACTCTCCCGCTGCAGAAAACAGTCTTCTTTCCAACACATTATGGAAGGAGTAAAATGCCATGTTGTGTATTGGTACTTTACACACTAAATGTCCACATACTTAGCTATTTCCACATAGATTTTTATGATCCTACTAGCTACCCCACATACACATTTCAGTTGCCTGAAAATGACACAAATACAAACACGCCTTGTTTTATCCTTATTATTGTCATGGTCATTTCATGTGGAGACGTCAAATTAAAACATTAATAAACTGTGAAGAGGAAATAGTGACTGATACCAAATAAAAAACAAAACAAAACTGTTTTTTTAATACCCTCAATATCACACTTAATGCACATTTTTCTGAAATCTAGGGTCCTTTCGAAAGTCAGGAAACATTTAGGACAGACTTGTAATTGTTTACACATTCTTTTTATGAGTTGGTCTTCCACCCTCCTTGAGGAGGCTAGGGATAATATTTGTCAAGATATTAATGCCCAAACATGGCACATGTTTTTCAAGCTGTAAAAATGAAAGAATTTCAATGTCTGAAAAAGATATGAAAACATAAGTTTTGCACAGAAATATTTCACAGGCCTTGGTTTTAAGACCCATTGATGATATAGACAAGATTTGAACAAAATGCAGAGACGATGCTGCAACAACCTGTCAACAATCTGATTTGACACGGAATGACCCATTCATGAAATCTTGTAGACACTGTGTATTTAGTAGCCTATGTGTAAGGCTTCAGCATAAAACTGAAGAAAGTCAGATCAAAATCATTGTGTTGCCTAAAGATTACTCTCTCCCCCTCACTCTGTCACTAAAAAAAAGTCACTGAAGAAGAAGATATATAACAGGCCAGTGAACCCTTCTTTTTCGGTGAGCTTTTTTTTGGCAGTTTGCAAACGGAGTGCATTACCAACACCATCTGCTGGACTGAGGTGTAATGAAGTGTACCCTGTAGCCTCGTTCTGGCCGTCAGGTGAATAAGGCGAATTAAGGTGTTTGTGAAGAAGTGTGTGTGTGTGTGCGAAAGGGAGAGTGTGAAAAGAGTGTGGAGGGGCACGTGTGTGTGTGTGTGTGTGAGAGAGAGAGCGAGCGAGAGGGGGCCGGACTGTTTGTGGGGCATAAAAAAAAAATTCTTGGGTTCCGGTTTCCGACCGACCCTGTCAATTTATGTGCGACCCAAATTTATTTTATGAGCTTGGGGACGAAATAACAGTAAATAGTCTAGGCTACATTAAATAAATCCACAAATAAAAGGCGAACTATAATTACATTAATTACCCCTTGCGTTATGTATAGGGATGAGCGTATTCTCTCTTTTACAAAGTAGCCTATGCACAGCTGTTCATGAAGACGATTGTTTTCGTCACTTACCAAGGCACTCGCAATTTTGTCCAAACACTGCAACTCTTTCGCAAATTTGACCAATCATCGTAGTTTCACCGTGAAATTTCACCTACCACAACAGTCCCTCGCGCAGAATATTGAGCCAGATGGCACACTTACTTCTGCACCTTCTGCATATGACGCCAAAGACTGCCCTAACGTGTTCGTTTCATCTGCAGTTTTGATGACAATAAATAGAAGGCTAACGTTAATGATCTGCTTACTTGCATCTCTCAACCTGGTGTTGCTAACCTACCTAGGCTATGAAAGTAAGTTAATTAAGGCCTACTTGGTTTACTGACATTTGAGTAGGCTATGCAACCCATTGGCAAACGTTTACCTGGATATGTCCTTTTAGCTTATGTCATGTTTGCTAGCTTGTGGGCTTAGTTTGAGTAGTGCTACCAAAATCATAGAAATTAATAAAATTGCAAGACATTTACCTCTTCTATGTAGTGCTGCCACTAACAACTAATTTTCTAACGACTAATCTTTCGACTAATTTTTCGATTAGTCGACTAATCTAAACGACTAATTTTTTTAAAAATCAAGTGTTTGTTATTTTGTTGTGTCCGTTTTATTTTGAACTCAACTAAAGGGAAAACGTAAAATATATATCACCCTTTTGTTAGAAGCTGTATTACTTTAATACTAAAATTATGTATTAAAAAAAACACCCCATTTAAAATGCTACCTTCAGATCTAATGTCAGACCTTTGATAGACTTTATTTGTATGCCAGTGTTGCCATGGACATAGACAACTTCTTTGACCTAAGGCCCGGTCATGGCATACTTTGGGGTCATAGGGCCCACCTACATGAACCCACCTCCCATCAAATTATCATTATATCACATCACAATTATTATTGTTATGCTATATTGTTATACATGCACTTCAAAGCAGCCAGTGTTTAAAGTGCTAACATTGTTCACAAAAAGTTTGTGAAAACATGCACATCAGAGGACTGCTTTACTAATGTAAAATATAATTACAATAGTTCCATTGCTTTTGCATGGTTGCATGATAAATACTTCACAAAACAACAGCAATTATATTGGTGTAATCGTTTTGGGATGTTTCCCTCATGCAAGCATCATACACTGGTAGGCAAATGGAAAGAATATTGACATATTTAATTATGCCACAAGCTTTTGGCCACATTATTCAAATTTGACTATACAATACTCTAGATAGTGTATTATAGTCTGTGCTCTGTTTGCATAAATCCACATGCATAAATAAATCCACATTGTTCTATTAAATGTAGTTTCATAATTAAATAGCCTTCCAATAGGTTGAATTGGAGCTTTGCTGCCAACGTTATCAAGTGGTTTCAGTTTCTCTCGCGCATTGAATGAACGCCACAATTTAATTGTATGCCTCTATGTTTGATGACACCAAATTAGCAAGTAATTCATACTGATTGCAGAAACGTTTGTTTTCTTCTTCTGTCGGTCCGCGGTTCCTTGATCAATTGCGCAACAAATTATCAGATGAAGCCCCGGGAATTCTCTCTGCGGCTTCGGACCAGCAGTGTCCACGTTACAGCCGGTGCTGGTTTGCGCGGCCCATAGTTTGAGAAACGCTGGACTTTGAAAGGTGACAGGAGTTGAGGACTTTCCAAATGAGCCTAACATCAGCATGTTCAAAACAAGTAGGCTACAGGCACTTTGCGCGTCTTACCACATAGGTTACCTCACTTTATCAGTTGGCTTGAACGCTAAAAAAATATGCGTCGTGACTTATTGACCATGGGAAATGACGCGCACCTTGATTGATATCACGGGAGGCAGCATGTTCGTTTTAACATTTTTTTGTATGAATGAATTACAGTAATGACGTTGTCAACGTGAGACTTCATGTATTTCAATTTCCACAATACTATATTAGTCAGAGTCTGGACTAGCGTAACCTACTAGCTTAGCTCCCCCCACTTAGCTCTGCCTAATAATGAATTGCGCTGAAAGCAGGCAGGCACGCAGCTTTGCTGCTGGCGTTAACAGTTTGCGTGCATAGCGGGGGTTTAAAACATGCCAAAGTCTTAGTAGCCTGTTTAACATCCAAAGACAGTCATTGTACTTTTCAAGAGTTAATAACATAGAGTTATAAAGAGTTTTTGGTTTGAGACCAAAAATAAATAGGCGGTCAATAGTAAAATTACTTTTCGACTAAAAAAATTGGCGTAGACTAATTTTCATGGTCGATTAGGTCGACTAATCGCGGCAGCACTACTTCTATGATCCAAGAATGATTTCATTCGAGTTGTTTTTTTAACATTTATTTTGACTAATGACATAGAAGACATTCCCAATTGCATCCACATATCGTAATGCACTATGCAAAAAGTGATTTACACTCGTAGCCGAACACAGTGAGATGCAAGCCTTCCAATCCACTCAGAAATGTAATTAGGTTACTCTCACGTTCTTAAAGGGGCAGGCAGTCAATTAGACGTACACCACCAATGTAATGACATTAAACAGAAGTGTAGTCAAATAGTTTACATCAATATGAAATTACTAGATACTTACTTGGCTATTAGTAATTATGCAGGCCACAGACTATGAATTATTAAAAAGATATGAACTTAATAAGAATTACAAAATATATGAATGTATTGAAACATATGACATGATGCCATCTCTTTAGGTGACTCTTTTTTGGACAGTTCTACGAAAGGTTATACTGCTTTGTGAATTACCTCAGTCAAAGCATTTTCACAAATAAAGTAGGCCTACTTTGATTTTCTGTAATCCTTACTGTTTACCTTTGATTATCCTTTTTTAATAAGCATCAAGATTATCAGTGTGATTTTGGTCTTACTAACCTTAATTGCCCTAAATTGAAAAAAAAAAAAATCACAACTATTTTTGCAATTTTCACTTCCTCCCAGAATTTCTCCACAAGAAACAGCTAAAAACACCGCAACTTCCATCCAGGCATTTTAGGTCGAAACAGTCTCAAACCTCGTGAAATCCTGGAGGGACTGATTTTCTACCTATCCCTTACTGCCACTGGGAAAAAAAAAAAAAAAAAAAATTCCCTACCTACCCATGGCCTCAACTGACAACCAACAGGAACCAAACCTTTTTTTTTTATGCCTGAGGGTGTGTGTGTGTGTGTGTGTGTGTGTGTGTGTGTGTGTGTGCCGGACTGTTTGTGAGGAAGTGTGTGTTTATGTGTGTGAGGGTTTGTGTGTCTGTGTTGCTGACGGTGTGCTTGAGATTAGATAAGCCTTGATAATATAAGCCTTTATAACATAAGATAAGCCTTAGAGAGAGACACAGATTGGATCAATACCCATCAGAATTCTAGCTTGCTGAACAGAAATCGTCTCAGGTGCAGTAGCATACAAGTAGGGTCAGGAGATAAGCTTTGGTATGGAAAGAGGAATAAAACAGCTTGTGTATGTGTAATTTATATCATGTGGTTTAATATAGACATTTAATTATACAACTGGAAAGAGCAATAAAACAGCTTGTGTATGTGTAATATATTGTGCCGTTTAGCAAGAAGTTTAGCCAATTTTAGCATGACAGCTCACCTTCATGTCACCTAACCTCGTCTCTGCTGTGCAACCCTTCTGGCCGGTTCGTTCGTAACAGAAGGCCTGTCTGAGTGCCGTTGTAGGTAAGAAAGAGACCTAACCAAACTTGAATGGAATGAAAAAGCAAACCTTTACATGCGTCAGGATAAGAGGATGTATCGAACTACCACTCTGTCCAAAATTATCTTTTGTTACCTGTTACAGCAGAAGGACTGTAATTCTCTCTGCAATCTGCAGATATTGAGGTTGGTGTAAGGTCATGCAAACTGGAGATGTAAAGGTTCCCTTCATACTATATCATATCATAAATATCATCATAAAATTACTAGGGCTGTCAAAATAACTGATTAATTTCGATTCATTAATTTGAGAAAAAATAACTGATTAAAAAAAATAACGCAGATTAATCGATTCCCTATGACCTTTGACCCCGAGCCGTTAGTCAGTAACAATTAGACTGTAAAATGAAGGAGAGAGATGAAAATGTGCTGCCTAGATCATTGATTGGAACATTTACTTTTAAAAAACGTCTGATGGTGTTGATAAAAAATAAAGTGTTGATTAAAATAAAGTCCTCTACAATGTCTGCAGCAAGGAATTTGCATATCACCGGTGTTCGTCAACTCGAAAGTTGCACATCAATGCAAAGAAATAGTGTTGACATTGAGGGGAGTGTTCATTTATTTGCATTGTGTCCCCTAGGTTATATCTGTGGCCTGAAATGCCTTGTATGTTAAAAAAAAACTTCTTCCCGAAGCACTTTTGAATTTATTTCCTCAGCATATTAGGTCATATCATAGATTATTATGGCCATTATTTGAACAGTGAAAGTAATAGGGCTGGGCGATATATCGGTATTACGACTACGACCGATATATTTTTGAAAACGATATGTAGTTGAGACAATATCGTAATACCGGTATTATGTCAAATAATGGGCCATTTTATCAAAGCCACTTGCTCTTCTGTGTTCAGACCATTCAGATAGCCGCAGCTCTGCTCAACTGCGCCCCTTGCGTGTGCACGTTCTCCCTCGCAGCACTACAAACTTTCAAACATGACGGACACGGAGTCAGATTTTGTTTACCTTGATCAGAGGTTGGTGCTGATGCCTATTCCGTCGGCACATCAATGGCTAGACCGAGAATTCTCGTTGTGAAATCAAAATTCCACTGGAGCTCCAAGCGGTTTTGTACACGCAGATTTAAGTTACAACACTGTTTACAGCTCTTCGACTCACGGTAAAATGTCCTTTTTGGTACATAGCCTAGCTAATTTAAATACACTGATGAATGCTTGCGTTTAGCGATATACAGTAGCAGATCTAAAGTCCTCAGGGAGACAACCTACACGCTGATTTTATTAAGAGGATATGCACACGACTCGCGAGCAGTTAGGGCATCATTTTTTATGATTCCTGAAACCCCATTCAATCGTGCATAGGGATTTTTCTTACGAACCGGAACATGCAAAAATGAACACATACAAAACGACGGTAGCGTCTATCACACTCTTGATGAGTGACTCAGTTGCGTTGTTTAAGTAGCCTAATTGTTTAAAACTATTTTTGTTGTTGATAGCAACATGTCTGGCCATCATATAGTCTACATTTGCTTGTCATCTAGGCCCTATCAAACCCTTACAGGTAAAAAAAACTGCATTGTGTGCCCAAAATAGCCTATTGCATTGTGCAGTACAATGTAGGCCTGCGTTGTCAGTCAGGGTCAACTTTTGGTCTTTTGTTATTTGCACAGCTTTATCAGAGCAACTGTAGCCTATGCCTATTGTAGGCCTATGTTATTGTTTACACTTTTTTGCACAGCTCTGTTAGAGCAGTCTGAAATGAATATAATTAAAACTGGCTGTGTTGTCATAATTGTTGTGTTGAGTGAATATATGAAGCACTTCGCTCTTTCTGTTTGAAATATCAATATCGTATCGATATCGTATATCGCCAATCAGCCCCAAAATATCGGGATATCAGTTTTGGTCCATATCGCCCAGCCCTAGAAAGTAATAATAAAAGTATTTTTGAAATTTAATGTCACTAATGCTGATTATTTAATGATTCATTTGAATTTAAATATTTAAAATACTTTCACAGCAAAAATTATATATGCGATTAATTTAGATTAATTAATCACAGAGTATGTAATTAATTAGATTAATTTTTTTAATCGATTGACAGCCCTAAAAATTACTCATTGGAATTTTACATTTGAACTCCGGATTGGTCTAAGTCTGAAATGGCGCTCCTGGTAGCGCGTCTGTCGAACATGTATGTTGTGTGGCATGGGTTCAAACCCAGCTGACATTGTTCATGTTTTTTCAGTACACCTGTTTATTGTAATTTAAACTCTTCCTTAAAGGAACACGCCACCTAATGTCAGTAGTAATATATGTTCTTACCTTAACTTTCACGAGTTGAGTCATACCTCTCCCGTGTCGGTACGTGCACTCAAACGCTCTGGTGCGCGGCTGGACTGTGTTAGCATGTTGCTTGTAAATTGCTTTAAAATTAATTGCGCTGTCTGTCTGAAAAAGACGCACTCGTGCAGTCAAAATTAATGGGAGTCTTCAGAACAGGCTCGTCAGTCACCCTGACATAACAGTGTGTAAAGTAGCCTATAATGTGAATGACTTGTTATTTTATCAAGGATTTCTTTCTTTTTGCAAAAAATAAAGTACAATAGGCATTAATTAGTAGGCCAGGAGCATGTTGAAATTATGTGGCAAATTGCGTTTTTTCTTACAATGATAAAATTGTAAAAGGACGTGACCGAAGCTGATCGGCAAGCCAGGCAATAGGCCTATAGGCCCGACGGTAATTGTAAAGCAATTTACAAAAGATTCACTGAACAAAAATGCTGATGTGGTACATGAAAATGTAGCTAAAAATGTGGAGAATGCAATGCAATCAAGCATTTTGGACGATATATTGTCACAAGCTGGCAGAATAGGCAACAGGCCGATGTGCATTTTATTTGGAGACTGTTTTGCGAGACAGAGACTGAGTTTGCTGCTGATATTCTGGGGATAGGCTACAACATAGCCAATGTACGACTTTAGCCTTTGAATACATTTGCTGCATTGGATCTTTCTAGAACAGGTAAGGGCTTTCTAGCCTCACGTCAGCAGCGCTGCATCACCCATATAGCCTACATTAAAACAACCAGCGGATGGTGGGCGGGTGCGGTTTTGAAAATTGGTCAAAAAACTTTGGTGCTGATGGATGATAAGTTTTGCTATGCAGTTATGGTTTAAATAATAGCCCATCAGCGCATCTCTAGTGTGTGTGCCTCTCTCTCGCTCAGAGGGGAGGGAGAGGCTGAGGGTCAATCCAGCATGGATTCTAAACTCTGTGGTGGATAGGATCTACAATTAGGTGTTAACAATACTACTACGCTAGGTCGAAGTACTCCCAAGTGCTATTGCGCCACACATTGTAGTTCTCCTGTTTATTCGCTTGGAAAATCGCCACGTTTCATGTTGCGTGGCCGTAGCATTTCTATCAACTACTCGTGCAACTGTATTTAAGTCGGGAAAACGTGGATGTTTTTGATTACTTCTACGCTTAGTTACGGCAAAGCCCGCTAGCATAGCAACATGCTAACACAGTCCAGCCGCGCACCAGAGCGTTTGAGTGCACGTACCGACACGGGAGAGGTATGACTCAACTAGTGAAAGTTAAGGTAAGAACATATATTACTACTGACATTGGGTGGCGTGTTCCTTTAACAACGTACTCTAAAGCAGCCATTCAAAAAGATAAGTATAGGCCTACCAAAGCGAGGTTATATCTTGGAGCATCTTGTAAGTAGTGTCCCTTCCATTTCTTCATCTCTAATATTTGATCTTTTGTCATGTTGTTTTACAGGCTTGCTGAATGCACCCTTACAGAGAAGTCCTTTGAAAGTGTGGCTACTGTTCTACAGTCACCAAACTCCCTGATAGAGCTGGACCTGAGTCAAATTAACCTAAAAGATTCTGGAGTTCAGCTTCTCTCTAAGGGACTGTCTAGTCCCCACTGCAAACTGCAGACATTAAGGTTGGTGTAAGGCCATGCATTTACTGACATGTGTTTGTTTACTTGATTTTGTGGTTAGTTATACACACTTTCGGGCAGGGAAACAAAAATGTTCATTATTTATAATGAATTGGGCAGCAGTGGCTCAGGAGGTGAAGAAGTTGTCTAGTAATCAGAGGGTTTCTGGTTCGTGTCCAACCCTTCTGACCCTGTTGAAGTGTCCTTGAGCAAGACACTGAACCCCAAAGTGCTCCCGATGAGCAGGTTGGTGACTTGCATTGAATGGAATTTTAAATTTGCCCTAACATTAGACAGGTCAATATTTGTCATGCATTCTATTACCTGAAATTTAACTTCTGTGTATACATTAAAGAATAGTACTACTTGCCCACAGGTAACATGAATTAATAATAGGGATCGACCGATATATCGGGCCGATATTTGCGTTTTTTACGTGTATCGGCAACGGCCGATAAGCGGCTGCGTTCACCGATAGTTTTTTCCCCCGCATTATTTACATACAGGCGTCCACAGGCAGCTCTGTGTTGCTGGAGACGCTGCAATTCATGTGCAGACTCCCCCTCCTCCACAAGCAGAGTGCTGAAAGCCTGCTCTTCAAGACAACAGTAAACTTTAAACTTTCAAAGCATCTTTTAACTGTTTGACTTAGCTGAAACATTGCCATACACTTTGAAGGTGGAAGCAAGTTTGTGGGTCCAAATGGAAAACGCGAATGATAGATAGATCGGTACTTTATTTAATGCTTAATGCCTCATTTATAAAACTACTTGCCATTTCATTGTATTTAGGGAGCTGCAAATTGCTAAGTTGTAGGCTATCCATATGCATGCGGTAGCGGTAGCTGTTACAAACACTGGTCATATAATTAAGTAATGCCAACATTGTTCCGTGGTATTTGTGGGAGTTTTATTCAGCAACCACGTGGCTGAGTGTTGGACGCGTGTGTGTGTGTGTGTGTGTGTGTGTGTGTGTGTGTCTCCCTCCCTGAATGCCTCTTCTATAAAACTGCTTGCCATTGTATTTAGGGAGCTGCAAATAGCTAAGTTGTAGGCTATCTGTATGCATGCGGTAGCGGTAGCTGTTACGAACACTGGTCACACACACACACACACACACACACACACACACACATATACATATCTGACTTTCTCCAACTTTTGCACATCTCCATAGAACTTTTTATTTATTATTTTTGATTTCTCCTCCATCTACCCATGTCCTTGATTGCCTAGCCTTTCTGCTGATTCAGCTTCTCCAACACACATATTGCACACTGCCCTCTCCCCACATACACAGCACACTATCCCATCTCCCCTGTCATCCCCCCAACACACACACCAAGACCCCTGGCAGTTGGGTTAGCCCCTTGAGCCGTGGATCTGCCCAAGGTTTCTTCCTTGGTAAGGGAGTTTTTCCTTGCCCCTGTTGCTCTTGGGTGCTCCTTGTTGGTGCCCCCCACCCAATCCCAATCCTCCCCCACCTTTTTTTACGCAGCCCTTGCCACTTAATCTACTAAACCCCTCTTCTACTGCACTTTTTACCCCCCCCCCCCCCCCATTAATGCACAAATAGGCTGACACCAGACATAATTTCACTGCATTTCTTACTTCCAGTAACTATATGCATGTGACAATAAACTTCCTTGTATCCTTGTACTGTATCCTTGTATCCTTGATTAAGTAATGCCGACGTTGTTCCGTGATATTTGTGGGAGTTTTATTCAGCGACCTCCTGGCTGAGTTTTGGAAGCGTGTGGTGTGTGCGTCTCCCTCCCCCTCTCCCTTTGAGCTGGGCGGAGTTGCCATCGCAGTGATATGAGAGTGTTGCGCTACTTTGAGAGATATGTTTTATACCTTTTGACGTTGATGCCGTTTAGAACAGAAACATCTGACACCACGTTATTTTCTTCTACTGATTTATGTTCTGTGGTTGACAAATCTGGCAACTTTTTTTAGAAAAATATAGACTTAGAAAAATTGAAACCATGCAGTCTTAAATTACAAATCAAGCACTTTAATTCAATAGCTACTTTTCAGGCTTATTGTTTTCTTAAATTATTTAAAAGTGTTGACAAAGGACATTTTGTGATGACCTGAATTATGTCTTATAGTCAGCAAGCAATGCATCATCAAGGCTGTGTTGTAAGATGTTGATTAAAGCATTTTGCACAGTTAATCATATCCAGTGCACCCATCCATAAGTTCAATACATTTTCCTTTTTTAAATTGAGACTTATAACATTTGTTATCTTCATTTGTGTAATTATGTGTCATTTGTATGATGTAAATTGAGGGAGCAAAATAAAAGCAGTATCGGCTCCAAATATCGGCTCAAGAAAATCGCCAGCCTGTATCGGTCATCGGCTAAGGCTGATGGAAAATGATGGTAATTTTGATACCATAGATTTAATAGAGACCCAGTCAGACCAATAGTATGAAAAATCAGGAACAGAGTTTATTTACAATGATGCGCATCAAGGGAGAGACAGCATGACTTCACCTAAAGATCCATCAGCTGCTCTAACTAGACAAGGAAATAGTTAGAGTTTAAGTATCCTTCCAGGCTGACGGGAGATGGCGTTGGTCATCCCATCTCACGTGGACTACACTGAATCAGACCCTGATTAGTGGCAGCCTGGCAATCCGGAGCAGATAGCTACTGACGCAGCCATGCAGAACAGTGAAACATTGCAAAGTCATAATATTCATGCTTATCTCTAAACACAGTCACACACAGATATACACAGGGACAGTACAGATATCATACAGTCATTACATAGAATCATACTTTTAGTATCAAAGTGACCTACTAATGAGAAATGCAGAACATTAAACCACATATTGGAATATTGGACATAATGCAGAACATTAAACCACATATTGGAATATTGGACATAATGTTCTATTCCACTTTCTCTCAAAAAAAATCGGTATCTGTATCGGCACTAAAAAATCCATATCGGTCGATCCCTAATTAATAATGTGTCTACATATCTAAATGCAGCATCAAGTAAAATTCATCACCTCCCAAGTATGGGAATAACAGTGGTTTACACTCCAATCTTTCTTTGCATTTGTTGTGTGACAGTAGGCAGCCTTCTCGTGAAGTTTTTATGATAAGTAAATTTAAACAAAAGGTGACCTATTTTATAGATATTTTGTAAAAATAGTGCTTCTACTGCCTTGGTAAGTTGTCTTTTGTGCTTGACCAAATATGTCATGGTTCTTATGCCACAGGCAAAAGACCCTGCCCTGAGCTAGAAGCTGCAATAGTTATTTGGTCTTTCCGGTCACCGATTGCTCTCCTCCATCTGACTCCAGACAGACCTGTGGAGAACCATTAGTTTTAATGTATTCTAATTCCATTATGATAATAATTCCACTCGCGCTTCTTTTTGCCTTCGCCTCTTGTAACATGTTCTGCTGAATGCTGTGCGTGGATACTTGGCTGTAACATCCAGAATAAAGAACCGTTATTTCTCCAGCCAGCTTCAAGATTTTACCTGCTCTATAGCTAGCTCAATTGGATTAACATGGGATTTTAAGTCAACTCATGGTTTCTTCATTTTGGAATTAAGAAAACATATATTGGACATTCTTTAGACTTCCTCCATACAACCCCCATTTTGTGTGTGTATGTCTGTCTCTTTCAGGCTCAGTAATTGTGGTATCGCAGATGAAGGTTATGTTTGTCTGGCTCTCAGTCTAAACCTGTCCTGTGTGAAAGAGCTAGATGTGGGCTACAATCATCCTGGAAAATCAGCACAGAAGCTGTTCTCTGCTATACTTGAGAATCCTCATCATAAAGTTGAAGCACTTCGGTATGTACTCTAATGAAACATAAATCTCAAGTTTCAGTCTGTATTTGTGTTTAGATATTAACCTACTTGTTTGTTTTTTTTATTTATTTATTTATTTATTTGTGCAGTTGCATTCTTGTATGTGAGGATATAGGGCTGCACGATTATGGCCAAAATGATAATCACGATTGTTTGATCAATATTCAGATCAATTATTTATCATGATTATTCATTAATCTTAGTGATAAAAATATTTTTCCCTAAACATATTGGACTTGCTATCTGGTTCACCCAAATTTGTCCCCCACATTTACTCCCAGGCTTGGAATTTCATAATTTTAGGGGCAAGGCCACTTGTCCTTCAGTTGGGCATATTTGGTGGGGGGCACAAAGGCCACACGTCAGGGCACCAAGGCCAAAGTTAACTATACAGTAGGCTACGTAAAAATTATCAAAGTTATATTTAGCCTATTCACAACAGCAGACCTGCATCACAGAATAAAACAGTACAAAAACATCAAACATGACATATTATATAGAACTGTAAATCATAGAACTGATTTCAATATTTACAGATATCTAAGATATATTTAACATTTATTTTCTATTTGCCCTGTTATCATGTTTTGAACAATTTAAGCACAGTTTAGCTTTAAGAAACTCAAAAAGCCTACATGCATGCTTAGCATTTTGTGATCATAAAGGCTACTTTGACAAACTCTTAGTTAGCTGTATATCCTCTGATTTTAATTACAGATATCTAGGCAATATTTGTAACATTTATTTTGTATTTGGCCTATTATGAAATAATGTATTGAACAATTTAAACACATTGTGAAACCTAAAGCCCAAAGTTGGAGACATGCATGTAGACATTGCTGCAAATTTAAAACCCGGATTACCCGGATTACTCTGGAATGGCTATCTGTACAGGGGAATGCTTTACACCTTTGTGTTCGGTAAGGTCTGCTGTTTATTCTGATATACGGTTCATGTGTCATGAGTTGAGGGAAAAGTTTGTGAAGTATTCCACAGAAATGAATGGGTAGGGAGATGGGCGCAGAATGTAATATGATTAAATTGCTGTGTGCTGTCACTTTCTCCACCGCGTAAAAGACTACATGAATTTGCGATGTGAATACTAAGCTTAATTTGCCAGGCCATAGGCTAAATAAAGTCAGACGCAAAGCAGAATATTGAAAGAAGGGGGCACCAAGGCCACAGTGGCCTGTGAAGCTCTGATTTTTTCCTATTTTGTGTAAATTAAAGAGGAAACATACAAATGAGTCAAATTAATTTCAGGAAAAATTGTGTGATACGGTGAGTTCTGTCATAATTATGTCAACTTTGTTGCAGATTTGCTGACTGTAAACTCCCAGAGAAGTCCTGTGGAATTGTGGCTGCTGTTCTACAGTCACCAAACTCCCTGATAGACCTGGACCTGAGTCACAATGACCTGGGAGATTCTGGAGTTCAGCTTCTCTCTAAGGGACTGTCTAGTCCCCACTGCAAACTGCACATATTAAGGTTGGTGCAAGGCCATGCAATTCCTGATAATTGTTACTTGTTTGTTTAATTTGTGTGTACGTAATGTACATGTGAATGATTGTTGGGTAATACCAGAGGAGGGAGTAAGTCACACATGTGCAAGTCACAAGCAAGTCTCAAGTCTTAACCTTCAAGTCACAAGCAAGTCCAAGTCATTTTTTGTGACAATCAAGCAAGTCAAGTCAAGTCATAGCTTGGGTCAAACAAGTCAAGTCAAGTTATAGCTTGGGTCAAGCAAGTCAAGTCAAGTTATAGCTTGGTTCAAGCAAGTCAAGTCAAGTCATAGCCAAATCATACAAATTCATGATGATGTACCCACGTTTTCATTTTAAAATAAGCTACAATAGGCTAGTTATGAACTGCTGGAGTTTTATTTGTAACAAACAAATAGACATTCAAACAGTTCAAGTTACACCTGTCCTGACCTGTCGCATCTCCAGGGACCCAATAATGTTGAAAAAGTGAACTAATCAATCAATCAAACGCTGCCGCCGACGTCACTGCCAAACTTTGACAAGCGCGACCCCCCCCACACACATTTTTTTTTCAATATATATTACTATTATTATTATTATCAATATACATAAGACAGAGAGAGAGAGAGAGAGAGGCAATTAAATTATGACAGATAATGTAAAAATGAAATTTGCATTTATATTGTGGAACTGTTAACCAACATACAATTGTACCAACATACAAAAAACAAGTAGGCCTAACCTACAAACATGGGGCAATGCACACAAAAAAATCAACCATGAAATATTATATTATTACCATCAATTAATTACTTAAACTAAGGCTTGAAAAAAACTGTCAGTGGTACCCAGGTCAGCCTAAAATGTGCAACTCCCGAACTCATGAAACATTGTAGCATAGTTTGGCGCGCACGCACACAGCCACATCATGATACATTGTTAACACACAGCCCTAGCCAACCACGACGTCAAATACATTGAAACACGCAGTCTAGCGCACACACACAGCCCAACCACATCAAATACAAACAAGGGGGGTGTTGGAGCCGATAACAGTAACGTTGTCAGGGACAGGGGTGGATGTGGACTTCACTATTTTGATCCTCGTTTTGAAAAAAGTGGACAAGGCGCCTGCAGGAATGAATGCGATGGTACACACACACCCACCTAACTTTCAACGCTTTGATAATATTTGTCCCGGTTAGGTTCCTGCATTGGTCAGTTAAAAAGTAGTCTACATAGTAGGCTAATGACATCCACATGCAATATCTTTACAACAACAACGCCTAACAACGACCTATCTATTTGGACAACTTTGTATAGCCCTATAAAGGTTAAAGTTACCTTTAGTTTTGTTCTAGCGAAGGCCACGTTCACGTATGGCTTTAAACAGCGGTAATGCTGGCCATTTTGACAAGCACAATAATCTTGCCTACCTTGTGCTTGCGGCTTGCCCATTTGAAATAACTCCTCTCGCTTTGCTGTCTCCATCCTTTCTGTTTTCGTTGTTGCGTACTTGGGTACGGCCGTGGTTTTGGCGCGCCTTACTGAGAACGTCTGGCTGCCGCTCTCTATTTTTTCGAGCTCCGCTTTCATATTTCCTAACTGTCTCATGCGAAGCCATTGTTGTCTGTGATATCATGCATTGATAAGGGGAAAGACAGGTGACGATAAGACATTTGTTTTCTTTTTTAAATGTCCCGCGCCGGGGCCCCCTAGTGGCCGGGGCCCGGGGCAGCAGCCCCTTTGCCCAATGCACAAATGCGGCCCTGCGCATAGGTTTTAGGAAGGTTTAGGACCGTCAATGCTATATCACATTATACATAAGTCTAACATGTGAAGGAAGCTACTTTTCTATGCTGATTGCTGGCAGTTAGAAAGGCCTACTGACTGTTGTTACTACTAGGCTGTAACATATGGAACAGGGACGTGTTTAAGAGGGAGGGAGAAAGAGAGGCGCTTACTTTAGGTTAGATTGGCAAAATTTTCGCTAGCATATCAGTATTAAACTTAATATCGCGTTAACTATAAAGCATAATAGATTTAAAGCCAACTCTTAACATGCCTCAAATTTGACATTAGGTTTCTAACATGACTAACTTCTGACGGATGAAAATCAACGTGGTGGTGGTTATGTCGCTAATTTGCGCACTTGCAGACTGCTGTTCATTTCTACTTTGAGTTGTCAGATACATCTAGCCTGGCGGGCCATCCTATATCATTGAAATGTATAGTCTGGCATCGAACCATTCACCTCGCTTAATCCAAGGGGCGGGCAGAGAATTGTCTTTCAAACTGCCTAGGCATGCAATAGGCCAGCGCTACGACCATATCCGTATCCAGTCGGCAAAACGGCAAATACATCCTTCTTCGAAAGGAATGATTTAAGTGCATTGTGTTGCTCAACTTTCAAAGACAAGCACAAGTCCAACTTCTCCAAAGTTGACGCCAACGCCAATTTAAACAACCGCTCTTCGTTCGCCATAGCCACCTTCCTTGTTGTTGACCGTCGCAGGACTGTCGTTATCCTGTTAAGCCCGCCTTAAGACTCTCTAACAAAATAGAGCGCTGTGATTGGATGAGGTCCACGGCGACAGCCAATAGAAATCCCTATGGTTTGATAATAGACGTACAGGCTGAGCAAATTAATTTGCCGCCGCTAGGGTGTGTCTAGATTTCTAGGCTAAGATACATCATCTGTGTAGCCAAACATTATTATGTTTTGGTATAAACGTAGAGCCTTCCATATTTGCAAGTTAGCCTACCTCAGAGTGTCTCATTTGATCTGGCATATGGTGTTGGTCTGTCGCGTCACTTGGTAACAATGACCGGTTCGCTCGCGTAATGCATGCTACAGCACCTAAGCAGATTTTCGTAAAGTTAATATCTATGAAAAAATAAAAAGTCAAGTCATTTCAAGTCATTTGTCTCAAGTCTAAGTCAAGTCTCAAGTCATGAATAGCAAGTCAAAGTCAAGTCAAGTCTTTTATACATGTTGATCAAGCAAGTCTCAAGTCCTAAAAAAAGTGACTCGAGGCAAGTCATGTGACTCGAGTCCTCCATGTCTGGCTAACACTTTACTTGCCCAGAGCCGTTTATTGGGCGCTACGAATGTCTCAAATGCGTCTGTATGTAGCTCATGGCCGCATAGCCGCATAGGTGTGTCGCATAGACGTCATCATCTTGCTTTCCTCCCTCCATTCTGTGATTGGTTCCTTCGTTGAGGTGAAAATCATGTCCATGGAATCCAGGCTGCCTAGCAGCACGAATAAAATTGCGTGCAAGGCAGCATGGGGAAATCCAGGCTAAAACCTAACCCTAATCCTAAACGAATGTTGCTAATAACGGAAGCGTAATATCGTAAACGTTTATGACTTGTTTATGACACGTTCATGACAGTGTCATGTCACTTTTATGTCGACGCTGAAGTAAAGTGTAACCGATTGTTGTACTGTCATTACAGGGGAATAATGTCTCTTGATTATGTTGATTTAATGGTACACTAAACATTATCCCTTTCATTTATTCATCTCTGTAATATTTGATCTTTTC
Source organism: Alosa pseudoharengus (assembly GCF_046254945.1). Taxonomy (NCBI): domain Eukaryota; kingdom Metazoa; phylum Chordata; class Actinopteri; order Clupeiformes; family Clupeidae; genus Alosa; species Alosa pseudoharengus. The sequence goes on along the minus strand of NW_027468564.1, from coordinate 1,924,467 downwards.
TCATGTTGTTATGTAGACTTGCTGAATGCAAACTCTCAGAGAAGTCCTGTAGAATTGTAGCTACTGTTCTACAGTCACCAAACTTCCTGATAGAGCTGGACCTAAGTCACAATGACCTGGGAGATTCTGGAGTTCAGTTTCTCTCTAAGGGAGTGTCTAGTCCCCACTGTAAACTGCAGACATTAAGGTTGGTGTAAGGCCATGCATTTCCCGATATTCTTTTGTATTGGTTTGTTTTCTTTAATTGTTGTTGTTGTTAGTAATAGTGACAGGGAAACAATAATATATGCAAGTCGTTCAGCCCTTCATAGCATTAACTCTGAATGTGCCAGTCTTTTTTCAATACATTTAGCTAATGCAGAATTAATATGACATTACAGATAAACCTAGCCAATGCCATCGTATTGTCATAGTATTTACAAATAAGCTGATACCGGTCAACAAATGTGTAACAATATATCTTCCAACAATATATGTAACAGTATATCTTCCATTTATTCATGTTCTCTTTTGTTGTGTTCTTATGCAGGCTTGTTGACTGTAAGCTCACAGAAAACGTGTGTGAGATTGTAGCTTCAGTTCTACAGTCACCAAACTCCCTGCTACAGCTGGACGTGAGTGACAGTGACCTGGGGGATTCTGGAGTTCAGCTCCTCTCTAAGGGACTGTCCAGTTCCAACAGCATACTGCAGATATTAAGGTTGGAATAAGGCTTTGCATGCATTTATTAATTAAGCAAATATTGTCTGATACCAATGTTAGGCCAATATGTCATTCATTACATCCCTACAAGTTAGCCACAGTACACATTGCACTACATCTTATTAAAAACCTTTCAGATTTGTGTGTGTGCGTGTGTGCGTGTGTGTGTGTGTGATCTATGTCATTACAGGAGAATAATGTCTCCTAATTATGTTGATTATTATTAAGGCCGGCTCAGAGGCCGCAACATAAAATGGAGACGGAAATTATCATTCGGATTAATGTCACATTGACACCAGATCCGTGGTGTGCACGTTCTGTCACAGCTGTGGCATGGTTGTGTGTGTGTGTGTGTGTGTGCGCGTGTCCACTCAGCCTAGCAGACAATGTGGTGTAAATGCTATTGGAATTGGTGTCTCTGTCTATGTCCGTGTTAGAGGGATAGGCAAAGAGTCTACAGACACGTTGATGCTTTCTACCTGACATGGAACCTGACCGGGAATAGTAAACCAAACTCAAAATAATGAAATTGACAGATAACAAAAGTAGAAATTTAATTAAATGTAAATAAACTAGTATCACCATAATCCCCATCATTATTGTTATAAGCAACACTCTTGTCACAACCACAAATGTGCATGCGCTCAGTCGGCTGCTTCCACCCCAGTTGTGCGTACTGCTCTCCCTCCATCTAAAAAATGAGAGCAAAAAACACAAGCCTGATCATGAATAGGTTGTTAAGTTTTATTATACATAACTTCCACATAATCTTAAATCAACACCAACCATACCTTTTTTCACTAAAAGTATTGTCACTGAAAGACTCAGATTGCTTGGAGAGGTAACATTAGTCTCAGAGCTCACTACTAAGTGTGATTCTCTTGGCTAGACCATACATGTAGAACTTTACCCAGTTGACCCTCGCAACAAGGGATTATAATCTAACTTCAGTTTTATTAAATAAGTTATAATAGCCAGCAATAATATTAAAATAATGTCATATCCGTAAGCATTTCATAATTCATCTCCGTTGCAGTCACAGAATAACCCTTAAACAATTTTGTCCAGTAAAAGAAGTCCAAAGCAGTCAATACCGCCACCTGCTACTAGGAGCGCTGCGCTCCTATCAGCCACCGCACCCAGCACAGAGAAACAGCGAAGCCGCGGGGCGACGAACCCACTTCCAGCCAGTTAGCCGCGGTTAGCAGCCAGGCAGCTACAAGCTAGCGGCCGAAGCCAGGCACCCACCAGCAACAAGCGTAGCATGGCAGTAGCAGCCGTAGCAAAAGATTGTTAAGGCGGAACAATCTTTGTTCGTAGTATGCAAGGCAGGCAAGCAAGCAGAAGTACCGTCCCCCAGCAGAATAGCATAAACGGCACCTGTCCCCAATCTAATCTAATCAGCCAACTCACCGGAATTGGCAGAAAGTTCATGGGTCCATTATCCGACCATTTCCATAGAGACATACAGCGGGGAAAAAATAAGTAATAAGTGAACACGTCAACATTTTTTTTAGTAAGTATACTTCCAATGAGGCTATTTGCATGAAATTTTCACCAGACATTAGTAAATAGAGATAGATAGATGGATAGATACTTTATTGATCCCCAAGGGGAAATTCAAGGTCTCAGTAGCATACAGACATCACACACAACATGCACTTACAGCAGAAATGGTAAATATAAGTATAAACATATAACAAAACTCTACTGTACAATAGAGACAGTAGAAGATAAGAAAAACGAACAAAACTAAACATTAAATATACTATATAAATTAAATAAAAAAAATCCACAGTGTGCTTGAGGGTGATCAAGCATGAGACACTTGCAGTGACAGGGCCGGGACTGGCCTGTAGTTCTGTGTGCATGGTAAGGTGCTCAAGAGAGTGAGTGTCATGGTGAAGGTGCAAAAAGTAGTCCAACAGTAGTCCTATAGTTCTGTGTGCATGGTAAGGTGCTCAAGAGAGTGTCATGGTGAAGCTGCAAAAAGTAGTATTAACTCAGATAATCCACCCATATAAAAATGTCCATATAAAAATATCCAAACATTAAAGTCCATAGGTAGAGTTATGTGTAATAAAGTGGAATGACACAGGAACAAAGTATTGAACATGCCTGCTGAAATTTCTTAAATACTTTGTGAAAAAGCCTTTATTCGTAATGATGGCTTAAAGGCATTTCCTGTGTGACCAAACTAATCAGTCACAGTATTCTGGTGTGCTTTGGCCCATTCTTTTAAACAGATAGTCCTTTAATATTGAAGATTCCAGGGTCCCTTTGTGAATCCTGGGGCCGTATTCACAAAGAATTTTAAGGCTAAAAGTAGCTCCTAAGTGGCGAATTTAGGAGCAACTCCTAAAAATAATGGGCGTGTCACTCCTAACTTTAGGACTCCTAATTTTTTCCCCTAAAATTAATTCACAAAGCATTTTAGACCTAAAAGTAGCACCTAAGTCTGGGACAGCTTAAAAGAAGTCAAGTTTCTAAGCCTAACGCGACAGCTGCAGTGTGGGAGCATTTCGGATTTAAACCGAATGCCCGTGGTGAACGTGTGCGAGTCGGTGTGTCGCATTTGTTGGAAAACAGTCGCAATTAAAAGCGGCAACACAACAAACATGCATATGCATCTAAAACACAATCTTCCGCTGCAGTTTTCCCAGTTGGGGAAAAAAAAAACACAACAAGTGGGCCGTCTTCCTCTTCCCGAGGAAAATTCTCAGAACGACAATATTATCGCTTATCGCAATAATTTCTGAGACAATTTATCGTCCAGTAAAATTTGTTATCGTGACAGGCCTACACAAACCCTTTTTGTGGCATTTCATGTCGCGATGTTTTCAACTGCGTATGCGGCTACAGGAGCTTCCAATCGCGAGGGAACAATTTTACATTGTAGGCAAAAAAGGGATGCAATAACGCCACCAACAACAACCAAAACCACTCATTGTCAACATGTAAATTAAATGTAACGTTTCATTGTGAATCAAATTAAAATGTTCTCCTCTTTGCAAACGTGGGCATAGGCTATGGTGACGGGTTCATTTAATAATGTTGCAAAGATACTGCATCAATCCGCATGTTTCATTAGGCTACTAGGCTATTTGTTTTGCCTTACTCTTTATTCATTTAGGCTAGGCCTCTTTATTCAGTTCAGTTTATTCATCATCTTCCGTCCTTCGCACTACTTGTGTAGCGCACACATTCTCAAACCTGTCACCTGTCACTCATCATCGTAAGGGAGGTGTTTGGAATCATTCCCACGTTACAATCATCAGCCAATCAAGGTGGTCACTTCAGTCAAGCTCGTGCATGAGTAATGACGTCATCCATAGCAACGAAGGCTCACTCTTAGTTTAGGAGTTGTCATTTTTCCTTACTAAAAGTAGGTCTGAAAGGCTTTGTGAATAACTTTTAAGAGAAAACTCCTAGCTAAAATCTTTTAGTGCGATTTAGGAGTACTCCTAGTGGTAAGATAAAAGGCTTTGTGAATACGGCCCCTGATCTTTAGTTAACTTCCAAAACTGTTCAATTGGATTGAAGTCAGGGCCTTGATTTCCTTTCTCTGACACCAATTGAGAGTTCCCTTTGCTGAATGGTTTGGATCATTGTCCTGCTGGAAGGTCTAGCCATGTCTCATCCTCATCATCCTGGTGGATGTAAAGATTCTCCCAGAACAAAATGACTCCATTCATCATTCCTTCAACTGTATGAAGTCTGCTAGTGCCATGAGATGAAAAACAGCCCACACCATGATGCCACCACCTCCAAACCTCACTGTTGGTAGGGTATTTTTAGGGTGATGCACAGTGCCATTTCTCCTCCAAATATGTTGTGTACTGGTAGTATGACATCCGAAAAGTTCAATTTTGCTCTTGCCTGACCAGAATACATTCTTTCAGTATTTCATAGGATTGTCCAAATGTTGTGTAGTAAACTTTCAACAAGCTTTGACATGTTTTTCTTCAGCAATAGTCATGCGGGATGAGCGTGCATAGAGGCCATGGCGGTGGAGTGCATTACCTATGATTTTCTCTGTAACATGTCGAGAGGCAGCCTATACAAGTTAAAGGGGAACTTGGCAACTATTTCAACGTAATAAACCCGTTTAGAAATCATTTGGATGGTTAAATGACCTGTTCCGGTGAAAATGCTGACTTTCACCGCTGCATCTAGCATCCCCAGGCGAAAAACCAACCTTGCAACATTGAGACTACTGTCACGGAAAGAGAAGTGAGAAACAATTTTTTCCCAGTTTGAAATAATGCACAATTTCTCCAGCAGAGGGGGAAATCCTGCCAAGTTTCCCTTTAATATAATATAATCCAATTTAATTAATCATAACCAAATACAATGGATTATATATTCTGTTTCAATGTGTACGAAAATATAAAATGTATTGAGAAAAGAATGAATGAGGTAAAAAAAGAATGTGTATAGGGTAATTCTAAAATGTATATGTAGGCCTATTCATGAGCTCATATCATAGCACCTGAGCAACTAACCTTGTTGAGTTAGATAAAGAAAATAGATGAATAAGAATACATTTGGCAATTACAATAAATAAAGAAATTATATGAAACAAAATAGATAGCTGCTGCAATAATATGTAGGAAGAATCTATGCAAAATCAGTCAAGTCAATTCTTTGAGCTGCGACCCGAGTATGGAGACAGTAGCGATCTGATCTGATCTGATGTTGTGTTCTTATGCAGGCTTGCTGGTTGTAAACTCACAGATACATCTTGTGAGGTTGTGGCTTCAGTTCTACTGTCACCAAACTCCCTGCAACAGCTGGACTTGAATGACAATGACCTGGGGGATTCTGGAGTCCAGCTTCTCTCTAAGGGACTGTCCAGTTCCAACTGCAAAATGCACACATTAAGGTGGGTGCAGACATTCACTTCTTTCAATTCATTTTATCATTGTGCAGGTGCCATTCTACTTTTGAACTTACTTGTGAGTTTTAAAATGTGTGAACTGATTCAATCTCTGTCATAAGTTTATAATGAAGCAATATGGCACAAGTGAGAGTGGCGTTGGTAGCACATATAGCCATGGCTTTTATTTGGCCTCGTGCTGCAGGTGCTCACAGCCATGGCGATATCTGCTACCAACTCCACTCTAACTCATGCCATATTGCTTTCATACAACAGTTCTACTACCAAGTAGTCGATTTGAAAGACGCCAAATTGCTTCTAATATCATTTATTTACATTTTTTCCCCATTTATCCTTTGCCTGAAAAATATTTCCAATTCTCCAATATTTCCAATCTTCCAATAGTTAAAACACAACACTTCACTGGAGAGCCAAGTTCAGGTGGAGAAGGCTATATGTGCACAATCATTTCCAGAGCCTACTCGCTTGTCCATATGTCATATGCTGAATTGAACATTCACCCTACTCTATTTACTCCATTTTCTCACTCAATAGCTGTCAAATGTGATGTTATGAAAGCGCTGCTCTCTAGCTGTGAATGAATGGAATGTTCACATTGGACAATTCAGAGCAAAAAGCAGAGTGTTCGAGTGGGGATGTCCTGAGATATCGCCACTCAAGGAATGTGTCTTGTCCAATCAGAAATTAATAAAAAGTTTTACCAGACCTATCTGTTGTAAAATAAACAAATTACTTCAGATTCAAACAATATCACCAGTTGTATGCAGGAAAGAGCAATGAAAAGGACAATCTCTCTCTCTCTCTCTCTCTCTCTCTCTCTCTCTCTCTCTCTCTCTCTCTCTCTCTCTCAGGCTCTCTGATTGTCTCATCTCAGAGAAGGGTTGTGGTTTTCTGGCTGCAGCTCTGACCTCAACCCCCTGCTATATAAGACAGCTGGATCTAAGTTACAATCATCCTGGAGAATCAGGACTGAAGCTGTTATCTGCTAGACTGGAGGATCCTGTCTGTAAACTGGCGATACTTAGGTATGTTCGGAAAGAAACCCCAGTGTTGCACATTTAGACGTTGTCTCCATTGTGGATACCATAGCTGTAGTGGACTATTTTCAAATGTGCGTTGTAATAGCTGTGTCTCTTTGCAGCATGCAATAATGCAAATATTTAGAGACACGTTCATATTCACAAACATAGTCGAATGTTGTCTGTTTGTTTGTAAGTGTTCAGATTCCAGGCGGGAGATTAACAGAAAGACAGGGAGGTGAGCAGAAGGACAGGGAGCTGTTCATCCCTGGGAGACAAGAAATACTATTTTCTGGTTGTCTGACAGGGGGACTATTAATTCTGTATATCGGGAAAACTTATGAAGTAGATCAAATTTTAAATAGTTAAATATCCATTAGGTCTATTATCACTGTCAGTGACCAAAGAAAGTAGTACAACAAACAATCATTAGTTCAGGGTTCACAACAAGTGGTCTATGGTCCACAGGTGGGCTGTGAAGGGGTTGCTGGTGGCCCCTGATCATTAAATAATGGAGTTTCACTGTTAGAAAGTGCATTTGTTATTCAGAGGTAGTCAGGTTGCTCACTGACTCTAATCTAAGTACAGGATAGACAGTGTTGGGGCTTTTTACTTCATGATTGTCTCCTTCTGAGAACTAGAGGGGCCTTGGCGTCACCTTGGGACAAGTGGATGCCTTTGTATGCGATAGACAGCTGGAAAGAGAGTTACTTCATAACTGTATATCAAGGGAAATGTATACGGCAGCAGACTATTTTCTGTGGGATAATAAATGACATTGCATTTCACAGGTAGCACAATCAGAAAAACAGCAGTGTTGACATCTGTCAAATGGTACATGTGTGTGTGACATTTTGTTTTTCTTACAGTACCGACCATGCTTCTGTAAGCAAAGCACGACCACGTTTGCTGAGATGTAAGTTTTTATTGTTTATTCAGTATCTGTGATCATTCACACTCACATGTTTGTATGGGTGTCTAATAGCTGTGTGTGTGTGTGTTTGCGGGTGTATTTTGTATTGTTGTGTGTGGTTCTGTGTGTGTGTCTGCGTGTGTGTTTGTGTTGTGGTGTGGTGGTTCTGTGTGTGTGTGTTTGTGGTGTGGTGGTTCTGTGTGTGTGTGTTTGTGTTGTGGTGGTTCTCTGTGTGTGTGTTTGTGTTGTGGTGGTTCTGTGTGTGTGTGTTTGTGTTGTGGTGGTTCTGTGTGTGTGTGCCTGTGCGTTTGTCTGTCTCTCTTTTTCTGCCCTGTGTGTGTGTGTGTGTGTGTGTGAGTGTGTGTGTGTTTGTGTGTGTGTGAGTGTGTGTTTGTCACTCCCCATATTCTGATCAGGATGTTCTCATGTTCTCTCCTCTTGTCTACAGATGCCTGTGTGTGTGTTTGTGTTTGTGTTGACGTGGTGTGTGTGCATGTGTGTGTGTGTGCTGTGCATTTGTGTGTCTGTCTCTCTCTCTCTCTGCTGTGTGTGTGTGTGTGTATTCTCATGTTCTCTCCTCTCCTCTTGTCTGCAGATGCCTGTGTGTGTTTGTGTTGACATGGTGTATGTGCATGCGTGTGTGTGTGTGTGTGTGTGTGTGTGTGTGTGTGTGTATTCTCATGTTCTCTCCTCTTGTCTGCAGATGCCTGTGTGTGTTTGTTGATTTGGTGTTTGTGGTGTGTGTGTATTGATTTTTTTGTGCCTGTGCGTTTGTCTGTTTGTCTCACTCTCTTTCTCTGCCGTGTATGTGTGTGCTTGTGTTGATTTGGTGTGTGCTTGTGTTGATTTGATGTGTGTGTGGTGTGTGTTTGTGTTGATTTGATGTGTTTGTGGTGTGTGTGCCTGTGCATTTGTCTGTCTGTGTCTTGCTCTCTTGTGTGTTATGTTATGTTCTCTCCTCTCGTCTGCAGATGCCTGTGTGTGTTTGTGTTGATTTGGTGTGTGTGTGTGTCATGTTCTCTCCTGTCTTGTCTGCAAATGCCTGTGTGTGTGTGTTCTCATGTTCTCTCCTCTCATTTGCAGATGCCTGTGTGTGTGTGTGTTGATTTGGTGTGTGTGTGTGTAGGAGTGTGTGTGTGTGTGTTGATGTGTGTATGTATGTGTGTGTGTTATCATGCTATCTCCTCTCCTCTTGCCTGCATATGCCTGTGTGTGTGTGTTTGTGTTGATTTGGTGTGTGTGTGTGTATTTGTGTTGATTTGATTTGTGTGTGTGTGTGTGTGTGTGTGTTCTCATGTTTTGTCCTCTCCTCTTGTCTGCAGATGCCTGTGTGTGTGTGTGTGTGTGTGTGTGTTGATTTGGTGTGTTTGTGTGTGTGTCATGTTCTCTCCTGTCTTGTCTGCAAATGCCTGTGTGTGTGTGTTCTCATGTTCTTTCCTCTCATTTGCAGATGCCTGTGTGTGTGTGTTGATTTGGTATGTGTGTGTAGGAGTGTGTGTGTGTGTGTTGATGTGTGTATGTATGTGTGTGTGTTATCATGCTATCTCCTCTCCTCTTGCCTGCATATGCCTGTGTGTGTGTGTGTGTGTGTGTGTTGATTTGGTGTGTGTGTGTGTATTTGTGTTGATTTGATGTGTGTGTGTGTGTGTGTGTTCTCGTGTTTTGTCCTCTCCTCTTGTCTGCAGATGCCTGTGTGTGTGTGTGTGTATTTATGTATGTGTGTGTTCTCATGCTCTCTCCTCTCATCTTGCCTGCATATGCCTGTGTGTGTGTGTGTTGATTTGGTGTGTGTGTGTATTTGTGTTGATTTGATGTGTGTGTGTTGATTTGGTGTGTGTGAGTGTGTGTGTGTGCGTTTTCATGTTCTCTCCTCTTGTCTGCAGAGGCCTGTGTGTGTTTGTGTTGATTTGGTGTGTGTGTGTGTTCTCATGTTCTCTCCTCTCATTTGCAGATGCCTGTGTTTGTGTTGATGTGTGTGTGTGTGTGTGTGTGTGTTCTCATGTTCTCTCCTCTTGTCTGCAGATGCCTGTGATCTCACACTGGACCCAAACACAGCAGACAGATTTCTCTCTCTCTCTGAGGGGAACAGAAAGGTGACACGTGTGAGAGAGCAGCAGCCGTATCCTGAACACCCAGAGAGATTTGACTCCAGGTATCAGGTGTTGTGTAGAGAGGGTCTGACTGGACGCTGCTACTGGGAGGCTGAGTGTAGAGGAGGTGATGGAGCTGTTATATCTGTGGCCTATAAGAGCATCAAGAGGAAAGGGGACAGTACTGACGTCATAATGGGATACAATGCCAAGTCCTGGAGTCTGCGCTGCTCTCCTCTCAGTTGCTCTGTCCGGCACAATAATAAACGCACTGCCATACCTGCCCCCTCCTCCCGGTCCAGAACAGTAGGAGTTTACCTGGACTGGCCGGCCGGCACTCTGTCCTTCTACAGCGTCTCCACTAACACACTCATCCACCTGCACACGTTCCACTCCACATTCACTGAGCCCCTCTATCCAGGGTTTAGGGTTTGGAATTACTCCTCAGTGTCCCTGCGCAAGATCACATGAGCTCGTCCTCCAACAGTACGTCCACATGTCACCCTTTCTCTCTACTCCCCCTCTCTTCTCTTCTACTCTCTCTGTCTGTCTCTCATTCCCCTCCCTTCCTCTCTACCTCTCTACCTCTCTCTGTCCTCTCTCTCCCTCTTTTCCTCCCCCTCTCCTCCTCTCCCTTTCCCTCTGTCTCTGTTCTCTTTTCCCCTCTTCCACTCCTCTTTCATTCACTCTCTGTCCTCCCTTTCCCTGTCACCCTTTCTCTCTATCCTCATTCTCTACTCCCCCTCCCTTCTCTTCTTCTCTTCCTCTCTCTCTGTCTTTCTCTCTCTACCGTCAGTCTCTACTCCCCCTCCCTTCTCTCTACACCACAGTGTGTGTGTGGGGTTTGTTTAACACTGCTGTCTATTTAACCAACTGCTAAAGTTCAGACTTAAATTCATCAAATCAAGACATTGCAACATTCCGCAGTAACCATGTAACCGTAGCAACATCCATTGTGGTGCTTGATCTGTGGCCCTGGTAGTTGAGCAGGGCTTGTTACTATGGCAATAGTTCCAGGCCATAGACTGTAGAAAAAAACTGCAGGAACACCAGTCACACACTCCTGTTCATACACATGTGTAATGTATGTATGTGTGTATTCGATTATATAATTACTGTTTTGCTGAAACTAAACAAATGCTGATATTGCTTTCTTTATATTATGCTCTTCTCCTAAAATGAATGTGTGGATTATGAGGATGTTTCAGCAACAATAATATGATGTATTCTGTTCTCCCTAAAATTTAGTTATTTGCTGAATTTCTTTGAAAATGAATTGCTGATCTGAGGTGTCAGTGTTTCTATATGTGTTTACATAAATAAAAAGAACATGCTTGTTTTTCTGACTTAAAATATGTAAATAAAATGTGTTCCTGACTTTTAAGCTTAAATGTCTAAATAAAGATTCTGAAAGGAGATGTGATGAACCCGTTGTCATTTATTTTGTTTCATTGTTTTCTATGCCATAACAAAACAGAATAGCCTATGTGATTTTTATTTTGTGATTTTTTTTACCCTTTCTTCAAACTTCCTTTTTCTGTAGTTGGACATGGCATGCATTGACCACCAAGGTCATCTCTATTCAGTGCAATAGTCTGTACCAGATTAGTACATTACAGAAATATTAAGGCATTAAAAAATATATACAACGCTGATTAATCACATTTCGAGAAAGCGTTGCTTGAATGAAACGTTTAGCCTACGTTTTAAAAAGAACGTCCAGACTAATCCTGTTGACAGGAGCATCAATCTACTATTTCTGCAGTAAGGAATTCCCGTTGCCTACCATGGGAGTTCGTCAAGTCTGAAGTATCACCAGAGAATGTTTAATAGGTAGCCGGGCTCAGCTGGTATCAATCTGGAGGTACGAGTTAGCACACCTCTTGATGATGATAATGCTAGCCGCCAGCCATGTCAGTTACTGCTAACCTAGCCTATTGTTTGCTTAGCCTACCCTACCGACTAACTAACTAACCGACAAACTACTACTACCTTACTAAATTGACTACATTTGTTGCACACTTTAAACAAAATGTCTTCAAAATTATGCATGAAGTATGAAGGTGGTTACATTTATTTCCATTCCAATAACTTCACACATTGCATTTCGATTTGCACTTGTAGGCTATGCTGCTTTTTTTGTCTAGTTTTCTTATCCTGGACTGCCACCTACTGGATAGTAAAGGTAACAACCTAGTAATTATGTGAAAAAAAATCTACAAAATGTTTGAACCGCCAAAAAAGGATAAATCATGGGGGGTATACCACACATTACCTTGGTGTTAGGGTAGCTTACTCTGCACATGCACAGTGAGTAGTAATTAAGTTATTTAGCTCTGCATAGTAAATAAAAAAAAAAGCTCATAAATACAAATAGAGTTAAAGATCAAGTTTAGTGAAAAAGCTTTTCCACACTGGACACATTTATCAGGCTTCTCTCCAGTACGGTGGCCCAGATGTTATGAATACAAGCTGGCCTCCCTGTCTCGCCTATCTGAAATGGTTTCTTTGTGATTTGATTTTCGTATTTCATGGTCTGTTTTTTAATTGTGTGTCGTTTATGTTGCAGCGTTCCAAGAAACTGATATCAATCGTTGCAACTTTACAACACAAGCAGGGGCGTAGCCAGGATTATTTTATAGGGGGGGCCAGCTGGGTCCAGACTTTTTATTGGGGTGGCACTTGGGAATCAAAACTACAATATGAAAACTACTCAAAAAGTTTTGAAGATTAGGATACCCTGTTTTAATAATGGCAATAAATTGTGTAAAGCCAACACTGATACACAGGTCCATTCACAGACAACCTGAACAGTTTGTTGTCCACTCCAACACATTTTCCATAAATAGGCCAATGCTATAAAGAGTACATTATGATAATGCACCTTACTTAATCAGTCATATTCAAATTATGTTAACTCAAAGAACAATAATAAATACTACAAATATGGTATGCAGATATTTAATCTTATACTGATGGCAAAACTATATTTCTTTCTGTTATCCACTCCAAGTACTTGGCTGTAAGTAACATGGCTCTGAATTAAGACATTAACCCTTAGAACCCTAGACTGTTTTAAGGGCTTTTTCACTACCTTTAGTTAGAAGCATTTATCCTGGTCATTGTAAGTGCCATACACAAACAAGAACAATGAGCCATGAACAAAGTGAAGGGAAAAAGGTGTTTCTTTGTCGAATAAATTGGGATGCAATGTGAGTCTTGAATTGGATGCCATGTAGGAATTTGCTAGGATCTCAAAACCGGATTATGAACATGCTATGCAATAGAGAAACACATTATAGCGTTGGATTATGAACAACACACAAAAACGTGGGGTAAGTAAGTCGAGCTATATGAAGTTATTATTTTGATGTCACTTCGTCTGTTTTATAACCCAGAAGGATGTACTTGGTATAAAATGATAGCTCTGTGTCTCCTCTTTCATCTGACATGTGTGGCATATCTATCCAATCACGGGTTCGTGAGTAGGGCCTAATTCAAACGAGAGTAATGGCTGTGCAGCGTTGTTTTTTGTACATGATGTTATTTTGCAGTCACGTTGTCTGTTTTTATAGCCCAGAAGGATTGATATACTTGGTACCAATGGATAGCCCTGTGCCCCCTCTTTCATCTGATATCTATGCAATCACGGGTTCACGGAGCTGGGGGGGCCAGCAGGGTGGCCAAGCTTTGACCAGTGGTGGCCGTGGCCCCCCCTGGCCACCACGTAGCTCCGCCCCTGGACAAAAGCCAGAAGTCACAGAGCCAACTGGCCAACTGCCTCGTGAAAGGGATTTTATTTTTCAGAAAAAGCTTTTTTTTTTTAAATAAAAAAATAAAAAATAAAAAAATAGGACACACGTGGCCTGACAGACAGAGGCGCACTTTGCGTGGATGACTGATATTTTGTTTGATACAATGTTTTGTGCTTTTTTTTGCTTTTGAACTTTTAAAAAAGAGATGTGTTGTCACAATTGTTATATTATTTTCCATATATTCCTGTTTATTCCCATGAAAAGTTTCCAACTGTGAACTTATTCCAGTGGTTTGAATACTCGAAACATTAAGTCATAATAGCTGAAAATATGAGTTGAGCTAAATGAGCACTTTAATTTAACTGTTATCAAAAGGTACAAATAGCAAGTCATCCAACCTTTTAAGTTCTGGAAAATTTTGACTTTTAAGTTAATCAACTATTGCCAATCGATTGCCTCAATTTTACTATTATTCGGGTTTACAGTGTTGAATAGATAGATAGATAGATAGATAGATAGATACTTTATTGATCCCCAAGGGGAAATTCAAGATGATGACATTAATCTCAGTGGAACCTACACAAGAGCCTACTACCACACAGCTACCACTTACGCCCCCTGAAGGCAGACTCTGAATGGCATTATCCAGCCAGTTTACATACACTGCTACAAATAGAGTTAAAGATCAAAACTATTTTTGGTCTATTTGGTATTGCTTTTAGTGTTATACTGAAACTCTTTATACTGAAAACAATACCAAGTTTCTGATCTTGATATAAGATTAACAACACTTGGTTAGATTGATTAGCAGTTTTTATGCTACATAGGCTACATACTGCAGGCTCAATGCCAAATTCAGTAGCCTAATATGAGACACATTCTTGCCTCTGGAATACCTGCTCCTAGACATTAGATTGAACCGTTGTGCATAACAACAAACAACTCATATGCAGTGTTCACTGAAGAAATTCACATTAAGAAATTATACCATGACTGCTGTTGTGGCATATCTTTGACCAACCAGTTTGTTTCTGTCACTGCAATTTCCTTCTCTACAAAACTAAGATTCCACTTGGCATTTGCCTCCTGATACATTGAAGAATCCTAGAAAATGTTTCTGAATCAATCGCCTTTGACATTCCTGGAAAAAAGTTGAGGATTTAATATGGGAAGCCAACACGTTATAACACATCCATAACATAGGGTAATGTTATAGGCCAGGGATTCCCAAACTGTGGTACGTGTACCCCCGGTGGTACACGAGCTGCCACTAGGGGGTATGCGAGATGAAAAGGGCAATGGCGGAAAGGAGTTGAAAGTGATTAATTAATTAATACTCTAATAAATTCATAAATAATACATAATTTCGAATCGGGTTATAATGATATGGAAACGTGAAATTAAAGGAAATCATTTGTAAACTCTATAATAGGGTATGTTTTCATTAAAAAATAAGCTACACACAATAGGCTACACGTGATTTCCTGCGGGCAGCCAGAATATCTGGCGCGTTAGTTTCGTTGAAGTATCTAGGTAGAAGGCTGCGTAAACATGGAAAACTGGCTAAAAACAGGGACAATGTCCAAAAGGCCTAATTAAAGCGATCGAAGAGGAGAAGCGAGAGAAACAGAGCAGGACACAGGTAACGATGGAATGGGATGGGGGGCAGACTAATGAAGGTGGAGATGGAACGCAGGGGGATAAAAGAAAGAACGAGACAGAAAAGACTGCGCGAAGAAAGCGAAAGTATGATGGATTGGGAGACAGACTGCCCAAAGCCACAGTGCGTCGTCTGCAGTGAGATGCTACCTAACCATTCTAATGTGGTTCTCCACTGTTTTTTGTAACGTGAGAGCTCAAATAGATATATACACTAGATGTCGCCTTCTGCTTCTCAGCATGCGTCAACACCGCCGCCATCTTTGTACAGGGATCTGAAGCGCTAAACTAGTTCTCCTGTATTGTCAGCGTTACCTATTTAGCGACGTTTGGCAATCCCCAGGGGTATGTGGCCTCAACCAGAGCCTGTCTAGAAGAGCCTGTTTACTTTCATTCACTCTCAAAAATAGGGGTACGGTTGGGGTACATTTTTGTTCTTTTAGGTACAACTTTTGACCCTGTACCTTAAAGGGAACAAAATTGAGCCCCTAAAGTACTAATATGTACCGTTCCTGGATCATTAATGTACCTTTTCGCAAAGGGACCATATTTGTACCTAAGGGTACAAAAAGTACATGGCCTGTCACTCAAAAGTTGTTGGGGGAGGAGATTCGGGACGGGAGCAACCGTTATTTTCCCCCTCAACTTTGTTCATCTCACTCACCAAGAAATGGAGCAACTTTCAGTGAGGAGCTTGGTGTGAGAAAACACATGTGCAGGATGGAATAATCTTTGTGGAAGAGGAGGCAAAGCTATTCAGAGGTAAGGTGTAGTTGCAATTTATCGAAATTTGGTTTGTACATTGTAAATAGCCTACTGTTACAGTAATGGAGTCAGATTGTTGGCTTAAAG
Source organism: Alosa pseudoharengus (assembly GCF_046254945.1). Lineage (NCBI taxonomy): Eukaryota > Metazoa > Chordata > Actinopteri > Clupeiformes > Clupeidae > Alosa > Alosa pseudoharengus. The sequence continues at coordinate 1,908,577 of NW_027468564.1, read as the reverse complement.
GCTAACATTAGCATTCGCTAGCAACTTAGCCTAGGTTAGCTATGAATTCAGATATTTTTAAATGGAGTTCAAACTCCTTCAATAATGCATGACTATCGTGATAAATGGTAAGGAAATGATTTGTGTGTGTGTTTTATCTACTATTTCCCATGTCAATGTTAAGTTTTTGTGGAAGCCATTAAAGCCAACTTTCACTAGCAATCATTATCCTAACTAGCTTAGCCCATAGATATATGAGCATATCCTAGCACTGTTAGCCATACATACTTGCTAACTTCCCTGAAAGGCTGGTTTAATATCAACGGTAGTGCAGGTGAAAGAAGCCTGGTAAGTGCATACATGCAGTAAGCATGATCACTCTCAACACTGTCATTTTGTTTAGGTGAAAATTAATTAGTTGAGTTGCCTATGTTCACCAGAACATCCTGGTTGTCATTGCTTATCTAGTTAGAAGCTAGAGGGAGCAACTCAGAACCATTCTATAATGTTATAAAGTTACTCAGAGCTTGATAATGGTCTAAAGTAAATCTAACGTTAATCCTTCTCACAGATACCCACCAAGGCAGAACATGGCCACTTGGAAGTAAGCTTACCTTTCCTAAAGGATCTAATGGCTACGTAAGTTACCCAACTTGGTGTTTTTTTTGTAATGGTATTTTTCTTATTGATGTTAAATACATATAGAAAAGTATTGCATAATAAATTATGCAAATTATAATAATACAGACAACTTTTTGATTTTTTTTTGTCCAATAGCAATTTATATATTGGTTAAGATTATCTTTGTGCTATTTCATTGTTGTGTCATTTTGTTTAATTATATTATTCTATTGCATGGCATTTGTCTCTCAAACACATAGTGGAGCAGGCAGCTTTTGTTCATGAAGATACGGTGAAAAGGAGTAAGGAGAAGTTTGGGAGAGTCAGCCGGTCCATGGAACTTGTAATGAATCAACGCTGATCTATGCCAGGTGAGCAGATTCATATAGTTACATACATGTATTAGACAAGGTATTTTACACAATCTGTCTGAGGCTATTTATTTGTGTGGTTGAAAAAAATCTTATTCTGAGGTTTGTGTTTGCATTTTGCTTCCAACAGATGTAAAACCCCTGCTGTCATTGGTGAGGCTACCACTGCTATTGAAAATATGTGAACGTCCTGTAGATCAAGTAAGGTTCCAGTCTAAGTCAAAGTGGATATATGCAGAGGAACAGAAGTTGAAGAGGGGGAAAACAGCAGCCTCTACTGCTGTTGACCTTTACTTAGCACACTCTCCTGAAGAATATGTTGGATTTCTGCTAGTTTTTGAAATTGAACTTTGGTGCCTTTTGAGACTCTTGCCTTTTTAGTGGCTCGCCTCATGATTGGAAGGATTGGAGTGTGTTTTCTGATTGATTGATTTATTGGTGAGGTAATGAACATTGTAACAATATATTGTACATTTTTACAGGCTTGCTAATATTTCCCAAAGGCTTGCACATTGTTTTCTGAGATACTACTCTAAAATGTCGCTATATGACTCATTACATCACACATATCGTTCACTCAATTCTATGGTGTATGCACTGTGAATGAGATCTAAGATCATAGCTACTAAGTTACTGCAAGGACTTTGTTAATTTTGCAACGTGTAATGGTTATGGCAAGCAGATACTGTATTTTCATCACTGTCACATACACGAGTATTAACATGAACTTGAAAGCATACAAGGTTTGTTGGAGTAATTACTAGCTCAAATATTGGTATTTTATAGATCATATAAAGGTGTTATTAGTGCTATCGTGCAAATTAATATATTTTTTTCCTTCTGCGTATAAACACAATGTGGCTATTCAGGCAAAATATTGTAAACCAAAGTGTTTTATTATTTACACTTACATTAAGAGTCATAACATGTTTTACGTGAATATGTATATTGATATGGATATAAGATATTTTGATGTTTTGATATGAATGTGTTTTTAATATGAACATGTTAACATTTATTGTTCCTGTATTCATGTGAAGTATTGTGTGTAATATCCCCCCAGAATAAACATTTAAATGTACTTATTGGTTGTGCATATATTTTAGTTATACCACCTTAAATTTTCACTGGGGTTGTACCCTTGAGGTACAGAATAGTACCTTTTAAGGGTACTATGTGATAATGATATATACAGGTACATTTTAGTCATTGCAGGTACACAAGTGTACCTTGATGGGTACAGATGGCTAGGGTACACAAATGTACCTGCATTCATAGGTACAGTATTGTACTTCAAAAGGGTACTGCCCCAGCGACAAGCATTTGTACCGACTTAGGTACACACTGGTACTTCCATTTCTTAGAGTGTTGTATCGAACCTGGTTGCAGTTTACTCATTGTTCCTTTTGGGGCCGCCGCTAGCTAGTGCAGAATGAATGGGAGTCTATGGGGCTAGACGGGTAAAATGTATCTTTATGATCGTCTTAAGCTTAGTTTTCTCTAGACTCAACCATAAATACATGCCTGTCAGTTGGAACAACCCAAAAAACTAGATAATTGCTTGAGATTTTGACGATTTATGGTGATTTTATTTTCGCTAGATCTTTGCCCAGATTGACGCTAATGCATTATAGAGGAGTGGATCACTGAAGCAAGATGGCGTCTCGATTGACGCATTCGTTCCAATGAACAGCAGTAGTCAAGGCGACATCTAGTGTATATGTCTATGGAGAGCTCATAGACCAGTTGCACATTTTGATTATGTTATCATGTAGGACGGCTAATTAAACAACGATGCCTGGAATGCGTCAATAGAATGAGTTACTTTTTTATGTGTTGGATGGTGGGGGTACGCGAGTCGAGTCAGGATGTAGAAGGTGGTCCGCGGGGGAAAAAGTTTGGGAACCGCTGTTATAGGCCAACACATCAGTGAACTTGCAGGTTACTTTGAGAAGCTCTTGTGGCATTCATGGCACAAAGTTCCTCCTTACCGTAGCACCCACAAACTGTCTTGGTCCCCCCTCTGCATTCAATAATAATTTCTCCTCATTTCAAAAAGACTGATCCTGTAAGACATGGTCACCGATGTTCATCCTACCATCGCCTGAAACTTTGGTTGAATCCGTATTGCTTAGGAGCTAATAGACCTCTCCAGAATATATCCCGCCTCCTAACTTCCGTATCCATCCAACTTCCGGGCGTGGATTGTCTATGGGAAATAACATGGCGTTTTGAAAGATCGTACCTGTCAAACTCTGTAGGTGACAAAGTAGAAAAAGCTGCTGGGCAGATTGGCCTACACACTTCTGCCATCTAGTTTCCACTGGATTTTTTTATTTTCGGTGCCGTTTGAGTAGTATAGTCTATAGTATACTACTTAAACGGCACCGACAATCAAAAAATCCAGTGGAAACTATATGGCAGAAGTGTGTAGGCCAATCTGCCCACCAGCTTTTTCAACCTCGCTACCTACAGATGTTTTACCGGTATGATATTTCGAAACGCCATGTTATTTCCCATAGACAATCCACACCCGGAAGTTGGATGGATACGGAAGTTACGGAGGCGGGACTTATTCTGGAGAGGTCTCAGGGAGTCACCATGATAGCAAGTTGCTGACTGGTGAAGAGACAGCTAGCAAGCTATCCCCCCTAGCTGATGTTAGAAAACACAGATAATCCTAAACAAAACATTCTCCCCTACAGAGAAACAAACTGATGTATTTTACAAAATGAATGTAAAACAAATTATGTGAATGGGTTACACAGTTTATTATGAAGCTCTTGTTAGGTCACTGAAGGCAACTGAAAAATGATTGCAAGATCACTAATGGAGAGACAGGGATTGGCCAGAGTGCTGCGTCAATCATATTCAACTGCAGGAAGTGTGAAATTCTGGCCAATCGGTCACTGCTTAATGGGTAGAACTCATCTGGCATAAGGATCAATTGAAACGAAAAAAATCCACATGTCGCGAGGAGTTTCACTCAATTTACATTGAAGTCAGTGGGAAAAGATATATATGGTAGGGAAACAAAACGAAAAGTTGGTGAAGCAGAAATCCATGGTAGTGAAGCAAAATGAAAAGTTGGTGAAGCACTCTGATTCACTGTAATTCTCTGTTCCACCGCGGGTGGCTTTCTGTTTCAAAGGACTAAAAATGGGATTATTTGGACATTTCTTGTCAGTTTTCTGTACAGTGTCATGTCTCGCTCGGTTCACATCTTTTTACAGGCAGCATAAGTGCCATTAGTAGTATGGAATGTTTTTTGTGACAAAATTAAATAAATAAATGAAATATGAAATCAATAAATGAAATATGAAATAAATAATTAAAAGTTGAAATAAATAAATAAAATATTAAATAAATAAATAAAAAGTTAAATAAACAAATAAATAAAATGTGAAATAAATAAATAAATAAATAAAAGATTAAATGTAAAAAACATATATATATTGACATTTACATTCCATATCACGGTCATGCAATTTGCCATGAAATAATTAAATATGTCAGTCACCCATCAAGGCGGGACCTAACCAATGATTGCTGCCTGAAATAACACAAAGTGATAGACCTCTCCAGAATATATCCCGCCTCCTAACTTCCGTATCCATCCAACTTCCGGGCGTGGATTGTCTATGGGAAATAACATGGCGTTTTGAAAGATCGTACCTGTCAAACTCTGTAGGTGACAAAGTAGAAAAAGCTGCTGGGCAGATTGGCCTACACACTTCTGCCATCTAGTTTCCACTGGATTTTTTGATTTTCGGTGCCGTTTGAGTAGTATAGTCTATAGTATACTACTTAAACGGCACCGACAATCAAAAAATCCAGTGGAAACTATATGGCAGAAGTGTGTAGGCCAATCTGCCCACCGGCTTTTTCAACTTCGCTACCTACAGACAAAGATTGTTAAGGCGGAGCAAGATACTTCATCAGGAGCCACTTCCGGGAACCCGGATCGCACGAGAGGGGGTCAAAATCCCCCTTTATGCAGAGCAGAGGCAGCGACTGCTCCATTGAAGTCTATGGACATAGCTCAGAATTTTACCACATATGCTAAGGTCTTAGTTCTATAGAGTTAGGAATGTGAATTTCGAGCACGTTTTCATGATCCTCAAACCCTTGTGAACATTTCAGGTACATTTTTAGCATTTTTGAGCATTCCAGTCTGGAGAAAATCGACTTTATATCAGGTGTGCGCCGGTTATTTATGCCGCTGCTGTTGGCGGGTTGCAACGTATGCTCATCAATACGTCATCGACACGCCTCTTTATGCAGACAGGATTCGATCCCCATTTCGCGCCCATAGACATGAACTACGACGAAGTATCTTGCTCCGCCTTAACAATCTTTGCTACAGATGTTTTACCGGTATGATATTTCGAAACGCCATGTTATTCCCCATAGAGCTGGTAAGTCCCGCCCTTTCCGCTATCCCCGCTGGACCTCTAGATTGAAAAATCGTTAATGCAAGTGAATGTGAGAAAATAATTATTTTCTGGTCCCGTTTGAATTTTGAACACAGTGAACCATACAACTTTACAATCACACTGTATCATAGTGTTAATGTTTTGAGTGAAGCTAGACATGTTTCGAATATTTGTGTTACCATGTGTGTTTATTCCTGCCGTTACAAAAACTAGCATCTCAGTTAATGTTAGCGATTAGAGCTAGCTCACGTCACAGGCGACATGTAGTCTTTCTCGTTATGTCTTTTCCACAACTGATAGCCGAAGAATCCTATAATATACTGTCAAACTCGTAACATGAAAAATTATATTAAAAATTCACAGACAACATATGTTCTCATGGCACAATTCAAACGGAACCAGAAAATAATTATTTTCTCACATTCACTTGCATTGACGATTTTTCAATCTAGAGGTCCACTGGGGGTTTAGCGGATGGGCGGGACTTACCAGCTCTATAGACAATCCACGCCCGGAAGTTGGATGGAAACGGAAGTTACGGAGGCGGGACTTATTCTGGAGAGGTCTATTCAGCTCTGAGTCAGACTGTACTGGCTTGCTACCTGTGAACCACACTGGACTAAGGACATAGCTCAGACTTGTATCATAACTCACGAAACATACAACAAGGATTTCATTCTAAATTCATACTTTTGGGAAGATATCAGGCGTGAAAGCGTTCTGTCATTTGATGGGTCTGTTTGCTGTGTCTGAGGGTTGATAGACATGCTATGTGCACATCTAGAGCTAGCGCTAACAGTTAGCACAAGCGTTAGCTAGTTATCGACATCTACAGAAAGCGAACTTCTATCTATGGCAAACGACTTTGCTATTGCTTCTATTTATAGTAGGGTGCCCAGACGTCCCAGTTAACTTCACTTGAGCTGAATTCACCTCATTTGTTATATGATACATAAACAATAAAGCTTGAGATGCCCATGCCGTGAACTCTTATGTGAGTGTCAGTGCCAGCTTGCTACATTGCCCAAGCAGTGTCCACAACTTTCCAGAGACTTTTTAGTTCTCAATATGAGGGTAGCAGCCGACAGCAGCCGACAAGGATTTTGACAGCACTAGATGCTATGCTTTTACGTCCTGATAACTCACAGCCAAGAGTTAGCAACATAGAACACACAATCTTTCTAAATGAAAATGCCTAGGTTATGGCTGTTAGCAGTAGCACTATTCTGATCAGCCAGTCATGCTCACAAAGTTTGATTTTTTTTTTTTCAGGCAGCAACCAATCAGCGGCTAGGTCCCGCCTTGATGGGTGACTGAAGTATTTATTTATTTCATGGCACATTGTATGACCGTGCATATGGAATGTAAATGTATATATGTTTTTTACATTTAATCTTTTATTTATTTCACATTTTATTTATTTATTTAACTTTTTATTTATTTAATCTTTTATTTATTTATTTTAACTTTTAATTATTTATTTCATATATCATTTATTGATTTCATATTTCATTTATTTATTTAATTTTGTCACAAAAAACATTCCATATAGTAGTGTTACTATGTCATATTGACTTTAAAAATGTCTCAGTGTAATACTGACTATATCCTTTTTTAGCACAACCTAAACAAAAGTATTGGCATTTCATTGTAACCAATACACAAACATCATGAGCAAAAAAACAAACATATTTCAAATCGGATTGATTTATTCAAAAAAGATAAATATATTGGCAAAACACAAATACATAGATGAAACGTTTTACTAATTGAAATAATACACACACTTATTGTTGAATAAATTCCATTGAATGTTTTTCCATTGCCATCACAGTCAGAGAGATATTCCTCCACAAAGTTCTTTTGATGCTCCATTTATATACAAGTCAATGGATGGATTACGTCTATGGAAAGATGCCACTATTACTCATCTATAATCCAAAGTCCTTTTAGGCAAGTCCCTCCACTCAGCGGCCATATTGTAGCGGTTTTTGGGCACTTATCGGGCATCTATTTCGGCAGAAATGTGTGTGCGCCAAGGCTTCACGACACCAACCTTGCTCCAGCATCGAGATCACAACACATGATTTGCACAATGTCTTTATAACACACCACATAATTGGCTGTCCCCCAAACACATAAGTCTTTGACACATTTACATGTTTTTAAAATAACAATAACGTTGCTTCTACAATATGTTTCCATGAAGCGTTTAGCTAAGCGTGATCCTTGAACCTGACACCAGCAGCACTTCCGGAAAAAAGTGTAAAAGTAAGTTAATTTCTCAAGGGTGCATCAGCAGCACGGATATATGCCACCTTTTAAGGGTTAACAAGCCTGAGCTAAAGCCAAATGGCTTCTAGAGCAAAAATCCTGTCTCACCCTACGGGAATATTGCCCTCAGACACTCTGAAAAAGCATTCAAAAAAATGTCATTGCCCAAAGTGGACAAATGAAAAGTGTCCCTCAGAAACAGTTCAGGCTTGTAAAAGCGTATGTAACGGTGATGCACCACACCCCCGTTCATACCCATAACAAAGGTAGCCATTTCACTGTTCACCCACTTACGAGAACGCTCGATTCTCTTCGGACGTACAGAACCCCAGCAGCGTCTCTGGGTGATGGCCGAATAGACGATTAGCATATTGGGGAAACGCTGATGGAGATCCTGTAGGTCCCGCTTCATCGATGCGACGAGACGCAGGGACTTGAGCTTCCCCAAGTCATTTCCGCCGCAGTGAACCAGCAGGACATCTGGTGCGAATCTTCCTCTCAGCCAATCATAGAAGCAGGGGACAACAGAGTGCCACCGCATTCCATCCAAGCCAAGCCACTCAACCTGGGCATTGGCACCCAGGTTTTGCACCAAACACCTCCTGGCTCTCTCCTCCCCATTGCGAATGTAGCTGCACCCAAGAATTAGGGCTGTTGGTCGTCTATCTGGCAGAAGAAGAAGAAATAAAAACACATTCAATGACATAGCCGATACTACACAGAACATCTTATACTAGTAATGATTACAATGGATCAGTAGGCCTATCATATCACAACTAGAAGAAAGAATAAAGAATAAAGAAGAAAAAATAAAGACACATTTAATTATTAGCCAATACTACACAGAACAACATTGGGCAGCCGTGGCCTACTGGTTAGCACTTTGGACTTGTAACCAGAGGGTCGCCGGTTCGAACCCCGACCAGTAGGAAGCGGCTGAAGTGCCCTTGAGCAAGGCACCTAACCCCTCACTGCTCCCCGAGGGCCGCTGTTGTAGCAGGCAGCTCACTGTGCCTGTGCTGAGTGTGTTTCACTAATTCACGGATTGGGATAAATGCAGAGACCAAATTTCCCTCACGGGATCAAAAGAGTATATATACTTATATACATCTTATACTGGCAATGTTTACAACGGATCAGTATCACAACTTTTTGCTGATTATCACCCTTGAAAAATGTGTAGATAGACATAATTCTGCTTGATAGTTGTGTCACCCAACCTGCCCTAGTCCCCCAACCTGCCAACCCAAAAAAACTATGAATCTGTAGACTAGACCCAATAGAGGTAAAATACAGTAACAGCCGCCAGCCTTTGATAAGACGTGAAATATGATCCTGTAATGTGGCCAATCTCCTGACGAAAACACGGCAATAATTTATGGCTCTTTGATCAGTCCTAAAGGAACATCATGGAAGAAAAAAAAAACAAAAACATTACAGCGAGGGACGCATACAGTAACATTAAAGGGGAAATCTGGTGTTAAATGGGTTTTAGATATGTTAAGTACGTATAAGTATGTTAAGTATAAAAGCTAGAGTCATGGCTATCCAGACCCGAAGCAGTTTTTACCGATTCTTCTATAGAGCTATTAGCGCTAGCAACCGGGCATATCATACTGCACATAAATCGCTTTTTTAAACCCATCTACAACCGGGCATATCATGAGACTTCTCTCCAATGTGTACTAATGTGAAAAAAAACGTTTCCACTCTGGACACATTTATGAGGCTTTTCTCCAGAATGTGTAAGTGATGCATGTGCTGTGTGGGATTGTTGATTGATTGTGGGATTGTTGTAGATGCTCTTCCACAGTGGGCACATGTATGAGGCTTTTCTCTCGTGTGTTTTAACATATGGACTTTAAGATGTGAAATTATTGAAAAAGCTTTTCCACACTGGTCACATTTATTAGGCTTTTCTTAAATCTTAAATCTCATCTTAAATTACGGTACATTTTCTTATTCTATTCATCATCACCAGCCTCCTCTGGATGGTCATATGCATAGTTAGTGAAATTCTAGGAATGTTTCATAACTAATTAGGGAACTGGTAACATGATTGGGTATGAAAAAGAGCATCCCAGAGATGCAGGGTCTCTTAGCAACAGAGCAAAAAACAAAAAGACAGTAAAGGCAGTAAAGGCAGTCCAGAGAGGTGACCGTGCAGGAGAAGGAGGATTTTCAGCTGGGCCTGTCCCAGTTGGGGAGTAAAGCCAGTCCAGGAGGGTTTTCAGCTGGGCCTGTCCCAGTTGGGGAGTAAAAGGAGGAGGAGGAGTTTCAGCTGGGCCTGTCCCAGTTGGGGAGTAAAGCCAGTCAGTTGGGGAGGTTCACGAGTCTTGGGTGGATGGTGTCACCAGAGCCACCTCAGCAACCCCCAATCACACCCCCAATCCCTACCGTGCAGAGCAGAGCATCATCGCCTGGAAAAAACATGAGGGTGTGGCAGCTGTTGTCTCTGCTCTCGTGCTCACAGAGGAGCAGTGAGACGCTGTGCTCATGTACACGCTGGAGCAGTGAGACAACCCTGTGCTCATATACACGCTGGAGCAGAGAGACGCTGTGCTCATATACACGCTGGAGCAGCGAGACGCTGTGCTCATGTACACGCTGGAACAGAGAGACGCTGTGCTCATATACACGCTGGAACAGAGAGACGCTGTGCTCATGTACACGCTGGAACAGAGAGACACTGTGCTCATATACACGCTGGAACAGAGAGACGCTGTGCTCATGTACACGCTGGAACAGAGAGACGCTGTGCTCATGTACACGCTGGAACAGAGAGACGCTGTGCTCATGTACACGCTGGAGCAGCGAGACAACCCTGGCTGGATTGAGCTAAGGAGAGGACGGCTCACAGCCAGCAATTTTGGTTACGTGCTAGCTGCCAACCAGGATCGCCCATCGAAGTCTGTCTTGCAGCGAGTCATGGGTCAGACATTCTTAGATGGTGTGAAAGCTGTTCAGTTGGGTATTTCCAATGAGGGGGGGGTGTGCAGTGTTTGGAGCAGGCAGTGGGTGTAACAGTTCAGTCGTCTGGATTGTGACTTTCCCTCGTCTGGTATACTTGGGGCATCACCTGATGGGCTGGTAGGGACCTCTGCTGTGGTTGAGGTGAAGTGCTCCTACAAATTTAGAAATGCACAAATTGAGGAGGCGGTTCAAGATCCGGGGTTTTACGTAAAGGAGGGCCTGCAGTACAGGCTAAAGGAAACCCATCCATACTGGCATTAAGTACTGGCATCAACCCATCCATACTGGCATCAAGTACAGGCATCAACCCATCCATACTGGCATCAAGTACAGGCAAGTACAGGCATCAACCCATCCATACTGGCATCAAGTACAGGCATCAACCCATCCATACTGGCATCAACCCATCCATACTGGTATCAAGTACAGGCATCAATCCATCCATACTGGCATCAACCCATCCATACTGGCATCAAGTACAGGCATCAACCCATCCATACTGGCATCAAGTACAGGCATCAACCCATCCATACTGGCATCAACCCATCCATACTGGTATCAAGTACAGGCATCAATCCATCCATACTGGCATCAAGTACAGGCATCAACCCATCCATACTGGCATCAACCTATCCATACTGGCATCAAGTACAGGGCCAGCTACATATTACTTGTTGACATACCTGCTACTTTGTTGTGTGGACAACTAAGGGGTGCTTAGTTATGACCATTTAGAAGGATGAGGCATGGGCTTCAAACATCCCTGTGCTTGAAAGCTTTTACAAGAGACACATGCTCCCATCCCTTATGTAAAGCTCTTAATGTATGTCTGTTACATTTAGTTCAATGTTATGAGCATTGAGAAGGATGAGGCATGGGCTTCGAATATCCCTGTGCTTGAAAGCATTATACAACAGACACATGTTCCCATCCCTTATGTAAAGCTTTTGATGTCTGTTTTACATTTAGTTCATTGCGATGTTCATACTAACGTTAGCTTTTACAGGCTACAATATAGCATAAGGAATGATGAGAATGTAAATTCATCAATTAAAATATTTCCTTTCTGTTGGTACACAATATAATTCATGACTATTAAACTGATAGTGATTGTGATAGTGGTAATGGCAAGACATGTTTACATGTAAACAGTATTACGTTCATTCACACCAGTGTACAGGGTTCCCACTTTAAGTCAGATGTAAAATTCCCTGATGAAAAACCTGACACAAGCAACACACACAATGCTCACCCTATCAACACACACACACACACACACACACACACACACACACTCCACATCAGACACACAAACACACCATGTCAACACAAACAAACACAAACATGCATCCTCATCAGAATACGGGGAGTGACACACACACACACAAACACGCTCCTTCTCACCTACCACACACACACACACACACACCACATCAATAAAAACACACACAAACACTCCTACTCACCCTACCAACACACATGCACACACACAGACAAACCTACTCGCCCTACCAACACACACACACACACACACACACACAGAGACACACATACCACATTAATAAAAACAAACACACACACACACACACACACACACACACCACATCAATAAAAACACACACACACACGCCACATTAAAAAAACAAAACACACACACACTGCTATTAGACACCCATACACACATTCAAGCATACAAAACATGTGAATGTGAATAATCACAAATACTGAATAAAAAAACACAACTTACATTTCAGCAAACGTGGCCGTGCTCTGTCTAAAGAAGCATGGTCAGTTCTGTAAAAAAATAATAACGTCACACACATGTACCATTTCACAGATGTCAACCATTGCTGTTTTCCTGTTTGTCCCACCTGTGAAATGTAAGGTGATTTATTATCCCACAGACAATAGTCTGCTGTCGTGTATAAAGTAATGAAGTAACTCTCTTTCCAGCTGTCTTTATCACATACAACATCCACTCTTCCCAAGGTGACACCACAAGGCCCCAGAAGGAGACTGATGTGCACTTTCCAGCAGTGAAACTCCATTATTTAATGCATGATCAGGGACCACCAGCAACACCTTCACAGCCCACCTGTGGGCCACGGACCACTTGTTGAGAACCCTAAATTAATGATAGTTTGTTGTACAACTGTCTTTGGTTACTGACAGTGATAATAATGGATATTTAACTTGGTTAGATTTGATCTTCATAGGTGTCCCAGTATATGGCAATGGCCTCTCTGACAGACTCTCTGATCAGAAAACAAGTATTAAAAGTATTTTTTAGTATTTCTTGTAACATGGGGATAAACAGCTCCCTGTTTTTATGTTAATCTTGCAGCATGGAATCTGAGAGGCATTCAAATATGGCAAACAGTGGTGAATGTTTGTGGCAAACAAGTTAGATTTCAGAGAAAAAAAATGGTGTAAAGGGTCCATTTTAACAGTACTGTACCTCTTCGTCATTCTTCTCATGTGATTTCAACAAGAATTTGATCATCTAAGAGGGACCAAATGTTGTACAGTGTTTAACCTGGTACCAGAGATGCTTACTGTAAAATCTAAGTCTTTTATCTGAAAAACTGGGGGCTCAACAACTCTTCAAATGTGCTATTTTATTTCGCCAAGTCAAATTTGGGAAGAAGTTTAAGTACCTACCATTCTAGGTTATTGAGCTACACCCCTGATGTTTCATGTCTGTGTAGCAGGTAGACCTTCTCTGCCTGCGATTTCCAATAGCACCTGCCAGTGTTAATGAAGGGGGCGGGGCAATTGGCATTTAAGCAATCTGGCACCAGTGGAGTGCTACTTAAGAGGGGCAGCAGCCAGTAGCAATGTAGACTCCACTGGTGTAACCCCTCTCTGTGCTACTGTCAGGTATGCTGTCTCCCTGTAGCCAGTTGTGGTTTTCTGTTATATATGTTGTGGTGTTTTCATTGTTTAATCTTCTGTGTTCTGTTGTTTTAGGCAGCACAGTCATGCTGGTGGAGTAACATGGGTCGTGCTGCTGTCTTGTCTTGGTTTTGCTTTGGTTAGTTATGTTTGGTTTTTGTTTTGCTTGTCTTGTCCTTTTGTTTGTGTAACTTGTATGTTTATTTAGTAGGGAGGTGGCTCTGAGGGGGGGCTAGTTTAAGCACATGTGTGGTGTTTCTGTCGTATTGCTTGTAGCTTTGCTGTGTGCCTTTGCTGTGTAACCGGTGAACCTTTTATGATGCTTGCATGATATTGGTGTGAACTTCCATAGATGCCACCTTCAGATCTCCACTTCCCAACCTTTGTATATTAATAAATCCTTTGTTTTCCTGGAATTCATGTCTCCCCTGTGTCATTTTGAACCTGTAAGAGCTGTCTAGGTTTAGAGGTACGATCTCTTAAAGATTCCCTGATGCATTAGGCCTCAGGGTGGCGTAGTCAGGCTACTGTGATTGGCTCCTTGGCCCTTCCTATGTATCGCCCTGTTACAGTATGAAAACACCTTAACCACCTGAGGCAGAACAAGTCCAGCCAGTTCTTTAGAGGGAGCGTCTGAGACTCAAGGAAATGACAAGAGAATACTACTCAAAACTGTAAGTTCCTTTGTTTACTAAATATGAGTTGTTTACAATGATTATTACATTTCTCTTGAGATTTAGAGGTGTCTGTATGTAACATGTGAATGTAATGTTTGTATGGAGTCCTATTTGTGGTTCTATTAATAGCAGTTTGAGGTAAGAACAGAATGGCAATCTCCGTGCCCATGCATCTCCAACTATTGATCCTGTTATAGTAGGCCTATATAAAAACAAAATGCTGGTTCGTTCTATTAAAACGTCACAGAAAGAATAAAATTATATGCCTGGAAGATGCAGCCAGTTTTAACTTAAAAGTTGTTTTGATAGTTTCTTTATAACTTTCTCTTCCTGGACACTCTAGACCGTTAAACATTCATGACAACATCAATAATTCTCAGTATTTGAATCAATGGGACAAGACTAGATTTTCACCTGGGAGGTTGAATCAGAACATTCCCGTTGGATTTTTGTTAATTTGCATATTTCCATCGTGTGTGTGATTTGTCAGTCATTTGTGTGAGGAAAGAGTTAAATATTCATGACAAGATGTGTTGCGCTCACATCTGACTGAACAAGCCCATCCAGTTCTCTACAGAACTGGGAGTTTCTCCCCCTCATATGAGTTGTAGACGGTGTTCAGTACATTTCTCTTGAAGTCTGTTTGTAATTAAGAGTCCTATTTGTGGCCCTTTCAGTTGTTTCAAATAAGAGGAGACTGGCATAATGGGACTACACTTTCACTTGGATGGTTCTAGTCACACTGTAAACCCGAATTAGTCAACATTAAATTGTGTGGAAACCGATTACCTTAAACCATTCTAGTTTTTACGTAACATAAAACTAAACAGGTTAATTTGTGTCAACAAAGAACCTTATGGGTATGCTGTAGACAAATTAAGCTTATTTAGTCTTTACTTAAAATCTTTAGTTAAATGATCTGTTTCAGGAGTCAGTTGTAAAACATAACTTTTATAGAAGGATAAAATAGAAAAAAGGTCATTCAAATATAAATTAATCTAAGTTATATTTATATTGTTTTATTTTGATTGAGATTACTGCATTAAAATAATTGTTTTATTAAAAGTTGAAGGAAAGGAATTTATCACATGTAGGAAAGCCTTTTATTATTGATGAAACATGAACAAACAGCATTCAAACTCATAAATATTCCACATGCACTGTATCTCCAAGCTGAAGAACCTATAAAAAAGAACAAAAGAAAACAAACGTTTTTTTTTGTCTTGCATAACTGGCTAATACGGACCAGCAAGGGCATAGGTTTGCAACATGGACCATTAAAGGTGGAGAAAATAATCGATTCTTAGATGCATCGCGATTCTCTCTAGAACGATTCGATGCTCGATGCAGATAAGTTAATAATCAGAATTTAAAACATTTAATTAGTTTGCCTGCTGCAACATTCTGTTTACCTGCTGCAGAGCGCTTCCTTTATTTCTGCCTGCCGGTTCTCTGCTACATGCATGCCCACCAAACGTGTTGTTTACAAAGTTTAAGTGGAGACAAAATGACAGCAATGGTGAGCAATAAATCGAAAGGCCCACGACCTGCACCAGCTACTTTAAAAGCTGCCGTATGGCAGCATTTTAGGTTCTATGAGGTCGAGGGGAAGCTGGACAAAACCTACACCTCCTGCGTCTCCAGCAGTACAACACACGCAACTGTTTGTAGAAACCGTTACAACATAAAATGGCCTTATGTCCAGTGTTCGAATTACGTGGGAGCCAGAGGGAGCCGAGCTCCCATAGAGTGAGGATTGGCTCCCATAAAAGCAACAAAGTCAAAAATCTGAGGGGTCTTTGATATCTGAAGGTGTCTGGCATTGTAATTTAATCTTAAACAACCACTCATTATCTATCCCTGTGCGATCTCTTACCATTACAGACGTGAAATTAAAATATAGGCTACTACGGGACGTAGACCTACCCTACGCTCTTGAACGCAGCATGATGACACTTCACCACCACTAGAAAAACCGCATACGATCGATTTGACAGCACTCGCAAGTCTAAAGAAGTTACCCTGCTTTGATGAGAATGTTTTGTCTAGCCTATTTACTTAGGCATTGGGCTAGCCTACATGGGTTGATACGTGCGGAAAAGTCCTGTTTGCTGTTGAACTTGCGCCTCTTCTATGTTGATTAACAAAGCCATAAATGATGGCCCATAATGCAGCTTACTTCAATGATTCTGTGAACTGTAGCTATCCTCTGTCATTCAGAGCTCCGGAAAGTTCCCAGATATTTTGAAACACCTGTTAGCAATCTCTGATGGCGGAATATAGCCTATTCAATGGCTACCCGACAACAGTGCAAATACCAAAAGTGTTCGTCTATTTATTCCGACGGTTCAACACACGAGACGACTGAACGCCCAGGTGTTGTTATGTGCACATTAGCCTATAATACTAGAACAGTTTGGCTGCAATGGCTTTATTATTTTCTGCCAGTTAGTGCATTTTCCCTGTGTATAAGTTATACTACATGCATTATTGTGTTTGACACTGAGGATAGCCTATCTGAGACGGTGGTCTGGTTCGAATGAGTTAGCCTACGTTGTGAAATTGAGAATGGCACTCAGAGTAAATCCTTTAGTCTATCTTTGTATTGTGAAATTGAAATTAAATATGGAATATTACAATCAATAATATGTTGAAATGAATTAAAAGGAATCAATTTCTATGAAAAATCTCTATTGTGTGCGTGTGTCTAGGCCTATCGTGCGCATAGGCTCTAGGCTACTGCGAAAAAGCGCCACTCGCGCCTAGGCTATTTAATTGTATCACCTTGTTAGGCTATGCGCGGGGTGTGCCAACTTTTTATGAGATAGAGAGACCCCCTTAAAGACAAAAAGATAATTCGGGCCCTGCTTATGTCCCTGCAGCAAAAGAGGACATTGAAGGCTGACTTTAATCCTTTCTGCCATGGCAAGCCTGCTTCATGTGTCTGTTCATCGTTGAAGTCCCAGCTTGCATGACACGTGTTGCATTTTGTAGCCTAACGGTACCGATCCACTTGCACGACACGACATATGCATGGGGTCGCGCTGCCTCCCCTCCTTCAGTCGTGTGTGGGCGTTTCATTTAAAATGTCAGTTACCAGCTCATTCAGTTCGTTTTAACGTATCTTAAGTGTTTTTCCACAAATGGACCACAATTTTAGGCATGTACTTAACAGTATACAACACATTAATAGCCTAAACAAACTATGCAAGCCATTTCAAAATCTTGTTTTATTTAAACTACTCAATCTCAAATCCTCACCAGAAACACCAACAGTCAATATATTCATCCAAATCCTAGTTTCGTTTTATGGCCTACTGGGTGGTCGTGGAAGAGATTGTTAAAACATTATTTGTCATAAGGACCTACAACCTCGTGCTTTCATTGAATAGCCGCCTCGCGTTCAACGGATTCATTTGCATAAAGCTGGGCATCGGCCAGCTTTTTGACGCGCGACATTATTTCAAATGCAGCGCTGCCTTCCTGGAATGCTTTGCGGGCGCGTTAAAGTCACTTGACGTCACCCATAGGACTAGAGTGGAATGCGACATGACAAAATGAAGTGAAGTACAAGTGGATCTACTGTAACTTTGCAACTTTGTACACGTGTTACTTAGGCCTACTTTGCTAAATATATTGTAACATCCTGGGTGTGTTTTGATGTGCAGTTCGGGTCTATGTTAATGTTTTGTGTGCATTGTGTTGTCTCTGTGCCTTGCTGTGTTTTATGTTAACTGCCAGTAGAGGCGCTGCAGGGGGGGCGGGCACGCCTGAGCAGCAGAAAAGTTACAGTGATGTTTTTATCTGTTGTGTGGAGTTCGCGGGAGTTCTAGGAAAAACAAGGACTGATATTGGCAAGTCGCAGCCCGTAATGGGACCAAGTGCTGTACCTAATAAATGCTGGTTTATGAAAGTGGTTTCCTGTCCGAGTAACTGAGAACGTTACAACTGGTGTCAGAAGTTAAGCAATTACGCTCGGAAGGCAAGTGTTCATGGACTGATTTATATGCTAGTTACCTATCAGTTTAGCTAAGTTGGCAGACCAGTCGCGCTACTGTGTGAGACGTAACGTAGCGGCATGGAGAAGTATTTTTCGAACGCGAATGTGAAGGAGGAGGGAGCAAGTGGCGAATGGTCAGAGAGGATGGAGCAGGCAAGAGCTCGCATTAGGGATTCGGCTGCGAGGATGGCTGCTGATGCTGGCATGGCTGCAGGTGCCCGTGCGAAGCCTCGGGACCATAACAACAGGCATGGCGCCGCCCATAACACCGCATCCCCATTGAAAACACCCAAGTATGGGGGTAAGTCAGATTGGGAGGCATTCCATGCACAGTTTGAGTTGCTCGCTCACGCGGGTGAATGGACAGAGGGAGAGAAAGCACTACAGCTTGCTATGTGCCTCACAGACGATGCATTAAAATGCCTTTTGCTGCTTAGCCCAGAAGACAGGCATGATTATGAGGCTTTAGTGGGGGCACTGAAGAGGCGCTTTGGACAGTGTGTACAGCCTGACCTACTGAAAAATGAACTCAGCAGTCGATGTAGGCTCCCAGGGGAGCACCTGCGAGTCTTGGCCAATGATATAGAGAGCCTTACTAGGCGAGCATATGCACACATGCCACCTGATGTGCAAAGTGAGTTGGCAAGAGACCAGTTCATCAGAGCTCTGTCACCCACTGAGCTGCGTGTGCATGTGCAGCTGGAGCATCCACGATCGTTGCAGACTGCTTTGGAGTTAGCGGTGGAGAGAGAGATTGTGTGGGGCGTGTCAGCTGGAAGTAGCCGCAGTGAGGGAATGCCTACAACTAGAGTGGCGATGGGCACCAGCCCAGGCCGGGAGAAGCCAGCGTGGGCAACTGAGATAACTGAACTGATACGGGCTATGTCTCTCCAAACAACCCGTGCCCCGCGCACATCACCCAGGCTGTGTTGGGGGTGTGGACAACCAGGACACCTCCTCAGGCAGTGCCCAAAAGCTTCCACGGGCCCGGGAAACGGTGCGGGGTCCGCATAGGGGAGGCTGTGCGGACCCCAACCTCATCCTCCTCCTCTTCGTCGTCTACAGGAGGGGCCCAACAGCACAGCCGGGGAAGTCAGGCCCTACTTTCCCCAGAAGCAGACGACAACATTTCCCCGGGGTCAGTGGTAGTGGTGGGACGGACATGTGTTGGGGACTTTTGCCACGTCCCAGTGACTGTAGAGGGGGTCCCCTGCTCTGCCCTCGTGGATACGGGATCCACAGTAACACTCATAAGACCTGATGTGGTGCCAGGCTGGACTCAGTTAGAGCCCACCACTGTGCAGCTGCGCACAGTCACGGGCGGCCTGGCACCGATGCAAGGCAAAGGCATGATGACTGTGACTGTGGGGGGCAGGGCTGTCCGCCATCCAGTGTGGGTGGCAGGTGTGCAAGACCCGTGCATACTGGGCCTGGATTTTCTTAAGGCTACAGGCTGCCAGCTGGACCTAGGAGGAGGCACGCTGAGATTCCAGGATGGGCCTGCCATCATGTTGGCGGCCACAACGCCGTCGTCTGCTGCCCCCACCACTGTGCCAGCACGAGAAGTTGTTACGGCAGAGCCCCAGGTCACACTCACGTCCCCCAAAACTCCACAGTTCCACTTCAACCCGCCACTTCCCCACCATGACATGGCTTGGCAACCTCCTCCATCTCAGGTGGGGACAGAGGAGACAGACCCCAACACCATGGCACCCCTGCCTGCAGCGCCAGCCTCCATCAGCATGGGCCACCCCACGGCCCTGCTGCCCCAGCCAGAGGAGAGGGCGGCGCAGTCTGCCATACGGAAAATCTGGATGGAGAACCGTGATGGCCTGGACTCACATCAGCAGGAGCTGTTATGGATGCTTTTATTTGAATTTAGGGACAGCTTTGCACTGAATGAGGATGAGGTCGGCCGAACACAGCTGGTGGAGCATGAGATTGACACTGGCGACGCCTACCCCATAAAGTGTCGGCCTCGCAGGCTTCCACTGGCACGTCAAGAGGCATGTGACAAAGCTGTCTGGAACATGCTTCAGGCCGGCATCATCGAACCATCAGACAGCCCCTGGGCAGCGGCGGTGGTCATGGTGCCCAAAAAGAACGGTGAGTGGCGCCTCTGCTCTGACTACAGACCACTGAACGGGGTAACAAAGAAAGACTCGTATCCACTGCCCCGCGTGGACGAGTCACTGGACCTAGTCTCAGGCTCGGCCTGGTTTTCCTCACTGGACCTCCGATCCGGCTATTACCAGGTTCCCCTCTCCTCGTCCGCCAGACCAAAGACTGCTTTTTGCACTGGGCGTGGGCTTTGGCAATTTAAGGTCCTCAGTTTCTGCTTGTGCAATGCGCCAGCAACATTCGCCAGACTAATGGACCGGGTGCTGACTGGCATACCACGCCAGGAGTGCCTGGTCTATTTGGACGACATCCTGGCACATGGACCATCGTTTGACGCCGCCCTGATGTCATTACGCTGCGTGCTGGGAAGAATCAGGGATACCGGGCTGAAGCTCCATCCCGATAAGTGTCATTTTATGCAGCGCCAGGTGACTTTTCTGGGACACAGGGTGGGGCAGGAGGGAATTAGCACTGTGCAGGACAAAGTGCAGGCAGTGGTTGAATGGCCTGTCCCGTCCACGCAAAAGGAGGTGAAAAGTTTTTTGGGCCTTGCCTCATACTATAGAAGATTTGTACGGGGTTTCTCATGCATAGCTGCTCCTCTGTTCCAGCTGTTGCAGAAAGACAGAGAGTTTGTCTGGACAGAAGCATGCCAGGGGGCATTCGTCCAGCTGCGCCGGGCCCTCAGCAATACCCCTGTGCTAGCCCCAGCTGACCCTTCCCTCCCGTTTATGTTGGACACTGATGCCAGTGGGGTGGGCGTCGGAGGAGTGCTGTCGCAGGTGGGTGCTGACGGAGAGAGGGTAGTGGCCTATTTTAGCCGGGTGTTCAACAAGGCTGAAAGGCGCTACTGCGTAACCCGTCGCGAGCTCCTGGCAGTAGTACTTTCTGTGCGCCACTTCAAATACTACCTGTGTGGGCTGCCTTTCACTGTGAGAACCGACCACTCAGCTCTCCAGTGGCTGATGTCATTCAGGTCAGGACAGGTCGCCAGGTGGTTGGAGGAGCTCCAGGCCTATGATTTCACAGTGGTGCACAGGGCAGGAGCACAACACAGCAATGCAGACTCACTCTCCCGTCGCCCGTGTGCAGCGGACGGCTGCCGCTATTGCGAACGAAGGGACAGTCGTGAGCATGAACTGTGCGAAGAGCAGCAGCAGCAGCAGGTGGTACGGCAGGCTGAGGTGTTTGTCTGTCGGGAGCTGCAGACAGTGAGTGCCGGGGAATGGAGGCAGCAGCAAGAGGTCGACCCCGACTTACAGCTGGTGCGTCAGTGGGTGGAGTCACAGCAGAGACCTTCGTGGGAAGAGGTGGCAAGATTTTCACAGGCCACTAAGGGGCTGTGGTCCAAGTTCGACACGCTGCGCCTGAGTGATGGCGTGCTGCAGAGGGCGTGGAAAGAGCCGGCTACAGGGGAGGAGCGTTGGCAGCTGGTGGTCCCCAGGGGCCTGAGGACAGCTGTGCCTGACACGCTGCACAGTGACCAGGGGAGAAATTTTGAGTCCGCTGTGTTTGCCGCTATGTGCACTCGTCTGGGCATAAAAAAGACGCGCACCACCCCATTGCGGCCTCAAAGTGATGGTTTGGTAGAGAGACTCCACCGCACACTGGGTCAGCAGCTGGCTATTTTTACTTCGAAGCATCAGCGAGACTGGGATGAGCATCTTCCGCTGGTGCTCATGGCGTGCCGGTCAGCAGTCCAGGAGTCAACTGCGTGCACCCCGGCTCTCCTTATGCTGGGGAGAGAACTCCGCACGCCGGCAGAGCTGGCTTTCGGGCGGCCCCCTGACTCCCCTGCTGTTTCCCCAGGCCCTGAGTATGCAAGAAGGCTCCAGGATCGGCTTGAGTCTGCTCATGAATTTGCCCGAGCTCAACAGGAAAGCGCTAATGCGCGGCAAAAACGTAATTATGATATGAGGGCCCGAGGGAGGCATTTCCAAGCTGGAGAGCTGGTGTGGGTGCACAACCCACAAAGAAAGAAGGGGCGTTGCCCGAAGCTTGACAGCCAGTGGATGGGGCCTTGCAGGGTGTTGGAGCGGATGGGGGAAGTGGTGTATCGGGTGCAGCTGCCGCCAAGAGGAAGGAAAGTAGCACTGCATAGAGACAGACTGGCACCCTATCAGGGCAGTGCTTCACCCCAAGTCACCGGAACACCACGTTCTCCACCCCATGCACCTTTACCGGCCCCACAACCCTGTCAGCCACCGCAGCAGGTGCAAGGTGGGGGCAACCCTGTCCCCTTGACCCCCGGGTCTCCGCCCACTTCCCCAGCCCCTGATTTAAGCACATTGTCCCCTGTGTCACGCCCACAAAGGAGAAGGAGGCCACCCCAGCGTCTTGCGGACTTTGTTTGTTCCCTCGAGGACGAGGAACTTTGTGGTGGGGGGGTAGTGTAACGTCCTGGGTGTGTTTTGATGTGCAGTTCGGGTCTATGTTAATGTTTTGTGTGCATTGTGTTGTCTCTGTGCCTTGCTGTGTTTTATGTTAACTGCCAGTAGAGGCGCTGCAGGGGGGGCGGGCACGCCTGAGCAGCAGAAAAGTTACAGTGATGTTTTTATCTGTTGTGTGGAGTTCGCGGGAGTTCTAGGAAAAACAAGGACTGATATTGGCAAGTCGCAGCCCGTAATGGGACCAAGTGCTGTACCTAATAAATGCTGGTTTATGAAAGTGGTTTCCTGTCCGAGTAACTGAGAACGTTACAATATATAATATTTCTGATTAAGACATAGCTTTCTCCCCACCCAATAAGGCTAGTAATGGAAAAAAAGAATAATAAAAAAAAGAATGCTTCACCAATAAGCTTTTTCTCTAATGAAATATTAGAGAAGGTAATTGGGGGCCAAGCAGCGAAGCTGCGAAGGCACCCATTGTGTTTCTACTGTTTCTTATTGGGGGCCAAGCAGCGAAGCTGCGAAGGCACCCATTGTGTTTCTATTTTTTCTTATTATTAGGGGTCCGAGCAGCGTAGCTGCAGGAACCCTATTGTTTCTGTACCGTTCATTTTTTGGCCAAAATTCTGTAAAAATCATACTGCAGCCTAAACCGTAACTCCAAAACTCTTGAAATTTTCAGGTATGGTTACCAGTACCCCCCTCTACCCATAACCCAAAATTTGGGGTACTGCACCCAAAGGTGGCGCTATTGAAAAAAAAAGTTAATTATGCTTATTTCTCCTTACCAGATTCACCTAGACTCAAAATTCTTTCAGAATATTAATCTCTAAACTCAGATGCATCTTTTTGGCCCTGGTCTTATGGTCTACAAATGTTTACTTTTTCCACAATTTCATGGAAAAGCCAAACATTATAAAAAGTTTCACACTCTTCAAAAATAATCGAATCTTCACCAAAATTCTCACAGACAATGTTTAGACCAAGCCTCACAAAAGTTATCGCTCAGAATTTTGATATTTTGTTCCATTTCAGAGATATAGGCCAATAAAGTTAGACCACTTAGGCCTTTTTTCCTAGATCACCTATATTCCTATAAACCGTAAGTCCTAGAAACTTGACATTTTCAAGTATTGTTACCAGTACCCCCCACTACCCATAACCCAAATTTGGGGTACTGCACCCAAAGGTGGCGCTCTTGTCAAAAACGCTTATTTCTCCTTACCAGATTCACCTAGACTCAAAATTCTTTCATCATATTAATCTCTACATTCAGATGCATCTTTTTCACCCTGGTCTTATGCTCTAAAAATGTTTACTTTTGCCACAATTTCAGAGAAAAGCCAAACATCATAAAAAGTTTCACAGGCTTCAAAAATTATCAAATCTTCACCAAAATTCTCACAGACAATGTTTAGACAAAGCCTCACAAAAGCTATCAAAAGAATTTGGATACGTTGTTCCATTTCAGAGATATAGGCCAATAAAGTTCGACCACTCAGCCCATTTCTCCTATATCACCTATATTCCTATATGAGTAATTTTTTTTTCTTGGATAACAACCATACAACCATCATTAGGTGGATACCATTAACAGTGCACATTTTCAGATATGTACTCTTTTTTATAAAGCCCTTAATTCTATTGTCAAATGTATGCTAGGAATTTTCTTGATGTTGTGTGTTTGCCAACACACATTTTCACGATTTGAATGTGACTGCTCAATGTGTATGATTGTCAGTGGCTGAGTGGGATAATGCCTAGTGCTGGTGTTTGTTAGGTTGAGAGTTCGAATCCTGCTAGAGCTTTAGGCTCAAGATGCACATGCTATTGGTTATTGAACAGCACCTGAATGACATCAGACAATTAACATTCACACTCATTAGTTGCCAAGAATCAGAATGCCGACACACTCTATGACATATAGGGGAACTTCTTTGTTTACTATTTTTCCTTCATCATTAAGTCTATCATATTTATATTTCATCCATTACTGTTCTTCTCTATAAATGTCTAATTGCCCCAGAATATCCAAAAGTTTTCAGGTGTACTCTTTCAGGAAAGCCCTTCATTTTATTGTCAAATGTGTACTTGGAGTTTTTCTTGTGTGTTTACCAACACACATTTTCACCATTTG
The DNA here is from genome assembly GCF_046254945.1 of Alosa pseudoharengus. Taxonomy (NCBI): domain Eukaryota; kingdom Metazoa; phylum Chordata; class Actinopteri; order Clupeiformes; family Clupeidae; genus Alosa; species Alosa pseudoharengus. The sequence goes on along the minus strand of NW_027468564.1, from coordinate 1,883,703 downwards.
AATGTGACTGCTGAATGTGTATGATTGTCAGTGGCAGAGTGGGATAATGCCTAGTGCTGGTGTTTGTTAGGTTGAGAGTTCGAATCCTGCTAGAGCTTTAGGCTCAAGATGCACATACTATTGGTTATTGAAGATTCACACTATTGAACAGCACCTGAATGACATCAGACAATTAACATTCACACTCATTAGTTGCCAAGAATCAGAATGCCGACACACTCTATGACATATAGGGGAACTTATTTGTTTACTATTTTTCCTTCATCATTAAGTCTATCATATTTATATTTCATCCATTACTGTTCTTCTCTATAAATGTCTATTTGCCCCAGAATATCCAAAAGTTTTCAGGTGTACTCTTTCAGGAAAGCCCTTCATTTTATTGTCAAATGTGTACTTGGAGTTTTTCTTGTGTGTTTACCAACACACATTTTCACCATTTGAATGTGACTGCTGAATGTGTATGATTGTCAGTGGCAGAGTGGGATAATGCCTAGTGCTGGTGTTTGTTAGGTTGAGAGTTCGAATCCTGCTAGAGCTTTAGGCTCAAGATGCACATGCTATTGGTTATTGAAGATTCACACTATTGAACAGCACCTGAATGACATCAGACAATTAACATTCACACTCATTAGTTGCCAAGAATCAGAATGCCGACACACTCTATGACATATAGGGGAACTTCTTTGTTTACTATTTTTCCTTCATCATTAAGTCTATCATATTTATATTTCATCCATTACTGTTCTTCTCTATAAATGTCTATTTGCCCCAGAATATCCAAAAGTTTTCAGGTGTATTTTTTCAGGAAAGCCCTTCATTTTATTGTCAAATATATACTTGGAGTTTTTCTTGTGTGTTTACCAACACACATTTTCACCATGTGAATGTGACTACCCAATATGTAGGATTGTCAGTGGCTCAGTGGGATAATGCCTAGTGCTGGTGTTTGTTAGGTTGAGGGTTCGAATCCCCGGTAGTGCTTTAGGCTCTAGCTCGAATACTATTGGTTATTGAAGATTCACACCATTGAACAGCACCTGAATGACATCAGGCAATCAACATTCACACTCATCAGTTGCCAAGAATCAGAATGCCGAGACACTCTATGACATTCAGTGGAACTTCTTTGTTTACTATTTTTCCTTCATCATTAAGTCTATCATATTTATATTTAATCTATTAGTGTTCATCTCTACAAATGTCTAATCGCCCCTCCATGCTTGGAGTTTTTCTTGTGTGTTTACCAATACACATTTTCACCATGTGAATGTGACTGGCCAACATGTAGGATTGACAGTGGCTCAGTGGGATAATGCCTTGTACTGGTGATCCTTAGGTTGAGAGTTCAAATCCCACTTGAAGCATTAGTGGGTTGTGGATGTTAGCATACTACAATAGAATGCTGTTGGGTTGTGGAGGATAACACACTATAACATTACAGCTACTTGTCAATATGGACTTGTAGTGCAAGGCAAGTATTACTGTATAATTATAAGCTGTAGCCTATAATTATTTGTTATTCTTATAATATTTGTCATTTCTTATACATATTTAGTCGGCTCTTCCACTTGACAGAACAAAACTATATCAGTTAAGGATGTCACGCATGAAACAATGCTGCAGAAACATGAAAATACGACTTTGAGTTTAGTAGGCTATAATTTTCAGTTCCTGTTTATCTATTGCACAATGGGTAATAATTTAAAGGAATCATGTTGCAGTCTTGTAAATAGTGACCCTGCAAGATCCCTAGTCATTGCAAAATCATAGTCTGTGACTTAAAACTCTACTACTTGTCTTTAGATGTGAGAGGGTCTGAGACTGTAGTCTTTCAAAAATCTTTTCCAAATCTTTGCAAATCTTTCCAAAGTTTACCCGCTGGGAAACCCTGTAGCTCCGGAGCAGGGGCTCAGACCAGGATAAATTGTTTGCTCGCCCTCAGTTCGCTCTTTTGTTCATCTCAACCCAGCACTCCAGTGTGTCCTGCTCTGTGTGCGTCTTTGAGTTAACGTAAGTCATCACTTTAATCACCCTCACTATGACTTTTGTGATGTTTATCAGTTTGTAGAGTAGCTCTGCCATCATGTGTAAAGTTAAGGTCTTTGTTTGTTGGTTTGGTGTGTTGGAGTCCCATGTGAGAGATGATTAGGTGATGTTGGTTGACTTGGGATGTCAAGTATTGTTTAGTTGTACCTTATATAGCCTTATGATTTCAGTTTATTGTTCAAATGTCAATTGGTTTGTTTGTGAGTTGGGATCTGTACTGATTTACCCCATTTCACTGATTACTCCATTTTCTGTTTGTTTCCTCTTTGATGCAGCACACATACAAGTAAAGAACAAAAGAACAGATGAATTGAAACTCAAATAAAGTTAACTTGTGTTGCACCGAAACCTGCCATTTTCGTGTCATCACTCCATACCATTGAGCCTTCTGAGTCACACCATTGAACAGCACCTGAATGACATCAGGCAATTAACATTCACACTCATTAGTTGCCAAGAATCAGAATGCCGACACACTCTAAGACATATAGGGGAACTTCTTTGTTTACTATTTTTCCTTCATCATTAAGTCTATCGTATTTATATTTCATCCATTACTGTTCTTCTCTATAAATGTCTAATTGCCCCAAAATGTCCAAAAGTTTTCAGGTGTACTCTTTCAGGAAAGCCCTTCATTTTATTGTCAAATGTATACTTGGAGTTTTTCTTGTGTGTTTACCAACACACATTTTCACCATGTGAATGTGACTGCCTAATATGTCGGATTGTTAGTGGCTCAGAGGGATAATGCCTAGTGCTGGTGTTTGTTAGGTTGAGAGTTCGAATCCTGCTAGAGCTTTAGGCTCAAAATGCACATGCTATTTGTTATTGAAGAGTCACACCATTGAACAGCACCTGAATGACATCAGGCAATCAACATTCACACTCATTAGTTGCCAAGAATCAGAATGCCAACACACTCGAAGACATATAGGGGAACTTCTTTGTTTACTATTTTTCCTTCATCATTAAGTCTATCATATTTATATTTCATCCATTACTGTTCTTCTCTACAAATGTCTAATTGTCCCAGAATTTCCAAACGTTTTCAGGTGTTCTCTTTCAGGAAAGCCCTTCATTTTATTGTCAAATGTATACTTGGAGTTTTTCTTGTGTGTTTACCAATACACATTTTCAGCATGTGAATGTGACTGGCAAAGATGTAGGATTGACAGTGGCTTAGTGGGATAATGCCTTGTACTGGTCATCCTTATGTTGAGTGTTCAAATCCCACCTGAAGCATTAGTGTTAAAATACTGTTGGGTTGTGGAGGTTAGCATACTAGAATAGAATGCTGTTGGGTTGTGGAGGTTAGCACACTATAACATTACAGCATTACAGCTACTTGTCAATATGGACTTGTAGTGCAAGGCAAGTATAACTGTATAATTATACGCTGTTTATCTTATTGACTCCGACACAGAACCCACCACCACAAATACAATTCAATTCTGTGGGAAACACTGCCTTCCATTATCAAACCCTTCATCTTATCCACAACAAATAAATAGTACTGTAGAATCAAGTATTGTTAGAATACTGTTGGGTTGTGGAGGTTAGCACACTATAATGTTACAGCACAGGGTAATCCTAATTTTATGCATCAAATTTATTCCAATCCAACTCAAAAGTGTTGAACGACACAAAGTGAAGGTTTTATCCAGATCAAAACCAAGAATAGATTATGTGATCTAATCCAATTTCAGGATCCTTGTTTCCCTTTGAACAACCCATTTTCAAGATTTGATCCAATCCGATAGCTGAAATCCGGTAACTGAAATCCGATAACCGAAATCCGATCACGTTTCTTTTGAACAATTGTGCCCAAACAATCAAAGCATATGTAAAACTAAAAAGCTATGCCATCATGTTCGTTTTGCTCGGACCCCGTAAATCACCGCTTGCGGTTATATTTATTATTATTAGGGGTCCGAGCAGCGTAGCTGCAGGAACCCTATTGTTTCTGTACCGTTCATTTTTTGGCCAAAATTCTGTAAAAGTCATACTGCAGCCTAAACCGTAACTCCAAAACTCTTGAAATTTTCAGGTATGGTTACCAGTACCCCCCTCTACCCATAACCCAAAATTTGGGGTACTGCACCCAAAGGTGGCGCTATTGAAAAAAAAAGTTAATTATGCTTATTTCTCCTTACCAGATTCACCTAGACTCAAAATTCTTTCAGAATATTAATCTCTAAACTCAGATGCATATTTTTGGCCCTGGTCTTATGGTCTACAAATGTTTACTTTTTCCACAATTTCATGGAAAAGCCAAACATTATAAAAAGTTTCACACTCTTCAAAAATAATCGAATCTTCACCAAAATTCTCACAGACAATGTTTAGACCAAGCCTCACAAAAGTTATCGCTCAGAATTTTGATATTTTGTTCCATTTCAGAGATATAGGCCAATAAAGTTAGACCACTTAGGCCTTTTTTCCTAGATCACCTATATTCCTATAAACCGTAAGTCCTAGAAACTTTACATTTTCAAGCATTGTTACCAGTACCCCCCACTACCCATAACCCAAATTTGGGGTACTGCACCCAAAGGTGGCGCTCTTGTCAAAAACGCTTATTTCTCCTTACCAGATTCACCTAGACTCAAAATTCTTTCATCATATTAATCTCTACATTCAGATGCATCTTTTTCACCCTGGTCTTATGCTCTAAAAATGTTTACTTTTGCCACAATTTCAGAGAAAAGCCAAACATCATAAAAAGTTTCACAGGCTTCAGAAATTATCAAATCTTCACCAAATTTCTCACAGACAATGTTTAGACAAAGCCTCACAAAAGTTATCAAAAGAATTTGGATACGTTGTTCCATTTCAGAGATATAGGCCAATAAAGTTCGACCACTCAGCCCATTTCTCCTATATCACCTATATTCCTATATGAGTAATTTTTTTTTCTTGGATAACAACCATACAACCATCATTAGGTGGATACCATTAACAGTGCACATTTTCAGATATGTACTCTTTTTTATAAAGCCCTTAATTCTATTGTCAAATGTATGCTAGGAATTTTCTTGATGTTGTGTGTTTGCCAACACACATTTTCACCATTTGAATGTGACTGCTCAATGTGTATGATTGTCAGTGGCTGAGTGGGATAATGCCTAGTGCTGGTGTTTGTTAGGTTGAGAGTTCGAATCCTGCTAGAGCTTTAGGCTCAAGAAGCACATGCTATTGGTTATTGAAGATTCACACTATTGAACAGCACCTGAATGACATCAGACAATTAACATTCACACTCATTAGTTGCCAAGAATCAGAATGCCGACACACTCTATGACATATAGGGGAACTTCTTTGTTTACTATTTTTCCTTCATCATTAAGTCTATCATATTTATATTTCATCCATTACTGTTCTTCTCTATAAATGTCTAATTGCCCCAGAATATCCAAAAGTTTTCAGGTGTACTCTTTCAGGAAAGCCCTTCATTTTATTGTCAAATGTATACTTGGAGTTTTTCTTGTGTGTTTACCAACACACATTTTCACCATTTGAATGTGACTGCTGAATGTGTATGATTGTCAGTGGCAGAGTGGGATAATGTCTAGTGCTGGTGTTTGTTAGGTTGAGAGTTCGAATCCTGCTAGAGCTTTAGGCTCAAAATGCACATGCTATTGGTTATTGAAGATTCACACTATTGAACAGCACCTGAATGACATCAGACAATTAACATTCACACTCATTAGTTGCCAAGAATCAGAATGCCGACACACTCTATGACATATAGGGGAACTTCTTTGTTTACTATTTTTCCTTCATCATTAAGTCTATCATATTTATATTTCATCCATTACTGTTCTTCTCTATAAATGTCTAATTGCCCCAGAATATCCAAAAGTTTTCAGGTGTATTTTTTCAGGAAAGCCCTTCATTTTATTGTCAAATATATACTTGGAGTTTTTCTTGTGTGTTTACCAACACACATTTTCACCATGTGAATGTGACTACCCAATATGTAGTATTGTCAGTGGCTCAGTGGGATAATGCCTAGTGCTGGTGTTTGTTAGGTTGAGGGTTCGAATCCCCGGTAGTGCTTTAGGCTCTAGCTCGAATACTATTGGTTATTGAAGATTCACACCATTGAACAGCACCTGAATGACATCAGGCAATCAACATTCACACTCATCAGTTGCCAAGAATCAGAATGCCGAGACACTCTATGACATTCAGGTGAACTTCTTTGTTTACTATTTTTCCTTCATCATTAAGTCTATCATATTTATATTTAATCTATTAGTGTTCATCTCTACAAATGTCTAATCGCCCCTCCATGCTTGGAGTTTTTCTTGTGTGTTTACCAATACACATTTTCACCATGTGAATGTGACTGGCCAACATGTAGGATTGACAGTGGCTCAGTGGGATAATGCCTTGTACTGGTGATCCTTAGGTTGAGAGTTCAAATCCCACTTGAAGCATTAGTGAGTTGTGGATGTTAGCATACTACAATAGAATGCTGTTGGGTTGTGGAGGATAACACACTATAACATTACAGCTACTTGTCAATATGGACTTGTAGTGCAAGGCAAGTATTACTGTATAAGCTGTAGCCTATAATTATTTGTTATTCTTATAATATTTGTCATTTCTTATACATATTTAGTCGGCTCTTCCACTTGACAGAACAACTCTATATCGGTTAAGGATGTCACGCATGAAACAATGCTGCAGAAACATGAAAATACGACTTTGAGTTTAGTAGGCTATAATTTTCAGTTCCTGTTTATCTATTGCACAATGGGTAATAATTTAAAGGAATCATGTTGCAGTCTTGTAAATAGTGACCCTGCAAGATCCCTAGTCATTGCAAAATCATAGTCTGTGACTTAAAACTACTACTTGTCTTTAGATGTGAGAGGGTCTGAGACTGTAGTCTTTCAAAAATCTTTTCCAAATCTTTGCAAATCTTTCCAAAGTTTACCCGCTGGGAAACCCTGTAGCTCCGGAGCAGGGGCTCAGACCAGGATAAATTGTTTGCTCGCCCTCAGTTCGCTCTTTTGTTCATCTCAACCCAGCACTCCAGTGTGTCCTGCTCTGTGTGCGTCTTTGAGTTAACGTAAGTCATCACTTTAATCACCCTCACTATGACTTTTGTGATGTTTATCAGTTTGTAGAGTAGCTCTGCCATCATGTGTAAAGTTAAGGTCTTTGTTTGTTGGTTTGATGTGTTGGAGTCCCATGTGAGAGATGATTAGGTGATGTTGGTTGACTTGGGATGTCAAGTATTGTTTAGTTGTACCTTATATAGCCATATGATTTCAGTTTATTGTTCAAATGTCAATTGGTTTGTTTCTGAGTTGGGATCTGTACTGATTTACCCCATTTCACTGATTACTCCATTTTCTGTTTGTTTCCTCTTTGATGCAGCACACATACAAGTAAAGAACAAAAGAACAGATGAATTGAAACTCAAATAAAGTTAACTTGTGTTGCACCGAAACCTGCCATCTCCGTGTCATCACTCCATACCATTGAGCCTTCTGAGTCACACCATTGAACAGCACCTGAATGACATCAGGCAATTAACATTCACACTCATTACACACTGCTGGTGTTTGTTAGGTTGAGAGTTCGAATCCTGCTAGAGCTTGAAGCTCAAGATGCACATGCTATTGGTTATTGAAGATTCACACCATTGAACAGCACCTGAATGACATCAGGCAATTAACATTCACACTCATTAGTTGCCAAGAATCAGAATGCCGACACACTCTATGACATATAGGGGAACTTCTTTGTTTACTATTTTTCCTTCATCATTAAGTCTATCATATTTATATTTCATCCATTACTGTTCTTCTCTACAAATGTCTAATTGTCCCAGAATTTCCAAACGTTTTCAGGTGTTCTCTTTCAGGAAAGCCCTTCATTTTATTGTCAAATGTATACTTGGAGTTTTTCTTGTGTGTTTACCAATACACATTTTCAGCATGTGAATGTGACTGGCAAAGATGTAGGATTGACAGTGGCTTAGTGGGATAATGCCTTGTACTGGTCATCCTTATGTTGAGTGTTCAAATCCCACCTGAAGCATTAGTGTTAAAATACTGTTGGGTTGTGGAGGTTAGCATACTAGAATAGAATGCTGTTGGGTTGTGGAGGTTAGCACACTATAACATTACAGCATTACAGCTACTTGTCAATATGGACTTGTAGTGCAAGGCAAGTATAACTGTATAATTATACGCTGTTTATCTTATTGACTCCGACACAGAACCCACCACCACAAATACAATTCAATTCTGTGGGAAACACTGCCTTCCATTATCAAACCCTTCATCTTATCCACAACAAATAAATAGTACTGTAGAATCAAGTATTGTTAGAATACTGTTGGGTTGTGGAGGTTAGCACACTATAATGTTACAGCACAGGGTAATCCTAATTTTATGCATCAAATTTATTCCAATCCAACTCAAAAGTGTTGAACGACACAAAGTGAAGGTTTTATCCAGATCAAAACCAAGAATAGATTATGTGATCTAATCCAATTTCAGGATCCTTGTTTCCCTTTGAACAACCCATTTTCAAGATTTGATCCAATCCGATAGCTGAAATCCGGTAACTGAAATCCGATAACCGAAATCCGATCACGTTTCTTTTGAACAATTGTGCCCAAACAATCAAAGCATATGTAAAACTAAAAAGCTATGCCATCATGTTCGTTTTGCTCGGACCCCGTAAATCACCGCTTGCGGTTATATTTATTATTATTAGGGGTCCGAGCAGCGTAGCTGCAGGAACCCTATTGTTTCTGTACCGTTCATTTTTTGGCCAAAATTCTGTAAAAGTCATACTGCAGCCTAAACCGTAACTCCAAAACTCTTGAAATTTTCAGGTATGGTTACCAGTACCCCCCTCTACCCATAACCCAAAATTTGGGGTACTGCACCCAAAGGTGGCGCTATTGAAAAAAAAAGTTAATTATGCTTATTTCTCCTTACCAGATTCACCTAGACTCAAAATTCTTTCAGAATATTAATCTCTAAACTCAGATGCATATTTTTGGCCCTGGTCTTATGGTCTACAAATGTTTACTTTTTCCACAATTTCATGGAAAAGCCAAACATTATAAAAAGTTTCACACTCTTCAAAAATAATCGAATCTTCACCAAAATTCTCACAGACAATGTTTAGACCAAGCCTCACAAAAGTTATCGCTCAGAATTTTGATATTTTGTTCCATTTCAGAGATATAGGCCAATAAAGTTAGACCACTTAGGCCTTTTTTCCTAGATCACCTATATTCCTATAAACCGTAAGTCCTAGAAACTTTACATTTTCAAGCATTGTTACCAGTACCCCCCACTACCCATAACCCAAATTTGGGGTACTGCACCCAAAGGTGGCGCTCTTGTCAAAAACGCTTATTTCTCCTTACCAGATTCACCTAGACTCAAAATTCTTTCATCATATTAATCTCTACATTCAGATGCATCTTTTTCACCCTGGTCTTATGCTCTAAAAATGTTTACTTTTGCCACAATTTCAGAGAAAAGCCAAACATCATAAAAAGTTTCACAGGCTTCAGAAATTATCAAATCTTCACCAAATTTCTCACAGACAATGTTTAGACAAAGCCTCACAAAAGTTATCAAAAGAATTTGGATACGTTGTTCCATTTCAGAGATATAGGCCAATAAAGTTCGACCACTCAGCCCATTTCTCCTATATCACCTATATTCCTATATGAGTAATTTTTTTTTCTTGGATAACAACCATACAACCATCATTAGGTGGATACCATTAACAGTGCACATTTTCAGATATGTACTCTTTTTTATAAAGCCCTTAATTCTATTGTCAAATGTATGCTAGGAATTTTCTTGATGTTGTGTGTTTGCCAACACACATTTTCACCATTTGAATGTGACTGCTCAATGTGTATGATTGTCAGTGGCTGAGTGGGATAATGCCTAGTGCTGGTGTTTGTTAGGTTGAGAGTTCGAATCCTGCTAGAGCTTTAGGCTCAAGAAGCACATGCTATTGGTTATTGAAGATTCACACTATTGAACAGCACCTGAATGACATCAGACAATTAACATTCACACTCATTAGTTGCCAAGAATCAGAATGCCGACACACTCTATGACATATAGGGGAACTTCTTTGTTTACTATTTTTCCTTCATCATTAAGTCTATCATATTTATATTTCATCCATTACTGTTCTTCTCTATAAATGTCTAATTGCCCCAGAATATCCAAAAGTTTTCAGGTGTACTCTTTCAGGAAAGCCCTTCATTTTATTGTCAAATGTATACTTGGAGTTTTTCTTGTGTGTTTACCAACACACATTTTCACCATTTGAATGTGACTGCTGAATGTGTATGATTGTCAGTGGCAGAGTGGGATAATGTCTAGTGCTGGTGTTTGTTAGGTTGAGAGTTCGAATCCTGCTAGAGCTTTAGGCTCAAAATGCACATGCTATTGGTTATTGAAGATTCACACTATTGAACAGCACCTGAATGACATCAGACAATTAACATTCACACTCATTAGTTGCCAAGAATCAGAATGCCGACACACTCTATGACATATAGGGGAACTTCTTTGTTTACTATTTTTCCTTCATCATTAAGTCTATCATATTTATATTTCATCCATTACTGTTCTTCTCTATAAATGTCTAATTGCCCCAGAATATCCAAAAGTTTTCAGGTGTATTTTTTCAGGAAAGCCCTTCATTTTATTGTCAAATATATACTTGGAGTTTTTCTTGTGTGTTTACCAACACACATTTTCACCATGTGAATGTGACTACCCAATATGTAGTATTGTCAGTGGCTCAGTGGGATAATGCCTAGTGCTGGTGTTTGTTAGGTTGAGGGTTCGAATCCCCGGTAGTGCTTTAGGCTCTAGCTCGAATACTATTGGTTATTGAAGATTCACACCATTGAACAGCACCTGAATGACATCAGGCAATCAACATTCACACTCATCAGTTGCCAAGAATCAGAATGCCGAGACACTCTATGACATTCAGGTGAACTTCTTTGTTTACTATTTTTCCTTCATCATTAAGTCTATCATATTTATATTTAATCTATTAGTGTTCATCTCTACAAATGTCTAATCGCCCCTCCATGCTTGGAGTTTTTCTTGTGTGTTTACCAATACACATTTTCACCATGTGAATGTGACTGGCCAACATGTAGGATTGACAGTGGCTCAGTGGGATAATGCCTTGTACTGGTGATCCTTAGGTTGAGAGTTCAAATCCCACTTGAAGCATTAGTGAGTTGTGGATGTTAGCATACTACAATAGAATGCTGTTGGGTTGTGGAGGATAACACACTATAACATTACAGCTACTTGTCAATATGGACTTGTAGTGCAAGGCAAGTATTACTGTATAAGCTGTAGCCTATAATTATTTGTTATTCTTATAATATTTGTCATTTCTTATACATATTTAGTCGGCTCTTCCACTTGACAGAACAACTCTATATCGGTTAAGGATGTCACGCATGAAACAATGCTGCAGAAACATGAAAATACGACTTTGAGTTTAGTAGGCTATAATTTTCAGTTCCTGTTTATCTATTGCACAATGGGTAATAATTTAAAGGAATCATGTTGCAGTCTTGTAAATAGTGACCCTGCAAGATCCCTAGTCATTGCAAAATCATAGTCTGTGACTTAAAACTACTACTTGTCTTTAGATGTGAGAGGGTCTGAGACTGTAGTCTTTCAAAAATCTTTTCCAAATCTTTGCAAATCTTTCCAAAGTTTACCCGCTGGGAAACCCTGTAGCTCCGGAGCAGGGGCTCAGACCAGGATAAATTGTTTGCTCGCCCTCAGTTCGCTCTTTTGTTCATCTCAACCCAGCACTCCAGTGTGTCCTGCTCTGTGTGCGTCTTTGAGTTAACGTAAGTCATCACTTTAATCACCCTCACTATGACTTTTGTGATGTTTATCAGTTTGTAGAGTAGCTCTGCCATCATGTGTAAAGTTAAGGTCTTTGTTTGTTGGTTTGATGTGTTGGAGTCCCATGTGAGAGATGATTAGGTGATGTTGGTTGACTTGGGATGTCAAGTATTGTTTAGTTGTACCTTATATAGCCATATGATTTCAGTTTATTGTTCAAATGTCAATTGGTTTGTTTCTGAGTTGGGATCTGTACTGATTTACCCCATTTCACTGATTACTCCATTTTCTGTTTGTTTCCTCTTTGATGCAGCACACATACAAGTAAAGAACAAAAGAACAGATGAATTGAAACTCAAATAAAGTTAACTTGTGTTGCACCGAAACCTGCCATCTCCGTGTCATCACTCCATACCATTGAGCCTTCTGAGTCACACCATTGAACAGCACCTGAATGACATCAGGCAATTAACATTCACACTCATTACACACTGCTGGTGTTTGTTAGGTTGAGAGTTCGAATCCTGCTAGAGCTTGAAGCTCAAGATGCACATGCTATTGGTTATTGAAGATTCACACCATTGAACAGCACCTGAATGACATCAGGCAATTAACATTCACACTCATTAGTTGCCAAGAATCAGAATGCCGACACACTCTATGACATATAGGGGAACTTCTTTGTTTACTATTTTTCCTTCATCATTAAGTCTATCATATTTATATTTCATCCATTACTGTTCTTCTCTACAAATGTCTAATTGTCCCAGAATTTCCAAACGTTTTCAGGTGTTCTCTTTCAGGAAAGCCCTTCATTTTATTGTCAAATGTATACTTGGAGTTTTTCTTGTGTGTTTACCAATACACATTTTCACCATGTGAATGTGACTGGCAAAGATGTAGGATTGACAGTGGCTTAGTGGGATAATGCCTTGTACTGGTCATCCTTATGTTGAGTGTTCAAATCCCACCTGAAGCATTAGTGTTAAAATACTGTTGGGTTGTGGAGGTTAGCATACTAGAATAGAATGCTGTTGGGTTGTGGAGGTTAGCACACTATAACATTACAGCATTACAGCTACTTGTCAATATGGACTTGTAGTGCAAGGCAAGTATAACTGTATAATTATACGCTGTTTATCTTATTGACTCCGACACAGAACCCACCACCACAAATACAATTCAATTCTGTGGGAAACACTGCCTTCCATTATCAAACCCTTCATCTTATCCACAACAAATAAATAGTCCTGTAGAATCAAGTATTGTTAGAATACTGTTGGGTTGTGGAGGTTAGCACACTATAATGTTACAGCACAGGGTAATCCTAATTTTATGCATCAAATTTATTCCAATACAACTCAAAAGTTTTGAACGACACAAAGTGAAGGTTTTATCCAGATCAAAACCAAGAATAGATTATGTGATCTAATCCAATTTCAGGATCCTTGTTTCCCTTTGAACAACCCATTTTCAAGATTTGATCCAATCCGATAGCTGAAATCCGATAACCGAAATCCGATCGATCACGTTTCTTTTGAACAATTGTGCCCAAACAATCAAAGCATATGTAAAACTAAAAAGCTATGCCATCATGTTCGTTTTGCTCGGACCCCGTAAATCACCGCTTGCGGTTATATTTGGGGGCCAAGCAGCGAAGCTGCGAAGGCACCCATTGTGTTTCTATTTGTTCTTATTATTATTATTATTATTATTATTATTATTATTATTCCGCCATTGAAGTCAATGGCAGCCCATAGAACCGTCTGGTGAAAAGTTGTGAAATTTGGCACACTGATTAGGGACAGTCCCATGGTTAATGTCACCAAGTTTCATGATGGCACCTCAAGCACTCTAGCGCCACCAACAGGCCAAAGTTGGACATGCGTTCACGCACGTAACTTTTGACCCGTATGGCCGATTGTCAAAAATGAGGTATCATTGGAATCCTTGGACCAATCCGAGTTAAACGCACAGTATGAAGTCATTTTCCGCCATGATGGATTTTCCGCCATATTGGATTTCATCAAAAACACTAAAAAGTCCTCTCAGGTCACATATTTTGTCCGATTGACACCAAACTTCACAGATATCATTTACAGACCATGCCTCATTAATGCATTGCTTTTTGTCTCCGGAACTAAAACCGTTCGCGCGTAACAGCCAATCGAAATTTGTGGCGAAGCCGCCACACAGGAAGTGAGCTCATATCTCAGCAACCCATTGATCTATCATAACCAAACTAAGTACATGGACTCAGGACCCAATCAGGGGGACGCTCAAGAAATCTGGTGACCTTTGACCTCTAGGGGGCGCTGTAATTAAGAAACATACCTTTTGGCCTGTAGCTGCAGTTGTGCTTAGAATTAAAATGCACTAGTGGTGTCTGGTAATACTGTTGGAGGTCCTTAGGCCGACCCAACCCAACTTGTGATGTCATCGTAATTGATTCGGCCGCCATATTGGATTTAATCAAAAACACGTACAAGCTTTCGCAGGTCACAAATTTCAGCGGATCCTCAACAAAATTGGCAGAGACCATCTTCAGACCATGCCTTATCAGTGCATTGCTTTCTGGAGCAATTGACAGAAGCATTCGGCTGTAACAGCCAATCGAAATTTGCGGCGAAGCCGCCAAACAGGAAGTGAGCTCATATCTCAGCAACCCTTGCATGTATCAAAGCCAAACTAGGTGCATGGACTCAGGACCCAATCAGGGGGACACTCAATAAATCTGGTGACCTTTGACCTCTAGGGGGCGCTGTAATTAAAAAAACATGCCTTTTGGCCTGTAGCTGCTGTTGTATTTGGAATTAAAATGTACTAGTGGTGTCTGGTAATACTGTTGGAGGTCCTTATGCCGACCCAGGCCAACTTGTGATGTCATCGTAATTGATTCGGCCGCCATGTTAGACTTAATCAAAAACATCAAAAAGTTTTCACAGGTCGCAAATTTCATATGATTTTCACCAACATTGGCACAGACCATCTTCAGATCATAACCTATCAATATGTTGCTCTCTGGAACAATTGACAAAAGCATTCGCCCCTACCAGCCAATCGACATTGGTGGCGAAGCCGCCAAACAGGAAGTGAGCTCATATCTCAGCAACCCTATAATGTATCATAACCAAACTTACTACATATATTCATGACCCCATTAGGAGGACGCTCAAAAAATGTGGTGACATTTGACCTGTAGGGGGTGCTGCAATTAGCAATATTGCATTTTGATGTGTAGTTGTTGATGTGTTTTATCAATCTTTTATTTTTTGATGTGAAACTGATGACAACATGTTCCATCCAGTTAATTCTAATGCGTGCGTGCAGGGGCAGGGCAGGGCAGGACGGGGTGGGACGGGCTGGGGTGATTAGGTGGGGGGGGCTGGCTGGTGGAGGCGGTGGCAATACTCAGCCCTGTTTCAGCCCTGTTCATCCCGGGTGTCTGCTGGGTGTCTGCTGAGTTCTATCTTGTCACCGTGGCTACTCCGGCCTATTCTGCTTGGCCCCCTCATTGCTGCTTGCAGCTATATTTATTGGGGGCCAAGCAGCGAAGCTGCGAGGCAACCCATAGTGATTCTACGTATTCTTATTATTATTATTATTATAACGAAACGCTAATTTGCCATTAAACCATACAGTAAAAAGTTGGGATATTCGGCACATTGATTCGGTTCAGTCATATCTTTAATTTATCAAAGTTTCAAGTCTGCACTTTGAGTGTTCTAGCGCCACCAACATTTCAAATTTTTTATTACATCTATGCACATAACGTTTGAATGGTACACCACATTTTGAACATTAAGGTATATTTGGAATCCTTGGATGAGACCGAACTCAACGCAGATGTCAATTTATGGGGTAAACGTAATTGATCAGGCTGCCATATTGGATTTAATCAAAAACACCTAAAAGGCATCAAAGTTCGCAAAGTTTGTCCGATTTTCACGAAACTTGACGCAGATGATCTTCAGACTATGACTCACAAATGTTATTGCTTTTCGGAGCCATATTCAAAACCCATCGCCCGTCGTGACCAATCAAGTTTGGCGGCGAAGCCGCCAAACAGGAATTGAAGTGATCTCAGCAAGGCTTTCGCGTATCAACACCAAACTCAGTACAGGGTCTCAGGACCCAATTAGGAGGAGGCTCAATAAATTTGGTGACTTTTGACCTATAGGTGGCGCTATAATTACCAAAATTACGTTTTAGCCTGTAACGGGTCATGTGTTTGGAATTAAAGCATATTAGTGATATCTGTTAATACCTTGAGAGGTCCTTAGGCCGCCACATGCCAACATGTGACGTCAACATAAATGATCCAACCGCCATATTGGATGTCATCAAAAACACTTAAAAGGCATCAAAGGTCACAAAGTTTCTCCGATTTTCACGAAACTTGACGCAGATGATCGTCAGACCATGTCTCATAAATGCATTGCTTTCTGGAACCATATTCAAAACCTGTTGCCCGTGACAACCAATCAAGTTTGGCGGCGAAGCCGCCAAACAGGAAGTGAAGTGATATCTCAGCAATGCTTTCACATATCAAAACCAAACTAGTTATATAGGTTCAGGACTCAATCAGGAGGACACTCAAGAAATGTGGTAAATTTTGACCACTATGTGGCGCTATAATCACAGGAAGTGGGCTCATATTTCTGCAATGCTTTCACGTATCGAAACCAAACTTGGCTCATTGACTCGGGACCACATCCTGAGGACATACAATAATTTTAGCGACCTTTGACCACTAGGGGTGCTATAATTTGCAACACTTTCTCGTATCAACACCAAACTTGGTATATGGACTCGTGACTACAACCTGAGGACGCACAATAAATGTGGTGACTTTTGACCACTAGGGGTGCTATAATTATCAACACTTTCTCGTATCGACACCAAACTTGGTATGTGGACTTGTGACTACAACCTGACTATGCACAATACATTTGGTGATGTTTGAGGTATGCATATGTATGGGGGGTTATTGGGGTGTGTGGGAGAGGAAGTTTATCTTTGTATATGTGTGTGTGTGGGACGGGTGGTTAATTGGGTGTGTGTATAATGTAGCAACATTGGGTTGCCATGACAACTCCTGCTCAACTGCTTGGCCCCCACATTGCTGCTTGCAGCTATATTTATTATTATTATTCCTCTGCCATTGAAGTCAATGGCAGCCCATAGAACCGTCTGGCAAAAAGTTCTGAAATTTGGCACAGTGATTGGGGACAGTCCAATGATTCATTTCAGCAAGTTTCATGTGGGCAGCTCTAGCGCTCTAGCGCCACCAACAGGCCAAAGTTGGACTTGCGTTCATGCACGTAACTTCTGACCCGTTGACCCTATTGTTAAAAATGAGGTATCGTTGGAATCCTTGGACCAAGCCGAGTTCAACGCACCCTATGACGTCATTTTCCGCCATGATGGATTTTCCGCCATTTTGGATTTTATCAAAAACACTTAAAAGTCTTCACAGGTCACAAATTTTGTCTGATCGACACCAAACCTGACACACTTGATCTTCAGACGAAGCCTCACAAAAGTTATTCCTTTTCGTCTTCGGAATTCAAACCGTTCGCCCATAACAGCCAATCGAAGTTTGCGGCAAAGCCGCCAAACAGGAAGTGACCACATATCTCAGCAACCCATTCACCTATCATAACCAAACTTAGTACATGGACTCAGGACCCAATCAGGGGGACGCTCAAGAAATCTGGTGACCTTTGACCTCTAGGGGGCGCTGTAATTAAGAAACATGCCTTTTGGCCTGTAGCTGCAGTTGTGCTTAGAATTAAAACGCACTAGTGGTGTCTGGTAATACTGTTGGAGGTCCTTAGGCCGACCGATGTCGACTTGTGATGTCATCGTAATGGATTCGGCCGCCATATTGGATTTAATCAAAAACACGTACAAGTTTTCGCAGGTCACAAATTTCAGCGGATCCTCACCAAAATTGGCAGAGACCATCTTCAGACCATGCCTTATCAGTGCATTGCTTTTTGGAACAATTGACAGTAGCATGCGGCTGTAACAGCCAATCGAAACTTGCGGCGAAGCCGCCAAACAGGAAGTGAGCTTATATCTCAGCAACCCTTGCATGTATCAAAGCCAAACTTGGTGCATGGACTCAGGACCCAATCAGGGGGACGCTCAAGGAATCTGGTGACCTTTGACCTCTAGGGGGCGCTATAATTAAGAAACATGCCTTTTGGCCTGTAGCTGCTGTTGTCCTTAGAATTATAATGCACTAGTGGTTTCAGGTAATACTGTTGGAGGTCCTTAGGCTGACCCAGCACAACTTGTGATGTCATCGTAATTGATTCGGCCGCCATATTGGATTTAATCAAAAACATCAAAAAGTTTTCGCGGGTCGCAAATTTCATCTGATCTTCACCAAAATTGGCCCAGACCATTTTTAGACCATAACCTATCAATATATTGCTCTCTGGAACAATTGACTGAAGCATTCTCCCGTAACAGCCAATCGAAATTGGTGGCGAAGCCGCCAAACAGGAAGTGAGCTCATATCTCAGCAACCCTGCCTTGTATTATAACCAAACTTACTACATATATTCATGACCCCATTAGGAGGACGCTCAAACAATTTGGTGACCTTTGACCTGTAGGGGGTGCTGCAATTAGCAATATTGCATTTTGATGTGTAGTTGCTGATGTGTTATATCAATCTTTTATTTTTTGATGTGAAACTGATGACAACATGTTCCATCCAGTTAATTCTAATGCGTGCGTGCAAAGGCAGGGCAGGGAAGGACGGGGTGGGACGGGCTGGGGTGATTAGGTGGGGGGGGGGGCTGGCTGGCGGAGGCAGTGGCAATACTCAGCCCTGTTTCAGCCCTGTTTATCCCGGGTTCTGCTGAGTTCTATCTTGTCACCGTGGCTACTCCGGCCTATACTGCTTGGCCCCCTCATTGCTGCTTGCAGCTATATTTATTATTCCTCTGCCATTGAAGTCTATGGCAGCCCATAGAACCGTCTGGTGAAAAGTTGTGAAATTTGGCACACTAATTAGGCTGAGTCCCATGATTAATGTCACCCAGTTTCATGTCGGCAACTTAAGCGCTCTAGCGCCACCAACAGGCCAAAGTTGGACTTGCGTTCACGCACGTAACTTCTGACCTGTTGACCCGATTGTCAAAAATCAGGTATCGTTGGAATCCTTGGACCAAGCCGAGTTCAACGCACCCCACCACGTCATTTTCCGCCATGATGGATTTTCCGCAATATTGGATTTTAGTGAAGGTGAAACTAAAACTTCACAGGTCACAAATTTTGTCCGATCATCACCAAACTTGACACACATGCTCTTCAGACCAAGCCGCACAAAAGTTATCCCTTTTCGTCTTCGGAACTCAAACCGTTTGCCCGTAACAGCCAATCGAAATATGCGGCGAAGCCGCCAAACAGGAAGTGAGCTCATATCTCAGATGAATGGGTTACTATCATAACCAAACTTAGTGCATGGACTCAGGACCCAATCAGGGGGACGCTCAAGAAATCTGGTGACCTTTGACCTCTAGGGGGCGCTGTGATTAAAAAACATGCCTTTTGGCCTGTAGCTGCTGTTGTGCTTAGAATTAAAATGCACTAGTGGTGTCTGGTAATACTGTTGGAGGGTCTTAGGCCGACCCAAGCCAACTTGTGATGTCATCGTAATTGATTCGGCCGCCATATTGGATTTAATCAAAAACACGTACAGGTTTTCGCAGGTCACAAATTTCAGCGGATCCTCACCAAAATGGGCAGAGACCATCTTCAGACCATAACCTATCAATATATTGCTTTCTGGAACAATTGACAAAAGCATTCGCCCGTGACAGCCAATCAAAATTGGTGGCGTAGCCGCCAAACAGGAAGTGAGTTCATATCTCAGCAACCCTGCCATGTATCATAACCAAACTTACTACATGGATTCATGACCCCATTAGGAGGACGCTCAAAACATTTGGTGACCTTTGACCTGTAGGGGGTGCTTCAATTAGCAATATTGCATTTTGATGTGTAGTTGCTGATGTGTTTTATAAATCTTTTATTTTTTGATTTGAAACTGATGACAAACATGTTCCATCCAGTTAATTCTAAGCATAACAGCAGCTACAGGCCAAAAAGCATGTTTCTAAATTACAGCGCCCCCTAGAGGTCAAAGGTCACCAGATTTCTTGAGCGTCCCCCTGATGGGGTCCTGAGTCCATGTACTAAGTTTGGTTATGATAGATCAATGGGTTGTTGAGATATGAGCTCACTTCCTGTTTGGCGGCTTCGCCACAAATTTCGATTGGCTGTTACAGCCAAATGCTTTTGTCAATTATTCCAGAAAGCAATGAACTGATAAGGCATGGTCTGAAGATGGCCTCTGCCAATTTTGGTGAGGATCCGCTAAAATTTGTGACCTGCGAAAACTTGTACGTGTTTTTGATTAAATCCAATATGGCGGCCGAATCAATTACGATGACATCACAAGTTGACTTGGGTCGGCCTAAGGACCTCCAACAGTATTACCAGACACCACTAGTGCGTTTTAATTCTAAGCACAACAGCAGCTACAGGCCAAAAGGCATGTTTCTTAATTACAGCGCCCCCTAGAGGTCAAAGGTCACAAATTTCAGCGGATCCTCACCAAAATTGACAGAGACCATCTTCAGCCCATGCCTTATCAGTTCATTGCTTTCTGGATCAATTGACAGAAGCATTCGGCTGTAACAGCCAATCGAAATTTGCGGCGAAGCCGCCAAACAGGAAGTGAGCTCATATCTCAGCAACCCTACCATGTATCATAACCAAACTTACTACATGGATTCATGACCCCATTAGGAGGATGCTCAAATACTTTGGTGACCTTTGACCTGTAGGGGGTGCTGCAATTAGCAATATTGCATTTTGATCTGTAGTTGCTGATGTGTTTTATCAATCTTTTATTTTTTGATGTGAAACTGATGACATGTTCCATCCAGTTCATTCTAATGCGTGCGTGCAAGGGCGGGGCGGAGCGGGGCAGGACGGGGTGGGACGGGCAGGGGTGATTAGGTGGGGGGCTGGCTGGCGGAGGCAGCAGCAATACTCAGCCCTGTTTCAGCCCTACAAAGTCAGTTATGTTTTGATGTTACACTAGTTGAAAGCGTTAATCGCGGATGTCTGCTGAGTTCTATCTTGTCGCCCTGGCTACTCCGGCCTATTCTGCTTGGCCCCCTCATTGCTGCTTGCAGCTATACTTCATATGTTGATTTTCTTTGATCATCACAAAAGTAGGAAGTGGCCAACTCTGAGTATAGCACACTCAAAAAAATTGTTGCATCGAGATCCATCGATAATTGGTTTAGAATAGAATCGTTGGCCTCTGAATCGGAATTGAATCAAATCGTGAGGTGCCAAGACATTCCCACCCCTATGGACCATATGTCCATACCAATACTTGGCAAAGTCATTCATATAATTTGTTTTGTTTAGTGAAGTCATTCATATAACTTGATGTTAAGTGAAGTCATTCATTCCGATGCATCCTTAAAGTGTAGCCTACATCTCCAGTACAACCAGTTTAGATATGCTGTCATTTGATTGGCTGAAATGTGAGGGTGTCAAAACATAGGCCTTTTGTCACGTCAGATGCGGACACATATAGGAGGCAAGCAGGTGTGTGGACAATGATCTGTCTGCCAGTAGGATACCTCTAGAAAGGGTAAAACTTCAGATCAGTATTCATGTTCCCTTTGCCCTTTAGCATGTCCATTTTCCTCCTTTCTAATGGATCAGCTAGGCCTATACACCAACAAATAAGAGAGATGGTTGTAGTAAAAATCTGGATGAGTATGTGTATTGTGTTGTGTATGTTAGGGACCTTTAGGGTCTGTCAAGGGTCAATCCTGGAACAGTCAGTGGGGTTTACATGATTTTAGGGTCCCTACCCTTGACCTCTGACCCTCTGTGCCTGGCCTGGGATGACTGTGCGCTTAATCCAGACCCGGCTGTCATAAAGCAAACTAGACTACAGTGGCCAAAGACCTCAATCTGTACTGAGGAATTTACCTTAGCCTAGGCCTACACCCTAACATTTCTATTCAAGACATTTGTTCTTTCTTCTTCTTGTAGAAATACTGAAATAATGTATCTTGCATGCATTATTTGTTGTATGCATCTTATTTACCGCTGCATGTTTGTTGAGCTTCTTTCATCATCTTCTGTTTGTTCTGTTCATCTTGTCAGAATACTGAAAACAAAGATGGCGGTTCATGTTTAGCTACAGCTATAATCTATAGTATGCGGTGACGCATGAAACAAGATGTAAAGCTGCATATGTCTCATGTACATTCCCAGAGAGACTCTCCCACTGCTGCTAGGATGAGTGTCTCTCAGGAGAGAGAGGAGGCTGCAGGTCACAGTGAGACACTCAGACCAGAGTCTGCAGCACACAGCTGTGTGCAACAAAGCAGCAAACCAACACACTCTGATGGAGGGTAAGTTAATCCACAGATACAGTACGCATCATACCTGTCCCAACACACTCTGATGGAGGGTAAGTTAATCCACAGATACAGTACGCATCATACCTGTCCCCACACACTCTGATGGAGGGTAAGTTAATCCACAGATACAGTACACATCATACCTGTCCCAACACACACTATGTTCTTCTCTGGTGCATTGGTGCCTCATTGTCTGTATTTTGAATTGTTTGGTTCCTTGTCTGTGTTGTCAGTAAACTTCAAAAATGTCACATTAATCCAAATGTTCATGGGAGCAGCAGTAAATAGGACATTAGACTGTGAGAGATGAATTCTAAAATGGAGCTCATATTGTTGTAATATTACTGTAAGTGTGAACAAATGCAATCATCCACTGAGGAATGAGTTGTTATTCAGTTTCTTGTGTCTCCTTATGTAACCAGACTACAGATGCACAGACCTCCATCTCCAGTGCCCAGCTGTGTGTCCATGAAGAGTGATGCGTCAATGGGTGAGCCGCTCAAATTCAGCAGTGAACCAGTTCCATCAGGTCTACAGTGAGTAGTCATCAGTCTGTAGACATGTCAGTCACAATTCAACATGACAAGTGATATGAAGGAGCAAAGGAAAACACACACACACACACACACTCACACACAGACTTATACAAACACACACACACACAACAGACACACGTGCACGCACACACACACAGACACGCACACACACACACACACACACAGAGACTTACACTTATGCACACACGCAAACACATGCACACACACATACAAACTCTCACACACACAGACATAGACTTATACACACACACACACACAGACAGACTTACACCTACACAGTACAGACAGACACACACACACAGACACACACAGACACACACACACACACACAGACACACACACACACAGACACACACACACACACAGACACACACACACAGACACACAGACACACACACACAGACACACACACACACACACACACACAGACACACACACCTACACGGTAGACAGACAGACAGACAGACACACACACACATACACACACACACACACCTACCACCTACTCTTAGAGTTGTACAAACGTACAAATGGAGACATACACCTGCACACACTCACGCTCTCTCTCACACACACACACACACACAGAGACATACACCTACACACACTGACATCACACACACACCTATCATAGACTTGTACACACACACAGGAAATGGGATGGATGAGATGGAAAGGTCTAACCTCTCTTAAATGGTGGACACCATGCTGAGATGTATGGGATATGCTGGTAGAAATACACTGTGTGTGTGTGTGTGCATGTGTGAGAGATGAATTCTAAAATGGAGCATGTATTGTTGTAATATTAATATGTGTGAACAAATGCAATCATCCACTGAGGAATGAGTTGTAATTCAGTTTCTTGTGTCTCCTTATGTAACCAGCCCACAGACACACAGACCTCCATCTCCAGTGCCCAGCTGTGTGTCCATGAAGAGTGATGCGTCCATGGATCAGCCACCTAAATTCAGCAGTGAACCAGTTCCATCAGGTCTAAAGTGAGTAGTCATCAGTCTCTAGACATGTCATATAACAATAACATCTCCCAACTAGTGAAGAAAGGCCAGCAGCGACTGTTTTTCCTCCGCCGCCTAAAAGGACTACAGGTCAGTCCCCCCATCTTGGTACAGTTCTACAGAGCGGTCATTGAGAGTGTGCTAACATCCTCCCTCACGGTCTGGATTGCCTCTGCGTCAGCCTGTGCAAAGGCCAGGCTACAAAGAGTCGTCCGGGCAGCAGAGCGCATCATCGGCTGCCCCCTGCCCCCCATCATGGACCTGTACAGCTCCAGGTCCATTAAAAGATCTGCGAAGATTGTGGCCGACCCCTCTCATCCTGCCAATAGTCTGTTTAATCTTCTCCCCTCTGGAAAGCGGTACAGGGCTTTTCTGCCCAAAACATCACGCCACCGCCACAGTTTTTTCCCCCAGGCAATAGCCCTCCTAAATAACTCTTAAACTTGGACTTCATTGCACTTTATTTGTATTTAACACAGCACTATTTACATTCCTATTAATTTATTGCTCATAATGGTCCTGTCTGTCCTTGTATTGTGTTTATTTTTGTCTTTCTGTTGCACTTTGTGTTGCCTGCATGGAGAAGACCAAATCAAATTCCTAGTATCTCTGTATACATGGCGAAATAAAGTTGAATTGAATTGAATTTAATGTCAGTCACAATTCAACATGACAAGTGTTATGAAGGAGCAAAGGAAAACACACACACACACACACACACACACACACACACACACACACTCAGACATACACACACACACACACGCACACGCACACACATACTCAGACATACACACACACGCCATGTGGCTGAATTTGTGTACTGGCGGGTGAATTTAGTCAACTTACCACCCACTTTGGTGGGTAAATAAATAGAGCTAGCATACCACAAATACTGTAGTCTGATTTGTGTGTATGTGTCTGCATGTGTGTGTGTGTGTGTGTCTGTGATGATTAATGTATTGAATTAATGTGGCGATGGAGGTTTTGTGTGTGTCTGTGTGTGTGTATTTGTGTGAAAGCACAGGGCCATGTGTGTGTACATTACTGATAAACAGAAAACTCGCATCATAAACTCGCAAAACACAGAAATCCATCAACAGGTGAAAGTGTGAGAGGGCGCCTGCAGAGGAAGCAAATCACTTATGAGTTGTAGTGCTATCCTATTGCGTGCAGAGGGAATTTGAAATACAACCGATTATCCCGCCCCTCGGACTGAGCACTGCAAATGGTGAGTCCCCGGACCCTACATTTTAATGTGGGTCTGGCTCATCAGGCTAGTAAACGGAACGGAAAAAGGAACGCCTACAATGCAGTCGGAAGAATGTGTCCATTTGTTTACAGCAAATGTAGGCTACTTACATTGTTTCCTGACTGCTGATGCTGTTTATTGTCTGTTTGTAAAGTTTAGGCGAAGTAGGAAGTAACATCAGGAATCCCTGATCAATGTGATTGGTTAGGATGGACCAATGATCAATGTGATTGGTTAGGATGGACCAATGCTATCAAAGTCTACACCCGTCACCATGCGTCACTGTGGTGCTGCATGTTAACCTGCACATTTGGACTGGATGTGCTAGCCTATACCCACACTGTGTGTGTGTGTGTGTGTGTGTGTGTGTGTGTGTGTGTGTGATGATTAAGTTAATGAGGTGATGGAGGTTGTTCTCTGCTTGTTCTCTAGAGTAAGACCTGCTCCTGAGGAGGGTGGTGCTGCCTCTAACACCAGTCTCACTGAGGAACAACACACCAGCTATGAAGCATGGAGGTGAGGAGTGTGTGTGTGATTAATGTGATGAGTTAATGTGGTGATGGTGGTTGTTCCCTGCTTGAGGGTAAGGTGTGTGTGTGTGTGTGTGTGTGTTCGTGCACAGAACCGAAGTACATACGTTTGTGCATGAATGTGTAGTTTTTAAATGGCTTGATTTAGGTTTATATCATGTGTTTTGGTTTTCACACACAGATATCAGCAGATCCACAAATCCCACTTGCAGAAGAAGTTTCAGTGTCTTATTGAGGGAATCACACAGCAGGGACACACCAGACTCCTCCAGGAGATCTACACAGACCTCTACATCACAGAGGGGGGAAGAGGAGAGGTCAATGATGAACATGAGGTCAGACAGATAGAGAGGGCATCCAGGAGAGAAGCAGCACAAGGCAGACCAATCAAATGCAGTGACCTCTTTAAACACTTCCTGGAAAAGGAAAGACGCAGAAAAGAACACTTCCTGGAAGAGGAAAGACGCAGAAAAGAACACTTCCTGGAAGAGGAAAGACACAGAAAAGAACACTTCCTGGAAGGTGAGGGAAAAAAGAAGGGCAGAATCTTTGAGCCCAGACAATACGAACCCCTCAGAACAACAGTGCTGACAAAGGGAGTGGCTGGCATTGGAAAAACAGTCTCAGTGCAGAAGTTCATTTTGGATTGGGCTGAAGGAACAGCCAATCAGGATGTCGACTTCATATTTCCTCTTCCTTTCCGGGAGCTGAACCTGATGAAGGAGAAGAAACTCAGTCTGGTGGATCTTATTCAGAACTTTTTCCCAGAAATCAAAGATTCCAGAGTCTTCACCAGTTCAGAGGACAGAGTCATGTTCATCTTTGATGGTTTGGATGAGTGTCGACTTCATCTAGATTTCCGCTCCAACCCGAAGTGTTGTGATGTGACAGAGCTAGCCTCAGTGGATGTGCTGCTGACAAACCTCATCAAGGGTAATTTGCTTCCTTCTGCTCTCCTCTGGATCACCACCCGACCAGCAGCAGTCAATCAGATCCATTCTGAGTGTGTGCACCAGGTCACAGAAATAAGGGGATTCAATGACTCACAAAAAGAGGAGTATTTCAGGAAGAAAATCAGTGATGAGAACCTGGCTAGCAAAACCATCACGCACCTGACATCTTCTAGGAGCCTCTACATCATGTGCCACATTCCAGTCTTCTGCTGGATTTCAGCCACTGTTGTAGAGAAAACATCAAAAGATTCAGACAAAGTTAAAATGCCAAGGACTCTGACTCAAATGTACACACACTTCCTGATGATGCAGACAGGCATAAAAAATGTCAAGTACACAGAGAGAAAAGAGACAGATGAAGAGGTGATTTTCAAACTGGGGAAACTGGCTTTCCAACAACTGGAGAGAGGCAATCTGATCTTCTATGAGGAAGACCTGAGAGAGTGTGGCATTGACGTCACAGAAGCATCAGTGTACTCAGGAGTGTGTACTCAGATCTTCAGAGAGGAGTCTGAGCTGCACCAGGGGAAAGTGTTCAGCTTTGTGCATCTTAGCATCCAGGAGTTTCTTGCAGCTCTGTATGTGTTCCTCTGCTTCAGCAACAGACAGAGAAAGATGCCTGACCAACAGCAGACCTCTCAGCTCTCTGCTCTGTTCAGAGCTGCTACACTTCATGACCTACACAAGACTGCAGTGGACCTGGCCTTACAGAGTAAGAATGGACACCTGGACCTTTTCCTCCGCTTCCTTCTGGGCCTCACACTGGAGTCCAATCAGAATCTCTTAAAGCACCTACTGCCACAGAGCAGTAGCAAATCAGATAGCTCAGAGCAAACATTCCAGTATGTTAAACAGAAGATCAGAGATCAGAGTAGCTCAGACAGAAAGATCAACCTGTTCTACTGTCTGAATGAGCTGAATCACCATGCTGTAGTGGAGTACAAAATGAGCTCAGAAGATCTGCATGTAGAGACACTCTTACCAGGAGAGTGGGGGACTAAGGTATGGAAGACGTTTAAGATGTCAGAGGAGCAGCTGGCTGAGTTTGACCTGCAGAAGTACATAAAGACACCAGAGGAAGATCAGACTGAACTCCTCAGTCCAGATGAAGTTTTTCAGAAGGTGCTCCCAGCAGTCACATCAGCTCTGTAAGTAACAATATCTGAGTGTTTGTACAGTGTGTCTGTGTGTGTGAGTGTGTGTTTATGTCTATGTCTGTGTGTGTAACGACCTGGCTTCAAGTTGTGAAAAAACAGAACACACATTTTAACTTAAGAATTTATTAACTAATGTAACAAAAGTAATGCAAAAGCATAAGTTTAAGGAAAACACCTCAGTGTCATGTCAGTGCTCAGTAGTCAGTATGTACTGTAGGAGTCACATCAGCTCTGTAAGTAACAATGTCTGAGTGTTTGTACAGTGTGTGTGTGTGTCTGTGTGTGTGTAACCAGTGTGTAAAATAACTTTTCTTCTGGGGAGCTACTGTAACCACACAACACACCAGAGTCAGAGGAATTGCGATATAAAAATATATGATTTATTTAAATACAGTCAGGGGGGCGGGGTCACACCGTGACTGACGTCGGGCACCAGGGTCCGGCAGACACACTGGCGGAGGAAGAGAGAGAGAGGGGGAAAACTAATACGAGTCGGAGGGCATAAGAAAAAATAGACCATTCATCTAAAATGGATTTTACGCGTCGCGAACAGAGCGCTTCAGTTACACGCCTGGTGTAGCTCAGTACAACAGTCTATAGGTCCACACAGGAGAGGGAGAAGGAACCAGCCAGGACGCAGCAGCAACTCGCGGGTCGGTGGGGGGGATCACACCGTGACACAGGCACGGGGGTGGGGGGGGGTGCGTGAATGACATCGGGTACCAGGGTCCGGCAGACAGCAGACACAGGCACACTGGCGGAGGAAGAGAGAGAGAGAGAAAACTAATACGAGTCGGAGGCAGGACACTTACATGGAAGACTCCAATATTCAATATTCCCAAAAGCAATTCAGTGTGAGAGCAGGAGAGGACCGCGCAGCACACGCACAGCAAATCTTCACATCAGTGTCTGAAAAACAGCAAATCTTCACACCAGTGTCCGGAAAACAACAAAAATTGAGTCCATGGAAAATACTGGGAGTATTCTTTTCAAATGTCCAACTCTAACATGATCTTGAAGTAGCCCTACTTAACTTGAGTAGGTCAATAGGCAACACAGAAGCCTGCAGCAGCAGCATTGGCTCAGTCAACAAACAGCAATATGCCCACACTGGTTACGGCAGGTAACGGCCCACTCTCCCTCTGGCTGGAGCTGCAGAAAACAGTCTTCTTTCCAAGACATTATGAAAGGAGTAAAATGCTATGTTGTGTTTCACCTGAGGGGGCGCTAAATTCTATTTTTTTATTGTAAATGCTTATTTTGGTGTTCCCAAAACACCTGTAACTACATGCATTTATTCTGTGAATGGGACTTGGGACAATATTGGTACTTACACACTAAATGTCCACATACTTAGCTATTTCCACATATATTTTTATGGTCCTACTAGCTACCCCACAAAAAGAGACTTAAAATTGTGGGAAACATTAATAAACTATATTTGAAGAGGAAATAGTGACTGATACCAAATGAAAAAAACAAAACTGTTTTTAATACCCTCAATATCACACTTAATGCACATTTTTCTGAAATCTAGGGACCTTTTGAAAGTCAGGAAACATTTAGTACAGACTTTAAATTGTTTACGCATGCTTTTTATGAGTTGGTCTTCCACCCTAGAAAATTTTAGGAGGCTAGAAATAATATTTGTCAAGATATAAATGCCCAAACATGGCACCTGTTTCAAGCTGTAAAAATTAAAGAATTTCAAGGTCTCAAAAAGATATGAAGACATAAGTTTTGCACAGAAATATTTCACAGGCCTTGGTTTTAAGACCCATTGATGATATAGACAAGATTTGAACAAAATCTGAGACGATGCAGCAACAACCTTATCTGATTTGACACGGAGTGACCCATTCATAAAATCTTGTAGACATTGTGTATTTAGTAGCCTATGTGTAAGGCTTCAGCATAAAACTGATCAAAATCATTGCGTTGCCTAAAGACCCTCTCCCCCTCACTCTGTCACTTCTCTCTCTCTCTCTCTCTCTCTCTCTCTCTCTCTCTGTGTATTAAGGGACGCTGGGGTGTTTGTGAAGAAGTGTGTGTGAGCGAAAGGTAGAGTGTGAGAGAGTGTGGAGGGGTGTGTGTGTGTGTGTGAGGGCGCTGGACTGTTTGTGAGGAAGTGTGTGTTTATGTGTCTGTGTTGGTGACAGTGTCCTCGAGATTAGATAAGCCTTGATAATATAAGCCTTTATAACATAAAATAAGCCTTGATAATATAAGCCTTAGAGAAAGACACAGATTGGATTAATACCCATCAGAATTTTGACCTGCTGAACAGAAATCGTCTCAGGCGCAGTAGCATACAAGTAGGGCAGGAGATAAGCTTTGGTATGGAAAGAGGAATAAAACAGCTTGTATATGTCTAATATATTGTGCCGTTTAGCAAGAAGTTATATTTAGCCAATTTTAGCATGACCGTTCACCTTCATGTCACCTAACCTCGTCTCTGCTGTACAACTCTTCTGGCCGGTTCGTTTGTAACAGAAGGCCTGTCTGCATGCCGTTGTAGGCAGGGCCTGAAGTTAACTTTTTTGGCCACCAGCCACTGTGGCAGGTGAATTTTGAAATCCACCTGCCACAGTGGTTTTTTACCAGCCAAAATTATTTTGTGCCCAAAATAAAGGCGAACGACTCAGAAAATGCATAAGAATGGTTCTTGAACTTGTACAGAATACACATTACAGTACTCAAGTAAAAGTAAAAAAGTACTTTGTTAATAAATTACTCAAGTAGGCCTAACAAGTTACTTTTTTGTAGGCCTACATTTTTATATTTTTGATGGACCTTTAAAGGGATACAAAAGTATCCTAATGCCTATTTGCTTTTCTCCTCCTCTGTAAGCTAATCATATAAGTCAAACATATTTTAAAAGCCCAATTCAAATATATTTTATTTAATATACTTTGTCATTGCCAGAATAAGCATTAGGCTACGTGGCTATGGATTGAAAAGCAGTCTTCCAATACATTGCAGCTGATTCTTCTGCTTTGCATTGCTAGAAGTCTGGTTATAACTTCACCATACAGACAATGTAACCTAAAAACAATGGCTATATTATGGGTAGACCTATATTTAGGCTATAATAGCCTAGGCATATCCACTTGGGCAGAGTGACAGAGCAGGCTATGTTTTCTCAGCCGACCATCTCATGTCATGTCCTTCAACATTGAGCCTACATAAATGAATGCTAGGCTTTTTCTAACTTGTATGCTCGATTTCCAGTGCATTTGCTTTGCTTGTAAATTAAGTTGTAGGCCTACTTTCCTTGTCCAATGTGATTGTTGAACGATGCTGGCCAGAAATGAATATATGTGGAAGTTTCCGTGTCATGTCATATAGTCTCGTTGGCACTCTGGCAGCCTCACCAGAAGATGCAGCAACTGGCAGGACGTCATTGCGTTAACTGAGTTGTTAGCTATATAGAACATCTACTTCCGTGTAGTAGGCTACATAGGCCAGCCATTACTTTTATAATCGCGGGGAAACGTAGCAATGCATTCTGAAGCACTGTTTCTTTTCTCTCACGCAGTTGTGTACCGGGGAGAGGTGCTCTTTTCTCCCTTGAGATACTTTCTCCAATAATAAACTTGTTCTCGTAACGAAAGGCAATTGAAAATGTAAAGAGTAGATTATTGGCTCAAAAATTGGCAATCCCGACAATGCATCTCCTTGCTCAGTGTTGTGTTGTCTTATTGGCTACCCGCCAACGTGGCAGGTAGATTGACAGTTTCACCCGCCAATCACAAAAGTTACCCGCATTTGGCGTGTGGGCGGGTGCCAATTTCATGCCCTGGTTGTAGGTAAGAAAGAGACCTAAGTCTGAAATGGCACTCCTGGTAGCGCGTCTGTTGAACATGTATGTGTGTTGTGTGGCATGGGTTCAAACCCAGCTGACATTGTTCATGTTTTTTCAGTACACCTGTTTATTGTAATTTAAACTCTTCCTTAACAACGTACGCCAAAGTGATAATTGATAAGTATAGGCCTACCGAAGCGAGATTATATCTTGGAGCACATTGTAAGCAGTGTCCCTTTAATTTCTTCATCTCTGTAATATTTTATCTTTTGTCATGTGGTTTTACAGGCTTGCTGAATGCACCCTTACAGAGAAGTCCTTTGAAAGTGTGGCTACTGTTCTACAGTCACCAAACTCCCTAATAGAGCTGGACCTGAGTCAAATTAACCTAAAAGATTCTGGAGTTCAGCTTCTCTCTAAGGGACTGTCTAGTCCCCACTGCAAACTGCAGACATTAAGGTTGGTTTAAGGCCATGCATTTACTGACATTTGTTTGTTTACTTGATTTTGTGGTTAGTTATACACACTTTGGGGCAGGGAAACAAAAATATTCATTATTTATAATGAATTGAGCAGCAGTGGCTCAGGAGGTGAAGAAGCTGTCTAGTAACCAGAGGGTTTCTGGTTCGTGTCTAATCCTTCTGACCCTGTTGAAGTGTCCTTGAGCAAGACGCTGAACCCCAAAGTGCTCCCGATGAGCAGGTTGGCGACTTGCATTGAATGGAATTTTAAATTTGCCCTAACATTAGACAGGTCAATATTTGTCATGCATTCTATTACCTGAAATTTAACTTCTGTGTATACATTAAAGAATAGTACTACTTGCCCACAGGTTACATTAATTAATAATGTGTCTGCATATTTAAATGCAGCATCAAGTAAAATTCAACACCTGTTAGATAGTGTGGGAACAACAGTGGTTTACACTCCAATCTTTCTTTGCATTTGTTGTGTGACAGTCAGCCTTCTCGTGAAGTTTTTATGTTAAGTACATTTAAACAAAAGGTGACCTATTTTTATAGATATTTTGTAAAAATGGTGCTTCTACTGCCTTGGTAAGTTGTCTTTTGTGCTTGACCAAATATGTCATATGTCAGCTGCAATAGTTCTTTGGTCTTTCCTGTCACTGATTGCTCTCCTCCATCTGACTCCAGACAGACCTGTGGAGAGCCATTAGTTTTAATGTATTCTAATTCCATTATGATAATAATTCCACTCGCGCTTCTTTTTGCCTTTGCTTCTTGTAACATGTTCTGCTGAATGCTGTGTGTGGATACTCTGCTGTAACATCCAGAATAAAGAACTGTTATTTCTCCAGTCAGCATCAAGATTTTACCTCCTCTATAGCTAGCTTAAAGGAATACGCCACCCCTAGGTGAAATTGGGTCTCTCCCCGGAAGATGCCGGAAGATGAGGGTTTACAGATGCTGCGTGATGTCTTTGCGCCTGGCAGCGGTGCTTTGCCGGTGCTATGCCCGAAAATAGTTCCAAATCTAAATTGGTCTAGTAAATCCCTTCGTGTTAATTTGCATTGATATTTGTACTCGATGTGAGTACAGGTTACGAGAAATAATTATAAAAAATTATGAGTTATTTGATTCACTTTTGCAACGACATGCTAGCTGGCAGCGCCGGATTACAGCGACTACGCTAAACTAAAGCTAACCGGGCCGTTTCTAGATTAGGACAATGGCTGGGTCGGCTATAAAACGCTTTGGCTCACTCATCCAACTCTAGGGACTGCGGGGAGAGACCCAATTTCACCTAGGGGTGGCGTATTCCTTTAATTGGATTAACATTGGATTTTAAGTCAACTCATGGTTTCTTCATTTTGGAATTAAGAAAACATGTATTGGACATTCTTTAGACTTCCTCCATAACCCCCATTGCGTGTGTGTGTGTGTGTGTGTGTGTCTCAGGCTCAGCAATTTTGGTATCGCAGATGAAGGTCATCCTGGAGCACAGAAGCTGTTCTCTGCTATACTTGAGAATCCTCATCATAAAGTTGAAGCACTTCGGTATGTACTCTAATGAAACATAAATCTCAAGTTTCAGTCTGTATTTGGGTTTAGATATTAACTTACTTGTTTGTTTATTTATTTATTTATTTATTTATTTGTGCAGTTGCATTCTTGTATGTGAGGATATAGGACTGCACGATTATGGTCAAAATGATAATCACGATTATTTTGATCAATATTGAGATCACAATTATTTATCATGATTATTCATTGATCTTAGTGACAAAAAATATTTTTCCCTAAACTGGACTTGCTATCTGGTTCACCCAAATTCGTCCCCCACATTTACTCCCAGGCTTGGAATTTCATAAATTTAGGGGCAAGGCCACTTGTTCTTCAGTTGGACATATTTGGTGGGGGGCAAAGGCCACACCTCAGGGCACCAAGGCCAAAGTTAACTATACAGTAGGCCAGGGGTCCCCAACCTTTTATGTACCATGGACCGGTTTGATTCCCATTTTTTTTTTTCACGGACGGTTGTGCATGCATTAGTCTACTTGAAAAGAACTAGCTCCAGTTATGTATGAACAGTGAAGGTAACAAACTCTTAAAAATGTGAAAAACGTTAACTTGAAGAAGTGAAAATTGAACAATATGAACTATGAAAATTGAACAACTTTGAAGCTACATCTATCAAGTGTGAACATGCTTAACAAAATATGGGAACAAACATGGGAACTAAACGTGCATTACGAATATAATCAGTGGGAGCCCTGTGCTTGTTTCCCTGCAACAAGAAGGTTCCATCTGGGGGTGATGGAAGACAGTGACTCCCTCAGTGTGTTTGAAATGTCCAGTCGATTGCGCAATTTGGTCTTAGTTGCAGTCATTGCAGAAAACCCGACCTCGCATAGATACGTGGTGGGAAAAGGTAGCAACGTTTTCAGCGCTTTTACGACTATCTCGGGATATTCTGCTTTGGTTTTGATCCAAAAACCCACCAGAGAGGTTTCCTCATACACACTCTTAAGACCACCGTCATTTGCAATTTCGAGCAACTGCTCGTCCTCCTGCGCTGACAAGTTGGGACTATTCGGGATATTGACAAATGGGTTGCGGACCCACTCATTGGTTTGCCGTGGATCTTTGGAGGATGGGAAGTAGCCTAACGCTCAAACTCATTTGAAAGCGCAACAAGTTGATCGCGCACCAGCTGCGAGAGAAAGGGCCCTGCCTCAGTCTCTCCCAAAAACCCACTACTGTTTGGAACACCCCGTCCCCATTCATCCCCACAAATCAAGCTTGGCTTTAAATGCAGCGACTTTATCTGCCAGTTTAAAGACAGTCGTCATTCTCCCCTGGAGTGACAGGTTGAGGTCATTAAGCAACCAGAATATGCCACACAGGTAAGCGAGTTTTGACACCCAGTCCTCATCACAAAAATGTGCAGCTAACGGTGACTTTTTTTTCTGTAAGAAATCTCTGCAGCGGCTCACGCAATTCAAACACTCTGGCCAGTGACCTGCTAAAGATGCTTTTTGTTGCTCATTCTAGCAGTTTAGCTAACTTTGTGTGACACTACCGTTCGCCAAGAACTAATCAAGTGAAGTGAGCTGACCTGAGGCTGCGCAGCGCTGAAGGCAATATGTAAAGTGTTGAAGGCGGGACAGACAGACGTAAGAAAATAGACCTTGCAAAATGCAAACATGCGTGCAATCAAACAACTGCATATAGGCCTATGCCATGTAAAAACGTGACATTATTGCGGATTAAATTGAGTTTAGATTGCATGCATTAAAACTCATGTCGTAGGCTACGGCCCGGTTAGGAATGTCCCACGGCCCGGTACTGGGCCGCGGCCCGGTGGTTGGGGACCGCTGCAGTAGGCTACGTAAAAAAGATCAAAGTTATATTTAGCCTATTCAAAGCAGCAGACCTGCATCACAGAATAAAACAGTACAAATGACATGACATGACATATTACATAGAACTGTAAATCATAGAACTGTTTAATATTTACAGATAGCTATATTTAACATTTATTTTCTATTTGCCCTGTTATGAAATCATGTTTTGAACAATTTAAGCACAGTTTAGCTTTAAAAAACTCAAAAAGCCTACATGCATGCTTAGCATTTTGTGATCATTAAGGCTACTTTGACAAACTCTTAGTCAGCTGTATATCCTCTGATTTTATTTACAGATATCCAGGCGATATTTGTAACATTTATTTTGTATTTGGCCTATTATGAAATCATGTATTGAACAATTTAAACACATTGTGAAACCTAAAGCCCAAAGTTGGAGACATGCATGTAGACATTGCTGCAAATTTAATACCCGGATTACTCTGGAATGGCTAACTGTACAGGGGAATGCTTTACACCTTTGTGTTCGGTAAGGTCTGCTGTTTATTCTGATATACGGTTCATGTGTCATGAGTTGAGGGAAAAGTTTGTGAAGTATTCCACCGAAATGAATGGGTAGGGAGATGGGCGCAGAATGTAATATAATTAAATTGCTGTGTGCTGTCACTTTCTCCACTGCGTAAAAGACTAAATTAATTTGCGATGTGAATACTAAGCTTAATTTGCCAGGCCATAGGCTAAATAAAAAAAGCTAGTCGGACGCAAAGCAGAATATTGAAAGAACGGGGCACCAAGGCCACAGTGGCATGTGAAGCTCCGATTTCTTCCTATTTTGTGTAAATTAAAGAGGAAACATACAAATGACTCAATTTAATTTCTAGAAAAATTGAGTGATATGGTTAGTTCTGTCATAATTATGTCAATTTTGTTGCAGATTTGCTGACTGTAAACTCCCAGAGAAGTCCTGTGGAATTGTGGCTGCTGTTCTACAGTCACCAAACTCCCTGAAAGAGCTTGACCTGAGTCACAATGACCTGGGAGATTCTGGAGTTCAGCTTCTCTCTAAGGGAGTGTCTAGTCCCCACTGCAAACTGCACACATTAAGGTTGGTGCAAGGCCTTGCAATTCCTGATAATTGTTAATTGTTTGTTTAATTTGTGTGTGTGTTTGTGTGTGTGTATGTAATGTACATGTGAATGATTGTTGGGTAACACCAGAGGTGGGAGTAAGTCACACATGTGCAAGTCACCAGCAAGTCTTAACCTTCAAGTCTCAAGCAAGTACCCACGTTTTCATTTTAAAATAAGCTACAATAGGCTAGTTATGAACTGCTGGAGTTTTATTTGTAACAGACAAATAGACATTGTATTCATTAAAGCCATACATCTGAAAGGTTTATAGAATAAGATGAAATGTATACGAATAAAAATAAATGTATTTCAAGTAGACCTATTATAAAATAGCCTATTATTGTTTCAATGTGCCTTAAATAGCCTATTATGTAAGCTACATGAAATCATGAAAATATATGCAGACAGTTACACCTGTCCTGACCTGTCACATCTCCAGGGACCCAATAATGTTGAAAAAGTGAACTACGCTGCCGCCGACGTCAATGTTAAACTTTGACAAGCGCGACAGCGCATAGGTTTTAGGAAGGTTTAGGACCGTCAATGCTATATTACATTATACATAAGTCTAACATGTGAAGTAAGCTACTTTGCTATGCTGATTGCTGGCAGTTTGCAAGGCCTACTGACTGTTGTTACTATAGGCTGTAACGTATAACAGGGACGTGATTAAGAGGGAGGAAGAAAGAGAGGCGCTTACTTTAGGTTACATTTGCAACATTTTCGCTAGCATATCAAGATTAAACTTAGACAAGAAAATGTTACACTTTGCCATTTCACACATTTTAACCTAATATCGCTTTAACTAAAAAGCATAATAGATTCAAAGCCAACTCTTAACATGCCTCAAATTTGATATTAGGTTTTTAACACGACTAACTTCTGACGGATGAAAATCAACGTGGTGATGGTTATGTTGCTAATTTGCGCACTTGCAGACTGCTGTTCATTTCTCCTTTGAGTTGTCACATACATCATCTGTGTATCTAAACATTATTATGTTTTGGTATAAACATAGAGCCTTCCATATTTGCAAGTTAGCCTACCTCAGTCTGTCTCATTTGATCTGGCACATGGTGTTGGTCTGTCGCGTCACTTGGTAACAATGACAGGTTCGCTCGCGTAACGCTTGCAACACCTAAGCAGATTTTCTAAAATCGTAAAGTTAAGAAATACTACACATTTGATGCTGTTTATCTCATTTGTAAATGGTGCACTGTCACTTTAAGCCCATTGTGTGCCACGGTCCACACGTTCTCATAATGATCTTTTTTTACCAGCTCCATTCAAATATAGCCTATGGCTAGTCCACAAACTCAAACATTGTTTGTGCCACATGTATAGCACAATATTAACAATGATAAGCATGCTATTAAGTTGGCAAAAACAGCTTTCATTCCTTTGGATAGAGAAGCATGTATGACATGATGCTTGCTTGACATTTTCTGTTTGCAGTTAAAAGTGAATTATGAGCCTGGTAGCCACCTAGCTACAGTAGCTGAGTGGAATGTGTTTCAATCGGCATATCATGTGCTTCATGTAAATAAATTATTGAATACTTCAAGACTCACCAGTTCCATTACACAAAGGCAAAGACAACTCTTCATATTCTTGTCCACTTTCCAAATCACAGTGAGTGCAGCTAGTATGTCATAGTGACCTGGATCTTATAGTTTATAACAGTAGGCTAGTGAGAACCGGATAAATTCACAATCTCCTCTAATCTCGTATTTGTTGCCTTCACGATTTCCTTTTATACGTTTCTTATATTTAAAAGAAGATATCAATCATCAACAATGACAAGCCAGCTGAAACCTGTACCTGTACTCGTTTTCTCTCCCTCTCGTGCGTGCTTAGATGCGTTCTCAATTAAATGCAGTAGGCTAGCATAACAAGAGTGCAAATCAGTTTGCAGTAAAGCTACTAGTTATTGGCTAAATGTTGGTCCTTCCTGTGTCTTTTGGTGTCCTACACACAGTGTGTAACGCGTGTGGGGGTAGCGGCAGCACTGAACTGTGCTCTGGCCGCTTGTCTCCGCTATTTATTTTTTAGTCGCGGAGGGAAAGCGTCTCTGGGGTGACGGGTCCACGATCAGGAAATTTAGTTTTTGATTCGAGACATGTGAAGTCATCACAAGTCAAAGAGGCAAAGTCCGAGTCAAGTCTCGAGTGAATAGCATTCAAGTCGAAGTCGAGTCGCAAGTCATGGCGAATTTTATCAAGTCAAGTCTGAAGTCATTAAAATTATGACTCGAGTACTCGAGTCCAAGTCATGTGACTCGAGTCCACATGTCTGCCGTTCACCCTGTTAAGAGTTGAGGGCAATTCCGTGCAAAGGTCATCCTTACCATGGAAAAAAAAGTTGTGCATACGCAAATAGAACTGTTGTTAAAATCTTGAACTGTTGTTAAAATAATTTATAAGGCTTTTGTTTTTAAGTCAGCAAATTCCATGGCCATGTCACATCCATAACGTTTTATAGGAAAAGTTTATGCTACACATACAGTGTTGATGCGACAATGTCCATAGTGTCTGTGCAAAGCTGATTTATATCAATGTAAAGTGTGATGACCAAATTGTGCCCCTTTCTTACTTTTAAAACCTTTAATGGTGCGTTAGGGATGTGACGTTATGGATGTTACATAATGTGAATTTACAAGACTGGAGACTTTATTATACCTCAAAACCGATAAAACGTCTGTTGTGGTGGCATGTCAGTTTCAACACATTTCACCTTAGTGTTTACAATTGACATTTCAAAGATTATTAGGTTGATCAAAACCACAGGGAGGCCTTGCCTAACCATTAGCAAAACAAACATAATATTAAAATACCTCCAGTGATCAGCCTAGCCATAGCCTATTTTCAAGTGGCCTAATAACGAAAATCTGAGCGATTATCTTCCTGTAACTGTCATGCTGTTGTTGTACAGTAACTGGATTATCGTGTTAGCTGGTGAAGATGGCTGACTTTGCAGCTGGAGTTAACATAGCAACCTCCTTCTGTTGCAGATCTGTTCAGCCTGCCGTTCATGTCTGCTTAACACAGTTTAATTTTAAATGTGACGTGATATGCCAGCATTTGAAGTGCCAGGTCCTCTGTAGCTAATACCCACAGAGTAACATGAGTAACGGCAGCAATAAACTAGATGTACCGCATAGCGGTACAAAATATGACCGCCTCTCAGTCCTGCATATTCTCTTCGCAAAAATAAATCACGCTTGTCAATTTCTCTCCATCTCCTACTCCTGCAACTCATGTGCATGTAAATGAATGTGTGCATATGTGAGTTTGCTTTTGTTTATAAGAGTGTGTGTGTGTGTGCATGTGCATATGCGTGCCTGTGTTTGTGTGTGCGTGCGTGTGTTTGCATGCGCACATGCATATGCGTGCCTGTGTGTGTTTATGTGTCTGCATTCATGTGGGTGGGTGTTTGTGCATGTGTGTGTGTGTGTGTGCTTGCCTGTCTGTATGTGTTTATGTGTGTGTTTGTGCATGTGTGTGTGTGTGTGCAACTGTGCGTGTGTGTGTGTGTGTGTGTGCATGTGCATGTGTGTGCATGTGCGCGTGCATGTACTTTATGAGTGCAAATCACAAATGAGTGGGTATGGGTTAGTTTGATGCGGGCTCTTGAGACTAACATACCATAAATATTTTGTCATCTTGGGTGCAACGGTTCAGGTAGGGCTAGTTATTTAGGGGAGTGGCCACCAAGTTTCATGTTCCCTGGTGTTTCAATAATCCGGGAATCACTGACCAAAATTGATGACGGTAAAAGAAAAAAAAAATTTTTTTTTTATATTTTAAATGACTTGTTGTCCTGATCTTAGTGGGCACCGAGGAAGCAATAATTTCATTGCTAGTTTTTCATGATTACTATTTCAATTATTTCATATCAAAATTTACTACTTAATTATGTGTTTCATGTAGTTTGTCGAGGACTGGTTCAGACACGTCACATCCATAATGTGAAAGTCACATCCATAATGCCAGTTTTTCGTACATAATGCATTACGAAAATGATGCATAGTTTCAAAAACACACTTTTTGTGTTCATTCAAGTCTCCTTCATGCTACATATATCATAGTTTTGGCAGTTTCCTTCAAAATTCACAGAGTTTTAGAAAACCTGTAATCTCTCAAGTGTGTCCATTTCATGTCACATCCATAACGCTGATAAAATGCCTTGTATTCTTAGGATGAAATTGATTATATTAAATTTGAGGATTTCTTAGTATTCAGAGGACAGAGGTTACATTAAGTTATGCAAATGAATTCACTGATACTAATTTTGCCCCCACTCTAAAGCATTTTGTTTACCAATATGAGTCCAATTGTCACATCCATAATGCTGGAATTGCCCTTGATGAACCACTGAAACAATTTTGGAAACATTATTTTAAGGTACAAAAAACTCTTTGGTGTTGCTTTAATATCTATGAAAAAATAAAAAGTCAAGTAATTTCAAGTCATTTGTCTCAAGTCTAAGTCAAGTCTCAAGTCATGAGTAGCAAGTCATCAAATATCAAATACATGTTGATCAAGCAAGTCTCAAATCCTAAAAAAAGTGACTCGAGGCAAGTCATGTGACTCAAGTCCCCCATGTCTGGGTAACACTTTACTTGACAGTAGACATAAGAGTGACATTTCGACACAAGAGCGTCATCTCATTGAGATGGGGTCTGGGAACTACACATTAATTTTCTCGTATTTGAGACGCGGTTTACGAAGGTTTACGAATGCCCAGAGTCGTTTATTGAACGCTACGAATGTCTAGCAAATGCGTCTATGTAGCTCATAGCCACATTGGTGTGTTGCATAGATGTCATCATCGTCTTGCTTTCCCCCCTCCATTCTGTGAGTGGTTCCTTCTTTGAGATGAAAATCATGTCCATAGAATCCAGGCTGCCTAGCAGTGCAAATAAAATAGCATGCAAGGCAGCACGGGGAAATCCAGGCTAAAACCTAAACCTTACTTGTTATGACAAAAATCCGAATGTTGCTAATAACAGAAGCGTTATATCATACACGTTTATGACTCGTTTATGACATGTTCATGACTGTGTCATGTCACTTTTATGTTGACGCTGAAGTAAAGTGTAACCGATTTTTGTACTGCCATTACAGGGGAATAATGTCTCTTGATTATGTTGATTTAATGGTGCACTAAACATTTTTTCTCCTGTTGTTATGTAGACTTGCTGAATGCAAACTCTCAGAGAAGTCCTGTGGAATTGTGGCTACTGTTCTACAGTCACCAAACTCCCTGATAGAGCTGGACATGAGTCACAATGACCTGGGAGATTCTGGAGTTCAGTTTCTCTCTAAGAGAGTGTCTAGTCCCCACTGTAAACTGCAGACATTAAGGTTGGTGCAAGGCCATGCATTTCCTGATATTGTTTACTTGTTTGTTTAATTTGTGTGTGTATGTGTGTGTGTAGGTATAATGTACATGTGAATGATTTTTGTACTGTCATTACAGGGGAATAATGTCTCTTGATTATGTTGATTTAATGGTGCACTGTTCAAACAGTATCCCTTTCATTTATCCATCTCTGTAATATTTTCTTTTTTCTCATGATGTTTTGTAGACTTGCTGAATGCAAACTCTCAGAAAAGTCCTGTGGAATTGTGGCTACGATTCTACAGTCACCAAACTCCCTGAAAAAGCTGGACATGAGTCACAATGACCTGCAAAATTCTGGAGTTCAGCTTCTCTCTAAGGGACTATCTAGTCCCCACTGTAAACTGCAGACGTTAAGGTTGGTGTAAGGCCATGCATTTCCCGATATTTTTTTATTGTATTTGTTTGTTTCCTTAATTGTTGTTGTTGAGTAATAGTGACAGGGAAACAATAATATATGCAAGTCGTTCAGCCCTTCATAGCATTAACCCTGAAAGTGTCTTTTTCAATACATTTAGCTAATGCAGAATTAATGACATTACAGATAAACCTTAGCCAATGCCATCATATTGTCATAGAACAGATAAGCTGATACCAGTCAACAAATGTGTAACAATATATGTAACAATATATCTTCCATTTATTCATGTTATCTTTTGTTGTGTTCTTATGCAGGCTTGTTGACTGTAAGCTCACAGAAAAATTGTGTGAGACTGTAGCTTCAGTTCTACAGTCACCAAACTCCCTGCTACAGCTGGACGTGAGTGACAATGACCTGGGGGATTCTGGAGTTCAGCTCCTCTCTAAGGGACTGTCCAGTTCCAACAGCATACTGCAGATATTAAGGTTGGAATAAGCCCTTGCATGCATTTATTAATTAGCCAAATATTGTCTGATACCGATGTTAGGCCAATATGTCAT
The DNA here is from genome assembly GCF_046254945.1 of Alosa pseudoharengus. NCBI lineage: Eukaryota > Metazoa > Chordata > Actinopteri > Clupeiformes > Clupeidae > Alosa > Alosa pseudoharengus. Next base: position 1,840,730 of record NW_027468564.1, on the reverse strand, counting down.
TCATTACATCGGACTTGTAACCGGAGGGTTGCCGGTTCGAACCCCGATCAGTTGGCACGGCAGAAGTGCCCTTGAGCAAGGCACCTAACCCCTCACTGCTCCCTGAGCGCCGCTGTTGTTGCAGGCAGCTCACTGCGCCGGGATTAGTGTGTGCTTCACCTCACTGTGTGCTCACTGTGTGCTGAGTGTGTTTCACTAATACACGGATTGGGATAAATGCAGAGACCAAATTGCCCTCACGGGGATCAAAAGAGTTTATATATACTTATACATACTTATATATAGTGTTGCACGGTGTATCGATACTAAAAAGGTATCACAATGCCTTCACGCAAAAAACGATACGATTTCCGACGTTTTTAGAATCGATACTTTATTAAAATGAACGTTCTGTGTCTGCGTGAACTGCTCTCACTGCTCCTTGCACGCATCTAGGCAAGTGGGCGTGTCAAGCAGGCAGCTCTGAGTGAGTGAGTGTGCAGCCAACGTCAACATAGTTGTTTGCCGACAGTCCTCGGCCTTGTGGATAAAACAAAAGGTGAAGTGAAATCTGCAACTATTTCGGATAGGCTACATTGCAAATAGTGAAGGCAAGCCATCAGGTACACAGAGGCCGCATGGAACTTGGCTAAACACCTCGCAGACATATCCCAACATTTTTGTTCAAAGAACAACAGGTTAACAAATATGCTACAGAAAACACGGCTACATGGTTAGTGCCAAGTTCTTCTCTTCTGTTTTAGTCTAGCCTAAGTGAAACGAGTATGGTTCTCTGGGATAAAGCGAACCTTTCTTCATCAATCAATTTTGACGAGACATAACGAGCTGTAATCATAGTGTGCTAACGTGATGAAAGCGCAATGTTCACGCCAGAATAACATTACCATAACTTGTAAACAATCTATTTCATGTTCGGTCAGTACTACTGGTAATATTACCCAGCGGGCACCGTGATGTCAATTTGATGTCAAGAATTAGTCAAGGTTTTGACCACCATGTTGAGCATCTATAATTTCATATTATTTTAGCATTACAAGCTATGGCTTGCTTGTGGTTGTAAAGATGTCCAACAAGGGATCAATCTAACATGTAGTCACTGGTCTATAAACTTGGGTCAATATGATTGATGTTAAATCAACGTTGATTTGATATCAAGAAAAAAGGCATAGGAAAAAGGGCGTCAAAATGATATGGAATTGACGTCATTGAATTGACCACCATATGAGAACCAATAATGTTAATAATCTTAATAGTAGTAATAATAGCCCACTAGGCTAATGTTACTATTGTTTTGACACTTCTACCAACCAGTCTGGTAATATAACAGACTAAAATGCCAACAGTAATCATTTTCACGATTGTTTTTAACGGATGCTTATCACCGCTTGATAAGCACATGCGCACACACAGCAATTCCCATCCCCCACCCCTAATCAAATTCAAATTCGCGCAGCACTCTAGAATCTTCGCTGAGTTTGCTCCTTTTCAACTGCAGTCACCAGTGACTTCAACAATCAACCGTCACTTTTCTGTCATGCCTCTGACTGAATGTGTAAGCTGTACAAACTCTGCCGTCATCATATCCCAGGTAAGAATTACAGTTCTTTTGTATGCCAATTGAAAACGTGTATTTATTCGAAATATATTGTTTTCATAATGGAATGTTAATCAAAGGCGTTAGTCATGTTTAGAATTAGCTAGTGAGCTAACGCTAGCGATGTTAGCTGTTAATGTTAACTTTTCCAGTAGCAGACTAACTTCACTATTATGTGGAATATCTGTTTGTTTGCCTGTTTGTCTGTTTGTTAGTTTTAGAATGAAATATCAGGCGCAAGTAAGTTAGCTATACATTTAAAGTAACGTTAGCTACATTTAAAACGGCTGTTACCATGCAGGCTAGCAGACACAGATGAAAGTTGTTAACGTTAGAATTAATAACGGTTAACGTTAGCTCTGCCTTGCGAACTTCCATGGGACATAGGTAACGTTAGGTCACTGTATTTAAACTTAATACATGTAGTGCTAGTGTTGATACATAATATAGTGTTGCTATAACTGCAAAGAGTTCCTGTATGAATTAAGTAATATATATATATCAGTTATCTACCCACTGATTTAAGGAACTGCAGTTTAATATAGCCATGTTCATTAACAGACCTGTCATTTAATGGATGTGATGGGTGGGTGGCACCTCAATATCATGCCTACAAGTAAAGGGATCTTTAGTTTGTGAAGGGTAGTGTTAGGCTACATGTTCTTCATTTCATAGCCCTTATTTGCCCCTTGTTTGATGTACCTGACTTGCTCTGAGGCATGTGTTAAGATGCATGTGAGTGTAGTAGTGCTTCAGTGATGGTCTTTTCATGTTCTGTGTGTTTTGCAACATATTAATCTTAGTCTCCCTCTGTTTGCAGGTGGTGTGTTGTGAGGATTGCTGCAGTAAGAACACTGAGTGCATTCTGGAATATTCCAAATGTGTGCCACGTCCAAGCTCGCAAGAGAGTTCACTCACCAGGTAAAGACACACACACACACACACAATGTTATTTTGAAGTATTAAAAAACATTGTTGTTTTAGAATTTTCGAACGAAATGGTTGGTAATTAGCACGTTTACGAGTATAGTTTACATTCCAGTATGATGGCAGAAGTGTCTTTGTGTACTGTGTGCCAAAACTATACTATTTAGCATGGTTGTGCAGCTACTTCAAATACTGTAAGTATTGTAATTTATCTACATATAACACTACCGTTAAGCGTGGGAAAAAAGTGGAGGTGGGGGTGGGGCGGGGATTGCATGGAAGGAGATGCATGCTATTTCAAGAGTTGAACACCCATTCACTTTACTTTTTTAGCACAGTTAATTTGGACTAAATGCATCAGTTTTTCGTTTTTTTTTTTTTTTTTTACATGGGTTCCTCTGAAAAATCAAAAACTTTACAATAAACTCATATTTTTGTTCAGTCTCTCTCAAATTTGAAGGGTTTGTTACATAAACCATATATTTTTTGCATAAAACGTAAAAACTACTGCTAACGTAACGTTAATTTACCCACTGCATTACAGATATTGGTTTGTACCATCACTGTATTCAAGAGTTCGATGATGGAGAAAGTGAACTTTCTTTTGAGATTACACCTATCAAAGATTGTAGCCTTTACCGAAATAGTCACGCTGCCCCTCCATTTCAATTGTTGATGCGCCAAAAGTAGACCTATCATGCTTATCAAGTGTAACTCTCTGAAGACATCCTTAACTTGTGAGTGTTGGAATTGTTGCTAGGTAGTTCATTTAAGTTCACTCAAAATGTCAGGCCGATTGTATGGTGTGTGCGTCTCGTCACTGCTATGGCGCGTTTACATGTTATCTGTCACTGCAAGCACGTTCTATACTCAACGTCGTCCATCCTTGCAAATGGGTTCAAGTGAGGACATAAGAGTTAAGTTGTAAACAATTGTAAAAATGATTGCCATAATCTGATTACACTCAAAAGACGTCTGGTTTTGGTACTCTACAAATTAATGTTTTACTTTTGTTATACAATGTTAATGGTATACAGATTAAAACATGTTTTCAGTGTCTCTTTAGCTACTTCTAACACGCATGCCTCTTCCATGAATAGGCGCTCTTAGCCTGGCTAACGTCAGACCTCATTGAGATAGGGTCTGGGAATTAGACATTAATTTTCTCGTATTTGAAACATGGTTTACGAATGCCCAGAGCCGTTTATTGGGCGCTACGAATGTCTATCAAATGCGTCTGTACATAGCTCATAACGGCTTCGCCGTGTCGTCATCGTCTTGCTGCCCTCCCTCCGTTCTGTGATTGGTTCCTTCGTTGAGGTGAAAACGAAGTCCATAGAATCCAGGCTGCCTAGCAGCGTGAATAAAATCGCGTGCGTAAGGCAGCATGGGAAAACCCAGGCTAAGGCACTCTAGTCCTTGAGCCACCCCCTAGTCCACCCACCCACCTACCCATCCGCCCCCCGGAAAAAAACAAAAAAAACTTGGGGGTGTCACTCCCGGGATTTTAAAAACAATTCTAGTTGCTCAACATCATGTCTGATTAGCAATAACTCTGCTATGAAACAGAGACATTACATTTTCTGGTCAGTGAGGTTTAAATTAATTAGTTCCTGAATCCTATCCCATTTAATGTGACTTCAGAGGGCTTGAGAGGGATAGGATTTAAACCGTGGCGGACCGCCATGCTTAAATAAATGTAGAGGAAACACTGGATATTCCTTTCCTTGTTCTACAACAACAACCTAATAACATGATCATGCTGATGGCTGATAGCTTTTGCTCTTCCCAAATACAAGTAGCCTGGTGAGATGTTTGCAACTACATTACTTTTTATCAATCCAGTTGCAGCAGGCCTAGTTCCAAACCACAATTGTTGAACTGTGATGAACTGCCCTATTTGTGATTGTTTTTAGAGATTCTAGAGGTTTTATACTAGTGCTGCCACTAACAACTAATAACTAATTTTGTTGTATAACTCGCACTCCTCCTTGTCCACAGGTGGCAGCAGTGCGGTGGAGGCAGAGTGGCAGCAGTACGGTGAAGGCAGAGTGGCAGCAGAGCCTAAACAAAACAGTCTTCAGCCCTTGGAACCGCACCTGGCTCTTTGGCCCCAAGAACAAACCTTCCCGTCATAGGTGCCTCTGATAGTGCATCACTCACAAGAATGGTAACAAGAATGCACTTAAAGAATGCCCTGGCAGGAGCATCACATATGAATACTTTCACAGACAGTTGAAGTGCTTTACCTCCATGAACAATGCCATCTTGCTGTAACTGCTGCAACTCCTGGAGAAAGTCACTTAAGTACTCTTCCTCTGAATTTGGTTTAGCAACTCCACAGTAGATGGCCACAATGAAAGGAGCAAAGTTGTGAAAGTTGCAGAGTATGGGCCACATTTGGAAGTTGGAGGATTTAAAAAGTGGCACACCATCAATGTTAAAGCACAAATGTAGGTGCTCAACGATTCCTGGATGCTGAGACAAACGTTTGGTTTTGGAGTAGCATTGTCGAGAATGGTCAGAAAAATCTACCAAAAAGTTTGTAAATTAAAGGATGGAAAAAGTATGGGATTTTAAAATAGAAAATGTGTAGGAACCCTGTTAAAAGAAACCTTTTCTCTGTCTCTCCATTCAACTGGATCTCTCAATGTTCTCCAACATTCCATTACTTGTTACTACATTGTACATGTTGTCATACATTGTTCATATTTAGCCATATTTATTCTGCCCTTATAAGATAACTACTAATACACTGCACATATTTAATTTATATTACTCTAAACCACCTTCTATAAACCAACTGTATACTACTGTCTACACGGCACTGTGTCTTGTCCTGTATATGCACCACCTGTCTATACTTTGTATATCACTTTTCTGCTTTTTTGCACTTCTAGTTAGACACAAACTGCATTTTGTTGTCTTTGTACTTGTATTCTGCACAAATAATCAAAATATATGTAAATAAATGCTGATGTGATTTTAACATCAATGTTTGTCGCATTTATGTTTATTTGACATTGAAGCTTGATATTGAATGATATCAAAACAACATCAACATCTTGACATCAAATAGATGTAGAATTGACATCAAATGCCAACAAAGCTTGACATGGAAATTACATCTTGATGTAGAATAAATGTTGAATTGACATCGAAGCTTGACATTGAATGATATCAGAATAGCATCAAAACGACATCAACATCATGACATCTTGATGTCAAATAAATGTCAAATTGACATCAAAGCTTGACATGGAATGATATCAGAATAGCATCAAAACCACATCAACATCTTGACGTCAAATAAATGTTGAATTGACATCAAATGCCAACAAAGTATGACATCAAAATAACATCAAAACGAAATCGCGGAGGTCAAAATCTTGACGTCAAATTGACATCAGTACATTGACGTCGATACAACTTTCATTCTAGACCTGTTTCTAGACGTAATTTTGACGTCGATGTTTGATGTCATATTGATGTTGAATTGACATCAAATGCCCACTGGGTAGTCATGGCATGTAGACTGCAATTTGTTCAATAAGTATTGCCCAGATGTAGGATAGGCTACCCGAAATGTGCTAATTAAAGCCCACAGCATATAATACCACCAAAGCGTGTTGAGTCCTAATACCGTAAAACTTAAAATAAAAATTAAATAAAATAATTAAAATAATAGCCGAGTCCCAAATGGACGCCTGTCTCTTTTAAACGCCTGGCGTGGCTACAGGTTTGGGTTAAAAGCCAATAGTCTCCAATAGACGCCTGGTCTGTTTTTTAGTTCCGGGTTGTATTAAAACCCGTCAGATCGTCTGTTTTAAGCCCGTTGCAGAAAGGAGTTCCCAGTCAGCACACATACCTCTCCAAGACGCATGGAAAAGAACTGAACAGCTTAATTACATCGCGTTCCATTTAGAACATCTTATTTTGATCTTACAAACAGCGGCGGCATCTCACTGTCAATGCGTGTCGTAGTTTTACATCTACTGGAGATCTTGTTTTAATTATGATCGCGTTCCATTTAGAACGTCTTATTGGGTGTGAATTAGATGCTGCACGTCGTTGCAAGCCGTCGCAAAGCATTCACCATGTCTAGTCACATTTGCAAGGTTTTAGAATGTTGCATCAAGTTGCTGTAATAGAATGTTCCAGCTCATCTCGTTGCGAATCTTTGGTGTGATTTGGGCTTGAGTATGGTGCAGACTGAGTGCGCACGCTAACGTTATGATTAGATGGCATTAAAAGACTGCGGTCGGGAAAAGCTAAAGTTCCAAATTCTATAACCTTTTTCAATATGAGCTATGCCTATATGTCCGACTTCGTCATCGTTCAATTCATCCCTTGTGTTTAAAATTTGCGGATAGGCCTATGGTAAGCTTGTTTTTATGCTGGCAACAAAACAAAAAGGTTCGCGAACGTATTCTTTGTTCTAAATGTACTGCCATGGCGATAAAGAGAAAGAAATAGGCTATGATTTGAAATGTAAGCTGACTGTTGCCAAATTTGCCAAATAAAATACGGGAAAAGCATATGGTTCATGTTCTCTCATGCTGTTTCATTCATGCTGAAAAGGAGGGAGAATGCAACATTACGCATGTTCCATTTTTGCATAAATAATTACTGAACGGTTTTGGTCATGGCTGATAATGCAACTGCATTTGACAAAGGACAATATAGGCTAGGTTGCTAGTGACAAAATATATGCTTTCAGTGTGATACGATCTCTTTGTAAATTACTTTTGATTAAAAAGTGTTTAATCTGTTCTGGCTATCCCCGCTATTTGGATCTTACTGTTTCTCACTCAATGAACAACACCTCAACACTAAATGCATGATGATCTATAATTGTCATTAGATAGCCTAGTCATATAGGTAAACATTCGGTGTGTTTGAAATAATTAATTTGGTAATATTTTCCATCTTTGCAGAGGAAAAGTTTTGTGTAAAGGGAATTAAAGGCCTGTCTCATATGGACGCCTGTCTCTAATACTAGCCGGTGCAGTTTGGCGATTTGGGAAAATAAAAGCCTGGGCTATTATTTGGAGTTTTACGGTAATAATAGCAGCTTATTGTTACGTGGTAGCAAATCATCTTATCAAAGAAATAGACCTAATGTAGGAATGTACACAGACATATTGCAACAGGTAATGGTGTAGGCCTATCTGACGAAGACCTGAGTGGTTGGAACGTCGTACTTGTACACTGGGCGTAAAGAAGACTATCCTCACATTTTTCCCTTTGCAACTGTCAAAGAAATCCCATGAACACGGGAAGGCCTCGGGTAGCCTATACTGTACATCAGATGGCCTAAAGATTAGGCCCCTCTGCATAGCATTCAGTGATTTGCATGCAGTAATTTCAACACTGACCTTGATCTAGCCTAGTTTGGCTATTTAAAGCTACTTTATTGCCAAAACACAACACAATGTAAATTAACTATAACAAACAATAAAGGACTTACTCACACAAAGTAGGCCTACTATTTTACTGACTATAAAAATAATAATTATGTAGGAAGTTTAGAAACCAGAATTGACCTGCACACTACAAAAGTGCACCAAATTCAACACAAATGACTCCATACACTTGGAGGAGGTATGAGTCCTTTCTTTTCCAGATATCTTAGGATTTCGCCGTAGTATCGTTTCAGTGTCGAGCATCGTGATCCTTATGGCAGGTATCGATAATTTTGGTATTGTGACGACACTACTTATATACATCTTATTAAAACCTTTCAGATTTGTGTGCGTGTGTGTGTGTGTGTGTGTGGGTGTGATCTATGTCATTACAGGAGAATAATGTCTCCTAGTTATGTTGATTATTGTTACGGCCGGCTCAGAGGCCGCAACATAAAATGGAGACGGAAATCAGAGTTATTAATAGTAATTAGAGAATTCTATTTCATTAAATGATAATTCGGATTAATGCCACATTGACTCCAGATCCGTGGTGTGCACATTCCGTCACAGCTGTGGTAGGGTTGTGCCGATGGACGATATCATCGTCCATCGTGATGGTTGACAGGCATCACGATGGAAAGCAACCATCGTGATGCCACGCCCCCACATGCCAGTCACTAATTCCTGCTGTAACAGGCTAAAACATAAAAAATCCTTTCCCTGAAAATGAAATTGAGCCTACTTTAAAGGCTGTCAACCAAGCAGTTATCACGTATTAGTCTACCATCTTATAAAAGACTTATTAGTCTACCCTCTTATTCAAATAATTCCTGACTGTGACGTGAATGTGTAGCCTAATTGTCTTTTTGTAGCCTATATCAGTGGCCGGGGCCCCCTGGGGGGCCGCGAGGGGGTGCCAGGGGGGCCTCAGCAAGTTGGAGGGAAAAATAAAAGCAAGAAATAAATACATTTGAAACATTTAAAATATACTATGAGGGTTGTTATACAATGCCATTATAATAATGTGACGCATATCTGAACATATTTCCCATGATAATGACTGGGAATAATAGTAGAGTGATGGCTCTCATATAGCAGAAAGCCCCAAATAAGGCCATAAGCCCATGTTGAGGACATGAAGACCCCTGTAGTCATGGTAGTCATATTGATAGTAGTCATGGTGGTAGTAGCACTGGTGTTAGCAGTCTCATTCTTCCTGTGTTACACACAGAGCAGGAAGCATGGCAGGTTTTGACACCCTACCACACACACACGTACACGCATGTATAACCACACACATTCACACTTTTGACACACACACATGCCAAAACATATGAGGGTTGTTATACAATGCCATTATAATAATGTGATGCATATCTGAACATATTTCCCATGATAATGACTGGGAATAATACTGCCCTACAAAGGCAAAAGGCAGTAACTGACCAGAGTGTCAAACTGAGAAAAATGACTTTAAAGTTTTTTGTTTTGTCTACACAAATGTATTATAGGTAGAGCAATGAAAATCTGGTGAATTGTTGCCCTGATGAAGAAATGTGTGTATATAAAAAAACTTGTGCTCAAAGTTGACCTTTGACCCTTATTTGTCAGATACTGTACTCTGCCTTTGTATTATGTACTAAAAATAAGGAGTCGTGCAAAGGCAAAAGGCAGTAACTGACATATAATCAATATTTGCTACCAAAAGCAGAGTATGGTAACTGTACTTGCACGTCAAAGAACAAAGCCAAAGAACAGTAACTGCAGTTGTGGCTCTCTGCCATGGTTGCTTGTATGGTTTTGGGAGTTACGGTGAACACAACCCTCTATTTTTTTTAAAAAAAACAGTCAAATTGAGTATAGATATTTATCCACATGATAAAGGAAGTCTTTAATATCCCAAAAATGACTAACTCATTTTCGACCAAAAATGCAGTTACTGCCTTTTGGCTTTGTAGGGCAGAATAGTAGAGTGATGGCTCTCGTATAGCAGAAAGCCCCAAATAAAAATTTTACAGACTGTATGCTCCATCGCAATGTGGTTGTGGCTAAAATAATTATTAGATTAGCTTAATGTATTTTTACATTTGCCGTAGTATTGTCGATGGGTTTAATTAATAAAACATCATGGGGGTCCTTGGCCAGAACCTAGTGGTATTTGGGGGGCCTTGTCGTGGAAAAGTTTGGGAACCCCTGGCCTATATGTCTCGCAGGCCTATAGCCTACATTGGACGTAATAGGTAGCCTAATGTTTTAGCAGAAAATATAGATTTATTATTGTTTGGCTACGACTAGGACTAGCGCTCAAATATTTTTGCAAGGCTACAGCGAGCGCCAAATGCGTCCTTTCGACTTTGTATATGATAGTGCATATCCCCTACACCATTGCTGTTTGGTTTTACGAGTCATTGATTTAATCAACCACCTACGGTGTGGTTCAGCAAAACAAATCGTGAGTTTAGAATTATAAGGTTCTATCTCCACTTTTGGTCGAAATTGAGTTTTTGACATAATCTGATTCATTAGGTGTTTATTAATGCCTGTGTGGTGTTACTTTTTTAGTCAGTTATTAATAAAATAAAAAGGTTCCATCTCACAAAACATAAACCGAGTTGGGATTATAAAGTTCTATCTCCAGTAGATTCAATATCCAATCAAAATCCTGAATGAACACGGATGGACCAATCAAAACCCACCTCTTAGCTCTGTAGCCTGGACACAGGGCTAAGGGCTGGACATTAGCCTGGACATTTGAAACCGGAGATGGCGCCCAAAAGATGTAAATGTACAGACGTCAGTACTAGAAGAGATCGGTAAGTTGAAGCACATAGAGCTGGTATACAATACTAAATTTACAAATCATTATCTAACTAATGTAAACCAGTTTGTTTGCCAAGGTAGCTAGCTAGCTAGTTTAGCATTAGCAAATGTTAGCATTAGTTTGCTAGCGAATGTTAGCATTAGCTTGCTAGCTCACCAACAGCTCGCTTACAGTTTTGCACCTGTAAATCTATGTATGGGACAAATAAACATCCTTGTATCCTTGTAGATGGGGAAACTGCAGCTTATCTAACATAACGCCAATTTCTAACTTTACTCCCCTTCCATAAATGCAAGCTAGCTAGCTGCTAGCTTTTTAAGCTTGCTAGATTATTGGTGTCTTGATGACTGCAGCCTAATATAATGCCAATTTCTAACTTACTCCCCTTCCATAAATGCAAGCTAACTAGCTTTTTAAGCTTGCTAGATTATTGGTGTCTTGATAAAAGTTGCCCCATTTATATCAGGATAATAATTAAATTGTTTTTGTTACAGAAATGATAGTGGTGAAAGTCCTCCAAAGAGAGTGGGAGCGGCAAAGAGGACAGCAGAATCTAGTGGTGGGTGCTTCTATAGATGGGTGGAATTTCTGTCTCATAGTTTAACACTATCTTGTCAAATAAATTAACAATGTGTTTTTAAAAAGTGTTTAATGATGTTTAGTAACAGTGTGTGTAGGGGGGGGGTATATGGGTGGAGAGGAGGGGATGTCAAGAGTGGAGGATTTAAAAAAGAACCTAATGAATTACAACAATACATTATTGATTAGAAGTGTGTTTAGAACGTTTTTAATGAAATAAATGAACACTGTTTTTAAAATGTTTCAGAGCACAGAGGGGGTGGGGGTGGAAAGGGATGAAAACATAACAGTCATGATGTTACACAATATTTTGTATGCTTTAATCTACTAAATGAACAGTTTTTAATGTATAAGATGCTTCCTAAAGGTTTTTACAGAGGAGTTGTGGTGGACAGAGGGGTGGGTGTATGTGAAGTAAACATTTTTTTGTTTAGCTGTAATTTTCCATGTCCATGTTCTTTGAAAATAAAAATAAAATATTTTTTTCTTACAAACTTGCTTTGATGTATACTATACTATTATATATTATATTATATACTACAAGCTGTGTGCTTGTATTAAACATATATAAATTGATTAAAATCAATGGTTATATACATTTATTCTTTGAAATGTAGGGTTTTATTTGCAAAAGTGGAGATAGAACCTTATAATTCTGAACAGAATCAGAGCTCTCAGAATTATAAGGTTCTATCTCCATTTGGGCCATCTTAAAAAATCCCATTTCCAAATGTGTCAGCATTTAGATATTCTATCCTCAAAGTACCTGTAGGGTGATGGTCTTGTTGAGCTATAATAGTAGATTATACTACATAACAGTTTTGCCAGCTGGGATGTAAAAACTTTGATGCTCAATATCTCAGAACTACCCTAAACGGAGATAGAACCTTATAATTCTAAGCTCACGAAATGATATAAAAGTAGGCCTAGGCTATATTACGGTATGGTTCAGCGAAACAAAGATAAAAGTAGGCTATATTAGACGAAACAGTGCATGGCAGACACATTTAGAATGACCGCAAAGTGCATACAGGGGATAGTTTTTAGGCTACCCAAACCAAATACATGGCAAACTACATAAATAGTCAAGTTACAGTCAACTTTGCAGCATCTGTGCTGAATTGCATCGTCTGTTTTGGCGAAAGCGACTGTGGGAGGGGCCGAGGGAGGAGAAATTATCATATGAGGAAAACGCCGTCTTTGACGCGTTGACGCTTTGTGCACACAAATATGGCATAAAAGACAGCGTAATGAATGCACACAACGGCGTATTATATGGCACTCTTGAATAGCTTCAGAACGGCGTAAAAAGCGACGCGTTTTCACGCATTTTACGGCGCATTTCACGGCGTCGCCTCTAATCGCGCCGTAAAAAGCGGCGTAAAAACGGTAAAAACGCCACTACTGACGCCGTTTGTGTCTTAAAAGAACCGGACGTAATTGTGGCACTCTTGGCTTGCCATAGTTAGCAGCCAGGCAGCTACAAGCTAGCGGCCAAAGCCAGCCGTGTTGCCAACTTAGCGACTTTTTCGCCATATTTAGCGAGATTTCAGATTTTTGTGAATTAGCCTACATCGAGTTCGCCCAAAGCGTTGCCCCATGAAAGAAAATGTTAAAATGAGAGCTCTTATCTTTCTCAATTGTTTCTCCTAGACAATAATGAGATCACAGTGATATAAAAATGAGATTATTGCTTTTGTCTCCCGCTTCTCAGGTTTGTCTCTGGAGCAAAAGAGTTAAGTTATCTCAGTGTAGATTCCCTTTAATCTACAAATGAGATCTCAACAATATTTTAAATAATGCTCAGTGTTGTCCAATTTATACATCTCATATTTTACTCAGGCTTATCCATCAGAGAGCTCTCTAAGTGAACTCATGTAATGCTCATCCAGACCTATTTGTTTAAATTAGTCTGGTCTGTAAGAGCTCTAGCTGTGGTACAAACATTCTCAAATGATTTTCATTGGCTTATTTGTTTTAATTGCACATATTTTCAAGTTCACATTTGCAAACAGTAGGCCTAACCATGTGATGTGACCATCAGGCTCTGACGGAGATCTCTGACGTTCACCTACAAAAAAGCTACCATCTTTGCCCACATAATAGTCCGGTGGACAGCCCATAGAGCCCCATTGTGGACCCGGAAATGTTGAGTACACCAAAGTTTTATGATGGAAATATATAGTATGGGTTCCCAGCATGCAGAAACTGCCGGATGCTAATTTGCATATGTTGGGCAATTTGTGTAATTGAGCTAATTAGCATAAATTTGCATAATAGCCTATATTGATCATATAAGAGCTGCTTGGCCAAAATGGACAATGTTAGTATGTTTTTAGGGGTTACTGGAGATGCTGAGTCCATATCTGACATTTTCAAGATTCAAAATCACTATTTAAACTTAGTTTGGTCACACTGAGTTTTTTGGTACAATTTAGACAGATTTTTGGAGGATAGGGCTGTAGCGATATACAGTAGGGCTGTAACGATACACCAACCTAACAATTCGATTCGTATCACGATTTTTGACCCATGGTTTGATACGAACCTCGATTTTTCTTTTTTTGGATGGGGGGGCTAGAGATTTCAATAGCCTACCTTAGAATACCAGAGGATTACAATGTAATATATCTGTATTATTTTATATCTTGATATAAAAAGAGAGAATACTGAATGTCTGATATTTATGACAGCACACTTTATGCAGATTAGCCTATAGCTTAGGCCTACTATTTCTATTACAGATCTACCACATTCAGCTGTCTGGTGAAAGCCTGGAAATATTGTAAACAAAGTAGCATAGTTGGCTAGCTTATCCTAGTCTACTGATTGGACTGTTCAGTTTCCTCATGTGTTTAAGGTAATACTGTTCTCCTTGGGACAAGCCTTTTGGGAACGTTGGTATTGAGATGATCATTCAGTTCTCCCAGAATCCCCAGCGCAAAACATCGTGGGAATCTCAAGCACAGTCCAGCACGCTGGCGTTGCACAGCTCCCCCAACAAGCCATTGCCATCCTCGGCGCGGGCGTTCCCACATTCAGTCCAGCAATTAGTCTCTGGCACTGCCACACAGCAGGTGGGGTGCACACACCGCAAGAGCCCTACTCACCCTGGGGAACCACAACTACCAGCGGCCCAATGCGGGGCGTGCTAGCAGTCACCTGGTCTGTCGCCTCTCGTCCCCAGCTCCCTTCAGAGAACGCCCTCAGGTCGCACTTTCGCAGTGTGCACCACTGCAACGTTCCTCCAACACCTGGCGGGGCCTAGCCTCCACTGCCACAGACTCCCCGGTGCTGAGCACCGTAACTGGCACTGCACCTCCGATGCTCCACTCCGTCGCCTCGCCAGTCGGGGCAGCAGACTCCAGTTCCATTGCAGCCGGACCACGCTGCACACAGCTACAGCTACCGACGTTGGTGTCCCTCCTCTGCTGCCTTGTCGCAGTCCTCCGCTGTTCTGGCCACTCCACACCGCCACGATCGCGCCAAGGCCTAGACCTTCTCTGTGGCTCGTGCCATCGGATTTCACACAACAAACTTTTCCACCCCTTATTTTTCTAAAGAGCACCGGCGAACAGGCCAACTCGAACAGGCTCCGCCAACCGTCCGTCCTCAAGGCACCACCTCCTTGCCGCTCCACCTCTGCTCTGCTCCGCAGCCAGGGCCACCGCCAACTCCAGCCTAAAGCTGTCCGGCGGGGGCAGGGGCTCAAGGTCTTCTCTCGGTGAAGTCAGTGCCCAGGCCAGCGTCACTACCTTATTTTCCAAGGCCGCTTCCTCAGACCGCTCTCCCAGTAGCGTGAAGTCCTTCTCCGCCGTGGCCACTGCATCAAAACCCTCTTTAGTCAAGTCAAGTCAAGTCAAGTCAAGTCAGTTTTATTTGTATAGCGCATTTAACGTGCACAGAGTGCAACTGTGAGCGACCGGGGCGGCCAGCCCACCAATTGGGATGTGAGCTTGAGGTTGTAGGTGGAAAAGGAGGTGCAGGAGAGGTTTTCAGCGTGCAATTTCTATTTATTAAATAACCAAAAGAAAAACTTGCAGGAATAGCAATAGGCTATTATTTAACAAAAAAAACACTTTCAAATAAACAAACCACAAATCAGTTCAGTATTCCAGTTCAACAATCGCAGAGCATAAAGCAAAAGTCTCTACCTCACAACAGGAGAGCTGCTCTCTCTTTGCTCTCCAGGGGAACTGAGCTACCCCTCTTAAATAAGCCTACCAATTGGCCTAAATGAGCCCAAATGAGGATATCGGCTCAAACCACTCAAATGGGTAACCACTTTCACTGGACATTCGCTATTAACAAAATAACTACCTATTACAAATATATACAAAATGACAATGGTGCATATTACTATGAAAATACATGTTAATTACCATAACCAATATTCCCGACATACATAATAATAACAAGACGACAAACAGACAAGGCAAACACCCCTGTATCATAATGCCCCACTCCCTCCCCCTGTGGGATGTTGGTAAAAGCACTGTCCCAATGCGAAGCGCGCTTCCGCAATGGGACAGTGGCTGGGAAGCCGAAGCACCAGGAAGTGTTGTGAGTATGGTGAATGTTAACCGGTTTACAGGCGTTGTACAGCGAATGCAAATGGTAAATGGAATGACAGTGGGTACCACACTATGTGTTTATGTTACCGGGAACAAAGAAAGACATTGTTATAATTAGCGCCGCTTTTGGCAAACTAAAGAAAAATCGCGGCAGACCAAACATTTGGTCTGACGCATGAACGAACGCCAAACTGGCGGCAAAACTCCCGACACTAATGATAAGACAAAACTGTACACCAAACACACTTTACACAACATGAAACAATACAACAAACAAACACACAACATCGTTTACATGCCAGGGAGATGTGGCGGGTGACTGTGTGCGTATGGGTGCATGTACTGTATGTGTGTGTGCAACCGAGTGGAGTCTCTCCCTCTCTCGCATTTCAAGTGGCGCACCGAAACGTCTTTAAAGTACGATATAGGGAGAAGGGGGAAAGTTCAACTTCTCACATTTCCCTCCCCCTCTGAAGTCTCACCACCATGGTGGCGAGACAAGAAATCCGCAACCACATTTTGCTTTCCAGGCCGATACTCAACCTGGAACCTGTATGGCTGCAGAGCCAGGAACCATCTGGTAATCCTGGCATTAGTCTTTCATCCGGCCAAGCCACTGAAGAGCCCGGTGGTCAGTTTGTAGCAAAAAGTCTCTGCCGAGCAAGTCATATTTGAAAGCGTCTAGGGCCCATTTAATGGCCAAACATTCCAGTTCGACAGCAGCATACCGTGTTTCACGGGGGAACAGTTTGCGGCTAATGTAAGCCACAGGCCGCTGGTCCGATCCTTCCCCTTGGAGCAAAACCGCCCCCAGTCCAATGCCAGAGGCGTCAGTCTGGACTGTGAACGGCTGGTCAAAGTCTGGGCTCTGCAAGACTGGGCCCTGACACAGAGCCCCCTTCAGGTCATTAAAGGCCCTCTCCTGCTCTGCCCCCCACTGCAGTTGACCAGACCCGGATTTCCGGGTTAGGTCCGAAAGGGGTGTGGCGCGAGAGGCAAAGTCTGGCACAAACCTGCGGTACCAGCCCGCCAGACCCAGGAAGGACCGTACATCCTTTTTAGTCTGCGGCTGGGGACAGTCCCGTATGGCTTGTACCTTGTCGGTCTGGGGCCTAATCAGCCCTCTACCCAGCACATGGCCCAGGTAACGGACCTCTGCTTTGGCAAAGTCACATTTCTTTGGATGCACTGTAAGTCCTGCTCCTTGGATGCACTGCAGCACATCGGAGAGTGGTCCGTCCAGCTGGTACTATAAATTACAATGTCATCCAAATATGCTGCGGCGAAAAATTCGGTACCTTTAAGAACACAGTCCATGAGTCTCTGGAATGTGGCAGGCGCCCCCTGCAGGCCAAATGGCATAACCATGAAGTGGAACAACCCTTGCGGAGTTCTGAAAGCCGTGTAGGGTCTGTCCTGCTTAGCGAGGGGCACCTGCCAGTAACCCTTGCACAAATCAAGGGTGGTAATAAAGCTGGCCTTACCCAGCCGTTCAATTAGATCCTCTAGCCGTGGCATGGGGTAGGCATCAAAATGGGACTGGGAATTGACTCATTGAAATCAATGCAGAATCTGATCGTCCCATCCTTTTTAGGCACCAGGACGACTGGATTGCTCCACTCACTATAGGACCTCTCGATGACCCCTAGGGACAGCATCTCCTCCACCTCTTGTTTAAGCAGAGGCAGTAGACGCTCGGGGATTCGATACATCCTTTGCCGCACCGGAGTGGTGTCCTTCAGTGGGATGGAGTGCTCCACCACCGTGGTGAAACCCGGTTTGTCTTGGCACAGTCCTGAGGGAATGATGGCCGCTAGCTCCCTCTGCTGTTGTGGAGTGAGGTGCGCCAGGTCAAGAGCAGCGGGTGGTTGAGTAGCTGGAAAAAACTGTTCTGGACTGTCGCTGTCTTCCTCTCCAACAGTTTGCACCAGGAGCTGCAGGCTACCTTGGGTGATCCGCTCTCGCCACTCCTTCAACAGGTTGACGTGGAACACCTGCTTTGTCCTCCTCCGGCCTGGCATGTTGATTTCATATGTGGCAGGGCCCATCTTGCGAACGGCCCCTGCCACTGTGCAAGCAACTTGTTCTCCGATGTGGGAAGGAGCAAAAGGACCTTCTGCCCCGGCTCGAGAGTCCGTTGTCTGGCAGTCTTGTCATACCAGACCTTCTGGCGATGTTGCATCTGTTCCATGTTGTTCCGGACCAGCTCAGTCATCTCCTCCATTTTCTCCCTCATTTGAAGGACATGGGAAAGGATACTGTTGGTCTGGGGTGCTTTTGGCCCCTCCCAGGCTTCTTTTAGTAAATCCAAGGGCCCTCTCACTGGTCTTCCATAAAGCAGTTCAAATGGTGCAAAGCCAGTGGAAGCTTGGGGCACCTCACGGTATGCAAACAGCAAATATGGCAGCCAGCGGTCCCAGTCTTTCCCAATGGCTGACACATACTTTCGGAGCATACCCTTGAGTGTCTGATTGTATCGCTCAACCAGACCGTCCGTCTGGGGATGATAGGGTGTGGTCCTGATCCCCTTAATCCCCAGTAAACTATAGACCTGTCTCATCTTGTTGGCTAAAAAGGCTGTTCCCTGGTCAGTGATGATCTCTTGGGGTATCCCTACCCTACAGAACAGCTGTAGGATAGCTTGGGAGATGGTGGTAGCTGTCACTTTACAAAGGGGAAAGGCCTCTGGATAACGCGTAGTGTAATCACACACTACTAAGATATACCGGTGCCCTCTCTGGGTTCTCTCAAGTGGCCCAACAATATCCATTCCTATCCGTGTAAAGGGGACTTCAATAATGGGAAGTGGCTGGAGGGGAAATGGACTAGTCTTCCGCTTACTAGTCAGCTGGCACACAGGACAGGATTTACAAAGGTCTTGGATCTCTTTATACATTCCTGGCCAATAGAACCTGGCAGCAACCCTCTCAAAAGTTTTGGCAGTACTGAGATGTCCTGCCCAGGGGATGCTATGACCCAGGGACAGCACTCTCAGGTGAACCCTGGTTCTCTCAGCACCGTAGGCACCACTAGCTGCTCTGGCATATTCCCCTCTGACTGGTGGTACAATAAGCCATCTCGCAACACATAGCTTTCTCCCGACAGGCTAGCTGAAACACCTGTTGCCACACCATCCACACTGCTAACTTTGCCATAGGCCTCCTGCAATGTAGGGTCCTGGTTCTGTAACTGTTCCATGTCCTCAATAATGTCCTCCCAAGCTCCACCCCCTATTTGAACGTCCTCCCCATCCTGCTCATTCTGAAGTGTCCCCACTAGTCTCTCCCTTCGCCTTTGCCTGTGACTTTTCCTAGTCTTTAGCTTGGGAGGGGGTACTACCTCACTTCCAAAAAAGGGCATCTCTCTCAGGGAACCTGGTTCTAGGGGCTCTTCTGCCTGGGCTTTTGTCCGAGACCTAGTGACTACCACATTGACAGGCTTATTGGCTTGCACCAACTCTGGCAGTACCAAAATATCCTGTCCTAAGACTACGGGATGACTTAGTCTCTCCACAATTCCAACAGTTAGTCTATAGGTCTGACCATGCACTTCCACATATACTTTGGCCACGGGGTATTCATGTTCATCCCCATTGACACAAATTACTTTTAGGGTTCTACCAGATATACAGTCCTTTTTGTCCACTAAGTGGGGCTGAACTAAGGTTTGAGAGCTCCCTGTATCAATCAGAGCCCTCGCCACCTTACCACTTACTAGCACTGGGACAGTCTGTAATCTACCCATAACCCCCTGTTCTTGCTTCTCACACCCTGGGAGACAACAGTGGCTACTACCTATGGGCTTTCTCGCAGGGCAGTCAGGCTTAATGTGACCTTCTTGGCCACAATGGTGACATATGACACGTGAGCGCTCTGGTGGGCGTTCTTTGGGGAAAGTGGCATGTCTAGGGGGCAGGTAAGAACTTTTATCACCCATCCTACCTCGTTCACTAGGTGTAGGACCACCCCCACCACTAAATCCATCTGACCTACCACGGGTCAGGGGCCTGGAATTGGTCTCACTTCGGAAGTTCTTTGGACCTCTCCGGGCAGCGACAAAGTTCTCCACCAGTTCTGCGGCCTGCTGGCCAGTCCGTGGGTTGTGCTCTTTCACCCACACTCTGACATCAGGTGACAGAGTACGAAAAAACTGTTCTAAGATGAGGACTTCTCCTATTTCTTCAACAGTCTTGTCCTCCGGTCTAATCCATTTACGAAATAAATCCTTCAGACGCTGGTACAGGGGGAAAGTTCAACTTCTCACAGCAACCCAAAGCGCTCTTTAGGCAAGCATTTCTCCCGTAGCCCAGGCGACGGCTGGTCTCCTCCTGCGGCTTCTACTGAAGGCCTCTGTAACATTTTTAGTACCCCTTACACGGATCCTTTTGCTTGGGCCTCCACCTAGCGGTGAGCATGGACGGATTATGAACTTTCGGGCCCCTGGGCCCAGATGTATTAAGGGCCCCCCATTAATTGTCGCATATGTGGTTTGGAGGTCCTTCCTCAGAAATATTTTAATTTGTTTGATGTGATTTCCTGTATTCTGGTGCATTTTGGGGATGGCCAATACTAAATTCAATTAGATTCATAGCCTACATTCTGATGTGTTGATATTGAGGCAATGATTTCATGCAAAGGCTTGGGCTTCAGGGCTTCAGGGCCCCCTGACCCCTTGGGCCCCTGGGCCGGGCCCAGTAGGCCCGTGCAGTAATTCATCCCTGGCGGTGAGGTCTCCCACTCCCGGCTCCTCCAGCACTGAAGACACTGTCTCCTACAGAATGCAACTTGCCCCTCCATGGAAAACGTGCCCATCTACAGGTGCTGCTTTGGAAAGCAGCAGACCGTCCTGATCCACCGGCTGTGGATATAACCGCGTTTGGAGGGAGTTAGAAGACAGGTTTGAAGAAAGGAGAGGAACTTGCCCACCCTCGATTCAAGTCCTGTTGCTCCTCCTGATTTGTTAGATGTTATCAGCTGTAACTGCAAAGCTGGGTTAAAACTGTGTATACATGTATCTGGAAAGTGCAGCTGTAGGCCTGGCCTGTACTAATTATTGTTTCTGCAAAGGCAGTGATGTTACATGTGGCAATATATTTACACAGCAAAAATAGCAGAAGGACAGGGATGAAGAGTCTGGAGAAGATGGCGATAGGACAACGGATGAGGACAGTGAGGAGTAGTAGAGGCTAGTTCTTCCCTTTGTTACTCAATTGTGAGTCACAGCAGAGGGCCAGTGAATAGCTATTTCCAAAATGATTGTGGAATTCAGACTTCAAACTTTCAAACTTGAGGATCCAAATTATTCCTAAACACTGAACATTTTTATCCTCCAAAAATCTGTCTAAATCGCCCCCAAAAACTCAGCAAAATCAGCTTAATGAGAGTAAAAACGTGACCAAACCAAGTTTAAATAGTGATTTTGAATCTTGAAAATGTCAGATATGGACTCAGCATCTCCAGTAACCCCTAAAAACATACTAACATGGTCCATTTTGGCCAAGCAGCTCTTATTATATGATCAATATAGGTGATTATGCTAATTTATGCTAATTAGCTCGGTTACACAAATTGCCCAACATGCAAATTAGCATCCAGCAGTTTCTGCATGCTGGGAACCCATACTATATATTTCCATCATAAAACTTAGCTAGCTAGTTTAATGTTAGCTACTTGTAAGTTACATCACTGGCTGTGCAGCTTGTCTAAAAATGTAACGTTCCTAGCTTACTTTGCCTTATACAGCTTTAGTCTGTATGTTTTGAATGGTGTTAAGCCATGCTGTAGCCAAAATGCACGGAATTTTAAAATGTCTTTGGGATATCAGTCAAGACGAGGCTAACGTTATTGCCACTGGTTTAAACTGGTTACAGCTCAATGCCACTGAAAAGAGGCTGACAGCTTCTTAAAAAATTGGAAGACTATCAGATCAAATTGCTGAACAAACAGCGGACCAAAATGGTAAGTATATTTTTTATATATTCTCACTTTTGTTTAACCTGCTAAATTACAGCATATTGTAACAGGAGTGAAAGGGCATTCTTGTAACCCAGGTAGTAACGTTAGTATGCTAAACTAGGAAGTAGTGTTGCTGCGGTCGAGGGATCGAGAAATAGGCAAGTCAACATCTGCAGTCATGAATAACTTACCAGTCAACATTTCTTTTGCAATGAATATAATCTGTAGCATGCAAATCAAACCAGCTATTAGCCTAACTGAAATAAAACCATGATATATCTAGGTATGGTGAAGGGTATGTGATGTGGGGCTATTTTAATTACAAAGGCCAAGGGAACTTTTATCAGTATGCATAGTATCCTGACTCCATGAAATAACTGGCCTTTAAAAATAAAAATCTGCCTGCCTCTATGGGATTTTAACATAGAGGGTTCCTTACTTATGCCCCCTGTATTTTAAGGAATACAATTTATTAATTTAATATACCTGGTTCATTCAAAAAGAATATTGGTGTGTTTAAAGGTTGGATTTTTTCCTCATTTTTTAACTGACGCATTAAGATCAATTTACAACAGATTTATCGTATTCATCTTTTAGTAATTTCAGCATGGTTGTCTTAACTTATGCACAGTTGATGGTTTTATAAAAAGACACATCACATTAAAATGAATATGATTTATTTAAAAACAACCATTCCCTACACCAATAAATAGTTAATGTAGACTGTTACACAATGGTAAGTGGAACATTGGCCACAGCTTGTAACAACTTCATTTTTTACCATTCCTTGCGTAGGGATGTGTACACAAGGATGTGTAACCTTGTGTAAGGTTAACTTGGGAAACAGAAAGGAACATGTTTCAGCTAATCAAAATTAATGACTGGAACTGTCAGTTTCAGAGCTATTATTACCACACTGATAGATTGATTTTGCCTTTTATCTGCAGCCTACGTTATGCACTGTGGAACGCTCTGCGGATGGACAGCTGTGGAATCCGCAAAGGTCAAGAAGGCTTTTGTTACGAGGGCTGGAGGTTCCAAAACATCCATGAAGCTGGGGTAATTTTCTCTGGTTAAGCTCAATCTTTTGACGCAATCTTTTGATTTTCACCCAGCCTAGTCCATGGTAGGCGCCCGATAGAAATATTTTAATTTTGCGATTGAGATACCCACGCACTGGCGCCCCCCCTGCGACATGTTCGCCCCCCGGTTTTAGAGCTATTCTAAATGCATAGAGGGAGTTATGACAAAACCGTGACTGTTAACAAACTATATGCTATATAAGGTAGGCCCTATGCTAGGCCTATTACACAACACAAATTGTCACTAGGCGACTGCTGGCGACCCAAATAAAATCTCCTTTGGAACCAATGGCTTACACCAGCGGTTCCCAAACTTTTTTCCCCGCGGACCACCTTCTACATCCTGACTCGGCTCGCGTACCCCCACCATCCAACACATAAAAAAGTAACTCATTCTATTGACGCATTCCAGGCATCGTTGTTTAATTAGCCGCCCTACATGATAACATAATCAAAATGTGCAACTGGTCTATGAGCTCTCACATTACAAAAAACAGTGGAGAACCACATTAGTATGGTTAGGTAGCATCTCACTGCAGACCACGCACTGTGGCTTTGGGCAGTCTGTCTCCCAATCCATCATAGGCTACTTTCGCTTTCTTCGCGCAGTCTTTTCTGTCTCGTTCTTTCTTTTATCCCCTGCACTCCATCTCCACCTTCATTAGTCTGCCCCCCATCCCATTCCATCGTTACCTGTGTCCTGCTCTGTTTCTCTCGCTTCTCCTCTTCGATCTCTTTAATTAGGCCTTTTGGACAGTGTCCCTGTTTTTAGCCAGTTTTCCATGTTTACGCAGCCTTCTACCTAGATACTTCAACGAAACTAACGCGCCAGATATTCTGGCTGCCCGCAGGAAATCACGTGTAGCCTATTGTGTGTAGCTTATTTTTTTATGAAAACATACCCTATTATAGAGTTTATTGGGTGCCACGGATGTCTATCAAATGCGTCTGTGCATAGCTCATCATCGTCTTGTTTTCCCCCTTGTTCTGTGATTGGTCTCCTATCTCAGGCGAAAATTTGCTTCATGGTCTCCAGGCTGCCTTAGCAGCGTGAATCAAATCGCGCGCAAGGCAGCATGGGAACACCCAGGCTAGTGCTGTATCAAAATTCCCACAGTTATGAAAGCAGACGGTCAGACAAATGTCTTACTTTGCAGTTTTGAGTGGCTCACAAACTAAGAATGTTTTATTTTCTGCTCTTCTCTCCCTCCTCCCTTTGGTTGGTTCTACCACCAGGATAAAAGACGCAGATTGACCAGCCCACACTTTTCATCCACCATTCTACACAGTATGGCACGCTTAGTCACAAGTTCAGTTTGTTTATGTTATGGTTTATTAGTTTATTTCTCCATGTTGTATGATTTATAGATAGACTTAAATTGTCATTTTGCAGTTGGTCCGTACAATACAATTTGCTTGTGCAGCTTCTAAAAACAATACTCAAAACAATACATACACACTCACACAGAAAAAAAAATAAGAATACACATTAAAAAAAGAACATATCAAGGCATTATCATGGTTCCATTGCTTGAAGTCCATTTTAAAGTGCAACTGTGTAAGCTCCCATTGCTTAAAGTGCAACTGTTTTGCTTTGTTTTATAAAATAAAAGTTTGAAATGCTATGGAGTGCCCTATTTTTTGACCCTCAAACTGATATCTCAATAGAGTCCCGAAGCCATGACGCAGCGTTGCCAAGGCAGCAATTTCACTGGATCTAAACAAATCAATCTACCATTAGAAATCACCATAGCGGTGGCTTTCTTAATCTATTTCAATAGTTTTACAACGTTTCTAAGACGTTAGTATATTTTTTGTACACTGTAGGAATCACATACTACAACATATATTCATACCAACACGATCAAATTCCTGACTACAGAGTTTTATTTTAGCATGGGTTTCCTCCGTAAAAGAGACCTGCATGTAACTTCACAGCATGCGGTTAAAATCCTTAAATTCACGGACGTGTTTTGGCTTTATTTTTTTGGCAAAAAACGTCGCTCTGAACAGCCGCCAGTCTTTGAGAAGACGTGAAATATCCACTGGAATTTTGTTTCTTTCTATTACACCTGCCAGGGAATCCGTGTTATGTGGCTAAGCTGCTGCCTAGCAGGTAAACCACGTTTAAATGGATATATTTATTTTTATTAGCTAGAAATGATGCCACATGTCTACATTCAATGCTATTTATGCCACTTCGAAAGTTTGTTTAGATCCAGTGATTCTGCCGTCATGGAAACGCTACGTCACACTTCGGGACTCAATTGTAACTCCTACTTCTCAACAGTTTCTCATTGCAATGTCTCTTCATTTTGCTCTATTATTTCTCCTAAAGAAGAAGTTGTAAGTGAGACTACACTCAAACATATGAGATCTCTCATATTTCTCCTGCTTCTCAAACTAGTATCTTTTATGTGACTCCATCTGCTCTATTATTTCTCCTAAGGAGAAACAAGTTGTAAGTGAGACTACACTCAAACATATAAGAGATCCCGTATTTCTCCTGCTTCTCAAACTAATATCTCTTATGTGCCTCCTACTTGTCTCATTGCTATGCGTCTCATCTTTTGCTTGTTTTATTTCTCCTAAGGCAAAATTAGGAGAAATAACTGTGACAAAAGTAATAATTAAATGATCCTTAAAAGAGAATCACCATTTTGGCTCCTTAACAACAGAAGGGATAGAAATGAGAAGCAAAAGTTTCCTCTGGGCATGATTTATAAAAGTAATGACTGGCCTATGTAGTATCAGCCCATGTTATCCACGGAAATAAATGTTATATAGCTCAGACAACGTTATTGGAAGGTGCAGCAACTCCGGGTGAGATTACAACCAGAGTCAACGAGACGAGAGCAATGACATGATGACTGGGAGACAGGGACGCGCTGCCAGCATCGTTCAACAACCACACTGAACAAAAGAAAGTAGCCTAGGCTACAACTTCATGCACAAGCAGTTTAAAATCGATTGGGAATAGCTTGGACTGCTTTTCAGCCAGTTGATGCTCATTCTGGTGTAGGCTATGACGAGTAGGGATCAACCGATATGGATTTTTTAGTGCCGATACCGATACCGATTTTTTTCCATCAGCCTTAGCCGATGACCGATACAGGCTACCGATTTTCATGAGCCGATATTTGGAGCCGATACTGCTTTTATTTTGCTCCCTCAATTTACATCACACAAATGACACATAATTACAAATGATGATAACAAATGTTATAAGTCTCAATTTAAAAAAGGAACATTTATTGAACTTATAGATGGGTGCACTGGATATGGTTAACTGTGCAAAATGCTTTCATCAACATCTTACAACACAGCCTTGATTATGCATTGCTTGCTGACATATTATAAGGCATAATTCAAGTCATCACAAAATGTCCTTTGTCAACACATTTAAATAATTTAAGAAAACAATAAGCCTGAAAAGTAGCTATTGAAATAAAGTGCTTGATTTGTCATTTTAGACTGCATGGTTTCAATTTTTCTATGTCTATATTTTTCTAAAAAAAAGCTGATTTGTCAACCACAGAACATAAATCAGCAGAGGAAAATAATGTGGAAATAATGTGGTGTCAGATGTTTCTGTTCTAAACGGCATCAACGTCAAAAGGTATAAAAACGTATCTCTCAAAGTTTTAAAATCTCTCCTTCAGGTAGCAGCACTCTCATATCGCTGTGATGCGTGTGTCCCACTGAGTGAGACAGACCAGACGCACACACAAACTTCTGTTTGGTAGCTGACCAACCACCATTGAACTGGATTGATAATGATAACGTTAGCAAACGGCTCTAAACAAGTAAGGCATACACGGTATGTCTGGTACATGATAAACGTTAACACAAATTAATATTTAATTAATAAAAACTACATGTCTCTCATTATTAAAGCTCTGATATGACTGCGATGGCAACTCCGCCCCGCTTAAAGGGAGAGGGGGAGGGAGACGCACACACCACACGCGTCCAAAACTCAGCCAGGTGGTCGCTGAATAAAACTCCCACAAATACCACGGAACAACGTTGGCATTAGGCTACTTAAAATCATATGACCAGTGTTTGGAACAGCTACCGCATGAATATGGATAGCCTACAACTTAGCTATTTGCAGCTCCCCATTGGCAAGCAGTTTTATAAACGATCATTAAGCATTAAAAAAGTAGCCTACCTATCTATCATTCGTGTTTTCCATTTGGACCCACAAACTTGCTTCCATCTTCAAAGTATATGGCAATATTTCAGCTAAGTCAAGCAGTTAAAAGATGCTTTGAAAATTTAAAGTTTACTGTTGTCTTGAAGAGCAGGCTTTCAGCACTCTGCTCGTGGGGGAGGGGCAGCCTGCACGTGAATTGCAGCGTCTCCAGCAACACAGAGTTGCCTGTGGACGCCTGTATGTAAATAATGCGGGGGGAAAAACTATCGGCGAATGCAGCGGCTTATCGGCCGATTCCGATACACGTAAAAAACGCAAATATCGGCCCGATATATCGGTCGATCCCTAATGACGAGATAGTGTACAGAAGTGTAAAGTGTCTCAATTAATATACAAGTAAATGAAATATATTAAAAGTTGACTATTTGAGTAGGACAAAAGCAAACAGGTGTAAAAGGGACTTAAAGGGCCATCACCGTTTTTTTTTTTTTTTGAGGGGGGGGGGGGGGGTACACGACGTGGTGACGTAATTGATATGCAAATTAGTATGTGACGTCATCTAGCGACATTTAACGACTTTTGGAGCTGGCTTAAGCTACTTTCCATTTTAAATAGTTGGCAACACTGATTAAAAGGTCAGACTTTAAGCTCTCAGTGGGTGCAAACCGTGTATTTCTACACGCCTCTGTTCCTGAGAAATCCCAAGCTAAACAGTGTCTAGTTTTCATCAAAATCGCTGTTTTTTTCTAGAAATAGAGATATAACGTCTTTCACACAGTGAGGTGAAGCACACACTAATCCCGGCGCAGTGAGCTGCCTGCTACAATGGCGGCGCTAGGGGAGCAGTGAGGGGTTAGGTGCCTTGCTCAAGGTCACTTCAGACGCTATTTGTCCGGTTTAATGGGATTTTATATTGATATGAGTTCAAAAGGACAGTCAAATGACATGTGTGGGATTAACACAACACCGATACACAGAAAAATGCCTTTTAATCTTGATTAAGTTTTCTGTAATTACGTTAAATTCATAGACTGTATATATAGAACTGGACAGTGTGCCGTCTGTTAAGAGTGATGCGAGCGTTAGTCCAGAGCCCCCTGGTGGCTGGCTGCAGTACAATGTGTAACTCCGCCCATCCCCATGTATTTCAATGGCCAAGTAGCCAACATGCCGTGTCACTTTTCTCACCTAAAACTATTTTTGTATCAACAACTTTTTATTCGAAAAAATAGTTTTCAAGATGCTTCAATACACACAATTTTTCTTTTCTCGCTGAAATTATTTTTTTTAATGTTATATTAACAAATCTAAAAAGGGCGTGTTTACACCTATGATTGACAGCTGGCTGGCTGCAGACACGACGCTTTGTCCATTATGTTTTACCGTCTAGGCTGCAGACACTACCACGTCATCGCTCACTTATTTTAACGACACCTGATTTCGACACATAATCTAACCTAAATAAGTGTTGCTGTTATTATCATTAGGCTATATCTTATCACAGTCTGACTAAATACATATTGATAGTCATACATTGTGTAGTTGTTTGTAAGAGACATCGTTGTTAGTTGTGACCGATTCTTTGTGAAAAAAGATATGTGCTGTTCTTTCGTAGATGCTAAGTATATTAGCTCATAGCATGCTACATCTTGCTAGCATTAGCCAGTTGATATGTGAAGTAAAAGGGCTCTGCTATATTGATCCGAAGTGACGTTAGCCATAGTCACCATCATTTACAGTCCTACTTGTTTCAAATGGTATAACGTAACCAGTGATTGCTGCCATCATCGTTGCAACTTCATTTGAATACACTTTGTCACTGGAGAAGGCGATGTTAAGTTTCATTAACGTTAGCTAACTCTTGCTTAGTTTTGTGAATGGCAATAAACGCTACCTAGCCTGCTAGGTCGACAACCTCGGTATGCCCATTTATGAATCAGCCCGACAAATAACGTTACTTGTGTTTTAGTGAACACATTATTGGACCATAGCTTAACGTGAGGAGGGATTCAAAGTTACAAATGGCCAATTTGCTTAGTATGCTCAGAACAGCGGTATCTGAAAATGCGTTAAGGTATCGTTGTTACCTGCGATTGCACTGCTGGAGAAGCATTTTGCATTGGTATGATTTGATCAGGTCTTGCCAGTGATGTGTAAATCCTCCCGTAGACGTACATCATTTCAAAATAATACGTCTAAATTGAAAACTGTGACAACTCATTGATAGGCTCTCTCAATTAGTCTGTAATCGTATGCCTCTACCACATGCTTGCTAGTCTTTCACCAGTGAGGGTGCTCCATCAAAAATGTAATACTGCAGCCTTCATGTCAGCTGTAAAAATATGAGAACATGGACCTACTACATCAGGATACTCTGTAAACATTTTACACATAATCAGGAAGCTACTTTGCTGTTCAGTGTGTGATGTGTTTAAAGTGGTACTACGTTTAAAGAAACATTTTTATTCTTTGTTTCAAGTGCATAAGAAAATACCACATGATGATGATGATGGTTATGGTTACCCTTAACAAATACAAAACAATATAACACTTAAAACAGGGATCAATCAATAGCCTAATGAAATAAACAATGAAAATGAGGGGAAAGCAATAATAAATGATAATGCCCATTCAATCAATAATATAATAACACAAACATGGTAAGACTACATTAAGGAGAATATCAATAATAAACAATGTCAAATTAATCAACAGCCTATAATGAAAATAAAGCAGTACTACTGCATACAAACCAAAATGTATAAGAAGTGCTTAAAAGACCAAAAACTATCACAAGAACAAAGAGCACTGGGCAACTCATTCCAACATGGAACCACTGAGGAAAAGAGTCTTGAATTTGACCTATTGCGTTTAAGACTGGTCGACACAACAGACGCTCATCAGAAGACCGCAGTGGGCGGTTGGGGATGTAAGGCTTGATCATTGAATTAAAATAACAAGGAGCAGATCCAGTCAGTGTCCTATAGGCCAAAGTGAGATATTTAAATTTAATTCTGGCTAATTCTCTGTAGGGAGCCAATGGAGAGTAACTAGGAGAGGAGTTACGATGTGTCCTCTTTGGCTGATTGAAGACCAGTCATGTTGCAGCATTCTGAATAATATATCACAAAATAAATAAAAAAACATTCAATATTGATTTAGTATCAACCAATAATTATTCTGATATTAATATTCTTGTAATGTCTACATCTTTGTGTAGGCTACAGTTAAATACTAAGGAATGGCCTCTGACTTAAATACCAAGGCTAGTGGTATTTAACCGGTATTTGACCGTGGTATGGTATAGTCTACGTGATGCACAGGACTACACAGTAAACCCATTTAAAAAGCATCATCATCTCGGTATACCCATTTAAAATAGGCAAGAATACGTATTTAATAACATTTGGGGTTGCTCACAGTATACCCACCACTACAACTAACTAACTAGACTACACCACTGGTTAAATGGTGCATTGCAATTTACAATTTGTGTGAGCAGGGGCATACAGAAAGTTGAAGTTTGGGTGACATCAATAAAGAAAATAGAAACAAAGGGATGTGTACAGCCTCAAGTATGAAATATAGCCGCAAGCGGCAATGGCGGGCCCGAGCACCTGCGGGCCGCAACCCGTGACATGTCGGAATCCAACAAAGCACCGACGTGGTGCGTTTGTGAAATGTACATATTTGATGCGTGTGATACTTGTTTTTGTATTTTATTTTCTGCCACATGTACTTGCTTGGCCAGGTGGGGGCGCAATGTAAGGCAGGCCCATTGGGTGTCATCATAATCATAATATATATTAACCTGAGAAATTTCAGACCATTCATTTTAAGCAAAGAACATTTCTGATACACTGTTTGGTTGGCCAGATGGTGGCGCTATGTTAGGCATTGAAATTACACATGTGAATATCATCACAATAATGATATCCAAAATGTTTGTACACTTTCAGATCAATCACTTAAGGCATTGTACATTTCTGGCACATTTCCTGCTTGTCCAGGTGGTGGCGCTATGCCAGGCAGGCCCATTGGGTGTCTGGATATCATCATAATCATGATATCTATTAACCTGAGAAGTTTCAGACCATTCATTCAATCCACTGTGATTTATGACACATTTCCTGTTTATGTGGTGAGATATTAAAATCATATCAAATATATTACAACATTCAAAAATACCTTCACAATTTAACATCAGCGACATCTTGGTATAATGTTTGCCAAATTTCAAATGAATCTGACAAACCGTCTAGGAGGAGTATGTTCAAATTGATCATATGACATCAGTATAATTGTCATTCTTTCTGTTGCCAGTTGGTGGCGCTATGCCAAACATGCATTATGGGCATGTGAATATTATCATTAACATGGTCTTCCATGACCTGTGAAATTTAAAACATTTCAAGCCATGCATGGTTAATTATGACACATTTATTGTTTATGTGGAAGGGTATTAAAATTAATAATTTCGCCATTTCGTCAAATTACAACATATCAAAAAAATGCTTCACAATTTATCATCAGGAACATCTCGGCATCATGTATACCAACTTTGACATGAATCGGATCAACCGTCTAGGAGGAGTACGTTAAAATTGATCGATCATGTCCACAACGCACAAAATCTCAATTACCTCACTTCCTGTGGGCGTGGCTAATGGCATGTTAATACAAAAGTTGTTTGTTTTTGGGAGTTACATACACCTACCAAATTTGGTGTGTGTATCTAAAACTATATGCCAACTACAAGTCACTGTGACGTAAGGGGGCGCTATGGAGTTTCTGGGCAACGCCCGGTGCCAAGCTTTTATCCCTGTCTATTCACTGTACCACTTGATGTGTGTGCTAAATTTCATACGTTTTCGATTATGTTAACCACCTCAAAATATTTGCCAACCACGGGATCAGTCACCTAAGGGGGCGCTAGCGAGTCCCTGGGCCACGCCCGGGGTCAAGCTCTTGTACCTAACTGCGATGCATGACACCTGACGTGTGTGCCAAATTTCAAGAGTGTTCGACCATGTTAACCACCTCAAAAACAGGAAAGCAAAAAAGTGGAATAACAATAATAATAATAATAATAATAATCCTTACAAAAACAATAGGGCCTTGCGCCCTTCGGGTGCTCGGGCCCTAACTAATGATGTCACATTAACAGAAGGTTCAGAGCAGCGGCAGACCTTTCTTGGTGCCACGCAAGTTATTGAAAGTCATGTGTTTTCAGAACGTAGTGGTGCTGTGCCATGTCCCATGTATAAAGATGAACTGAACTGAAATAATCAACATTGATAATGTGTTGATTATGACAATTAAAAATAAATTACAGTAAAAAAAATAATTAAAAAAATCAATACGTAGCCTTTTTTAAGCAACACCAAAATTGCGTTTGTTAGTATTAGAACGCTGCCAGTTTCAATGACGTCACTGGCATGGTAGGACCTGAGAAGTTCTATAGGCAACAGCTGCAGCATATTATGTATACACGAAAATTAGTAATTTTAATGGCATGGGTTACAAATTTGAGCCTGTGAGGGACAGGCCTGTAGTGTCTTGACTACCACCAGATGGGTTTCAGGCTCCAGCTCAACGTTCAGTAGGATTATTTGGGTGAAAATGACTGTGTGGGCGCTGCCGGAGCATGGACACTGGAATCTATCTGCTGCAAAGCAGTGGCGAAACGTAGGGAAAATGTTCAAGGAAGCCAAAGTGACGGGGAAAATATGTTTATTTATGTATGTGTTTATTTCGGGGGGTATACATTTTGTGCAATGTACAACATAGATACATTTTGTGCGGCACATAGGCTACTGTAGACCTAGCCTAGTCATGTAGAAAACTGGACGAGGGGCGCTTGAGACAGCAACACGCACGCTGTCTCTCTGTCTCCCTCCATCCCTCACACACACACACATTGCCTACTGTACATCCTCCACACAACTGCATACTCACTCACCACCACTACATTAGGCCTATGCGAAGGCTACGGTGAATATACAAATAATCTATAGTATAACACGCATTGTCACGGCAATGTAGGCTAACGCAGTATGGACTACTCGTAACAGCAACTCACACGGGCTCTCTCTCTCCCTCCCTTGAAACTGTACAAAAACTTCGTTACCCCAAGTTGACCCCAGATACACGGAGGATACACGAGTTTGCCGTTTATTTTAGGCTAACGTTAGTGGAGAGTTTGCAGATTTTTACCTTGTGGATGTTGATATTGCACGAGTCTCTTGGATAGCAGCACTGCGAGTTAAACTCCCTCGCATCAACAATCTGCCCTGAGACGGTGAACAACTGGCTTCAGGGTGAGTAGAAAGGGACATTGGATTCTGTTTACAGACCCGCTGTGGTTTAGTTACCAGCTAGTAAACGCATTATTTTCGATCTGTGATGGTCGGAGTCATGGTTTATACTCTCTATGGTCGGAGTGCTAGCTTGTGGAGTTTGACATAAGAGTGTTTCCAAGGTAGCTGCTAGCCCTTTCCTAGGTTGATTCGTATGGTAGCCTAACACTGGACCTCATCTGAGGCTACTTCGAGATATTATTCCAAAGGGGACAGATAGGCTACTGCACGTAAAACTTTAAACGATTGAACGAACCTTCCCGGACTTTGTAATTGTGACCAGTGACTGCATTGGGTGAACGAAGCCGAAGTTGAAACTTAGGCTCCATGGCACATAGACTGTAGCCTCGTGAGACCATCCTGATCTCGCTAGCTTCAGGGTTTCACCAAAGATTGTTAAGATACTTCATCAGGAGATACTTCATCAGGAGCCACTTCCGGGAACCCGGATCGCACGAGGGGGGGCTCAAAATCCCCCTTTATGCAGAGCAGAGGCAGCGACTGCTCCATTGAAGTCTATGGGCATAGCTCAGAATTTTACCACATATGCTAAGGTTTTAGTTCTATAGAGTTAGGAATGTGAATTTCGGGCACGTTTTCATGATCCTCAAACCCTTGTGAACATTTCAGGTACATTTGTAGCATTCTTGAGCATTCCAGTCTGGAGAAAATCGACTTTATATCAGGTGTGCGCCGGTTATTTATGCTGCTGCTGTTGGGGGTTTGCAACGTACGCTCATCAATACGTCATCGACACGCCTCTTTATGCAGACAGGATTCGATCCCCATTTCGCGCCCATAGACATGAACTACAACGAAGTATCTTGCTCCGCCTTAACAATCTTTGGTTTCACTCGCAGATCAGTCTGGATACTTTCCGTTAAAGAAAATTTGGAGCAGTTCACCAAACGAACGTCCAATCAGCGTTGGCTTTGAGGCGGGGTGAGGTGTGACGCAACGAACAACATGACGGCATCCACAGAGATGAGCATAGCTATCGCGCAAGTTTTATTCAAATTAGAAAGTATTCCTGGGTAAACTGTGAAGCTATGAGTCTCAGCCATGCAGCTGGGAGGAATGAACGACACAGACATCCTCCACGGCTGATTCCAGTTCATAATGGAGGAATATACTATCTTCAGAAGTGTAGGGCCTACCGTGAAAACTTGATGGGAATTGTCGTTGATTAGGTTAATAAATGGTAAGTTAAAACATCTTAACGTTTGTCACGTTACCTAACTTAATTGTATGTTAAACGGCATTAGAAGAATACTTTGTTCATCTAATTGGTTGATTTGGCCCGTCGATAACCAACAAAGGGGGTGATAGACAGATGGTTTATCCAATCAGCTAACCAGTATGTCCGCCCCTTCCCAAAAGTTCTTCAATGAAAAGTTCCCAGATGGATATGCGAGAAAAGGGTTTTTTAAGTCAGGATATGGCAAGTCAATGGCATTTATTCGTCCAAAGTTACAGACCAGTTTCCATAGTGCACATCTTATCAATAGTTTGAATGTCGTGTGTGTTTCTGCTCATTGACAAAATAGCGTTCAGTATAATTCATCCCCAATTAATTTCCTCTGTTAAAGTGTTCGCCTTTGTTTCACTAGTTTGGTTTCATTTTGTATGAGATTTTGTGATGTAGGCTAGCCTATGATAAATGACTTATGGCCAATATGTAACTCAGCTAGGCCTAATGTTAGTTTCCTCAGCCATGTCAGCTAGCCTCAGACTCAGAGCCATATAAAAAGAGAGTTGCGACACTCTTTGAAGTCGCCGCCACGCGGTCACGTGGTTCACGTAAGCTTCAACAGTTCCAAACAGCTCTTTGCGTGTCGTGTTATTTCAATGGGATAGACAGCAGCAAGTGCGTTATTGAACGTGAAACATTACAACAAACCAAAAACGAGTGTTATTACGTGTTAGCATGCTTACATTATACTGTCAATTATATATTGCGAGTATAATTAGTTTGCAACATCAATCTAAAATATGTTCTTTGGTAGTTCTAACATTGAACGTTTGTTGCCTTGCTGGACATTAGCTGTTATTGGATTCCTACATTTGCCTGTATCACGCTACATATACTTTACTTACATTGTCAAAACGTAGGCTATGCATTTTGTATCCTTTTTGTGTGTGAACATCAGATCCAGTGTCCTTTTCAGTTCGTTTGGTAAGATGAAGATGAAGGTGCACCCCACCCCCCCAAATCTGCACAACTTTGATCATTGTAAGACTAGCAATAAACGTCTATCAAATATATAAATGGCATTCAGTAGCCTAACAGCTTAAATTTTAAAAGTTTGATCAATGCATTAAATCTGTTCAGTTCTTTTAGAGAAATAGCATAAAGGTGGGCACCACACAGCCTTGGTAACATTTTAAGAGTAAGCCATAAACATGTCAAAAACACATAGGCTAAATAAGAATCAAACAACTTTAAATGTGAAAAATTTGATTCATACTGCAAGATAAGACACCCACTGTTTCAATAACACACTTGTAACTCAATAAGCAATCAACTATTTCAATAAAATATTTATAACTTATAACTTATATTTCAGCCGGCTGGTGACACTACAGCATGAAAAGGATGACTGATGTTAGGTTTTCAATAGAATTTTTATTAAGTTTTCAATGTGTGTTTAAAACAAGAACAGGAACAAATGCAAAAAAGACTGGGAGGGAGGTATGGTGACACTGCAACATAAAAAGAAGGTCTGACACTCATTTAGGTTTCCAAAAAATAAAAAGATTTCAGTTTCCAAAGTTTGAACAACAATTGTGTGAACTACACAAAAGACACAAGTGGAAGGGATGGGTAGCCCTGTACTCTGTACACCTATAAGAGGGACATGGTAAGGAGGATGCAACATTTGGCTGGAGTCGGGAGTGTTATGGGAGGTCTGGAAGATGCTGGATCAACACAACTCCATTTGTGTAAGGGCCCCATCGTGTGGACCTCAAACATAAAAAATGATCTTATCTGACCATTCCAGTCATATATCGCACACCCTTTTTGTCCTCTGCATCCTTGGTCCTGGATAAGCAGAACAGGCACAGTGGAGAATGGAGGGAGAGAACAAAGCAGGTAACACTCAGTGTATACTTGGGACAACACATTAAGTAAGTAGCAGAAACCTAAGCAAGAGGCCATCTCCAGCAAGAGGCCAGCAAGAGTTTTACATACCCATACACAGCTAACCATTTGCAAGGCTGGTTGGGGGTGCCACAAGTCCACACAAAAACTATAACAATAACAACATGAAGAATGATTTTGTTGGGGATTACTTTCAGAGTGATCTATGCCCTATTAACCTGACTACACTTTTCAGTTATCCAAAAAAAGACATTTGTCCTACTTACAAAGATCACTGAAAACTAAATGAACTGAAACCGATCATCAGTTGGAGCAAAAACTACTAGGCTACTATACAGACGCTATACCTACTGTCCCACGACCACGCTCCTGCCACACTCGCCTACTGCTTGTGCCACTGTCCCGTTTGGAACAGTGAACAGTAGTGGCACAGGACTGGGCTGGCAAGGGACACAAGAGCCACGCACCAGTAACAACAACAATAACTTATAATAGTCTAGGTTTTGCTCCTACTGCTTCCCCTGAAATTCATAATTGAAATCCCCTCGTTCACGAGTCGTGGACACTAGCCTATATCATGTCATGTTCAGCCCACGGTTCAGTTCATAACGCCATAAAACTCGCCATCTAGCAAGCTAGTCTATATCAGGTTTAAAGACAATAATCACATTAATTTCCTCCATTTTTCACCTGAAGAGCGTTAATCACAAACCCATTGATAACCAGCACATCTGAATATAGAGTTACCATGCTGTATGGAATGTATTTTATCAATGTAGCATTTAATATGAGAACAGCTTTCGAGTTCCCCCTCATAGCATGTCTAACGTTAACACTATGTATGTGAATGAGCTGACTAGCTAACGTAAGCTAGTAAGCTAACGCAATCAGGTTTGAAAAATATAGCATTATAAACATAATAAAAATCTGTTGACAACCAACCTATCATCTAAAGTTGCCCTACTACAATAGGCTAACCAAATGTATTTTGTCTGAAATTCATTATTGACGTAGGAACGTTATCTTTAAGCTAGCCTCTCTCCACATCAAGGTTTGCAGGCTAACTTTTGGCTTTAAAATTTCGGTCAACATTTAAGCTATAAATATCAGTTAAACAAGCAGCACAAAATCCTCAAAGAACAATACCAGTATCTACTAGTGCAGTTGGTATAGGAAATGCATATGACAATTAAAAAAACGACGTCGTACATTCGTCTACTTACCACTGACAATATCAGGCAGAAAGCAATGGAAGTGAATGGGGCTACAGCCGTGAATGTCAAAGTTTGGAACTGTTGAGCTCAGCATAAAGCGGAAGTAGCGTGGAAAAAGCGCCGCCATTGTTTCCTATGGAAGTCTATGGGAGTGTCGCAACTCTCTTTTTATATGGCTCTGCTCAGACTCATTATCTGCTATGGCTGCTAGTGCTAGTGCAGAGTAGCTTACCATGCCAGTGACGTAGCCGATTATTGAAATCCAACATGGCGGCGCCCGTGTAACAACACCACTTTCAACGTACAGTTTTATCCCTTTTAATAAATTCAGCCATTTTAATCATTGTACCAATGAGAAGAAATAAAATACATCTGTTATATCACCTTTACTTCAAATTCCAGTTCAGTTCATCTTAAGGGGCTTCAGGTTGATCCAGTGACGGTGGGTGATGTCAGGGAGATGGATGTCAGGGGACTTGGAGAAAGGGGGAGGACATGCCACCTCAGACCACCCCAGCCAAACCACTTCACGTAGGCATTCCCTTGCTTGCAGACTAATGTAGACCATGGAGACCACCTTGCCGCCACCTCCAGTACATTCAGCCATCACCCATATCTTACCTGCAAAAAGGAAAGTTACAATAAAGTTTGTCAGACAATTTTACAACATTACAAAGCATCTAATCAGGCACTCAACACCACTAGTAATACCAATTAATTCAATATATGTGTGCAATAAACTTCACAACCTACCTAATGTTAACTACACATTTAAATATGCGGTGTGAATGTTATTAACTTGCATCAGCTTGAAAAATAACGTTATCAGTATGACTGATCATGGACGTTAGATGACAAACTACAAACTAAGATCTTTCTCAAATGTTAACCGATATCCCTGAGAAGTGACTAGCTCTTGGCGTAGACTAGTGTTTAATGCAGGCGTTTCATTTATCGATCATTCACTTATGCGGTCTACAACTACCGACCTAGCGATCTATTTTTTACAGTCTATCTATGCTACCGACCTACCATCACAGAAGTAGCTCTAACAGAGGTGTCTGTCGTTAACGTTAGAAAAAATGCAACGCTGGCAAACTGGCTAGTAGTTACATTAACATGAGGTTGAGGAGGTCCATGCTTCACATTACGTTAACTTGCGTTGCTTTATCACATCATACCGTTGCTTTATCACATCATACTGTACTTACTGTCTAGTGTTATTAATCCCCATGTACAGTCAATGGTTACTCCATGTTGAGATGGCATACATTGAGATATTTGAAAACAGCAACAACTAAAACCAAGTATATCATGCATCGACTGTTACGGGAGCTGTGTGCTAATCTTCACTTCAATGACTAACTTAGCCTCCTGTTAACGGTAACGTTAATGTAGCTGCTAACGTTAGCATGTAATTCGCTGTCCGTATTTCTGTTGTTAGCTCATTAGTATTCACCATACTAAATTGTCACAGTCTATAATCAACATAATAAGCTCTCTTAGACGTATTCAAGAACACCAATAGACAAAAAAAACTTTTCAGTTGATACGGAACACTTATCAGACAAGAACAAACCGATTGTTGTTTGTACTGTTTAGCTAACTCACAGCCGCAAAATTCATCCAGCCAGCTAGTGCTAGCCTTCGGCGCCGAGTCGACCTGCGTTGTGGAAAGGAGAAGGGGGCGGGTTTCACTTGACAAAGGGCGTGTTTAACTCGCTGAGTGGCAACTGAGTGGGCGTGCCTGACCGCGACTCCTCTTCACTGCGCATGCTTCAACTTTTGCTGCGCAGCCGCACTTCAAATTGGCTCCAAATTTTCCAAGATGGCGTCGCCTCGGCGGCTTCAATTCCATAGAACACTGCAGAACGCAGCCACACTGTCCAGTTCTATATATACAGTCTATGGTTAAATTAGATTAAATTCTCTCGTCCCAGATCTCCACTATTTTAAAGCAAAGGGTTAACATTACTCCTTAGCAAACTATAACGAAAACAGTGCTCCACCACATCTGTGGATTAAGCCACACAGTCAACTCTATGTAAGTAAGATAAATAAGGATGTTAATTGTTTGGAGCATTGCCAGCATTATATAAAATGATTGTCACTTGGATGAGACTTGTAGATAACTAACGTTAGCAT
The DNA here is from genome assembly GCF_046254945.1 of Alosa pseudoharengus. Classification (NCBI taxonomy): domain Eukaryota; kingdom Metazoa; phylum Chordata; class Actinopteri; order Clupeiformes; family Clupeidae; genus Alosa; species Alosa pseudoharengus. The sequence continues at coordinate 1,800,811 of NW_027468564.1, read as the reverse complement.
AGTTAGCTAACCGCTGCTAATAACGTGCTAGCTTCGTCACGTCAGAGAAGCATGGGGCTGTGCTATAGATCAGTGGGCTGTGCACAGTAGTATAACATTTATTCACCATATAATAATAAAGTTGAAGTGGCTCTGCAATTTAGGGGATGTTTCCATTTTTTGGCAGCACCATGTTCCTTACATGACATGGCCCAGTGTCCTAACATGCATGATCTATCTAGCACAGCTAATATTAATATCAGTGAATCACACTCGCCTCCCTTTTAAGTTTGTCACCCAACAAAGCTAGATATGAGTTTTTATACATGTGTCTCCATGTCATACTGCAGTCTTTCAACAGATTGTAAATGATTGAAAATTAATTTAGGTCCGTGGCTCTCTAAAAGAGCCTCTTGTGCTGTAACTTTTACAGAGTTTGACGGGCGTAGTAACAATAACTAGGGGGCGTGGCTTTTGCGAACGGTCAATTAATCACCAAACGTCTTATAAACAAGTATTGCCAGGAGCAACACCTTGCAAAAAATGATAACAGTAGGCCTAGGCCTTTATATGGCTCTGCTCCTGCCTAGATTCAAACTCAGAACTAGTAAAAAAAATCAGAAATATTCACAAGGTTTCTGGGCAGCATAATTATGTTCTGTTAGCAAGCGAACTTCTCATGACTACCGACAAAGTAGCCTACTGCCAGCTGACGAAGCTCTCATTTTAAAACATTACTGAGAGACAGGCACTGTACAATCAAGAAAGCTTGCCACTGAATCCAAAACTATGTTTAACATTATGTACAAAGCTTAGGCTACAGTGGACTAGCATGTTGCAGGGGCTGCTAAAAACACAGAAACGCACTGAAAACTCGGCCAATCACAGCCCTTGCTGTCGAATGCGCCGTCTGGTTCGACCGTGGAACGCCGCAGCGGACTATGCTGCCCCCAAGCGGCTGCAGTTGTACTTACATTTCACCCAGCTGCGTGAATCACCTTGATCGTGACTGAAGTGTCAATTTTTAACTGGGACCCTCTGTTGGCCTATACAAATTATATTATATATTACTACTGTTTCTATCCCTTTTCTCCTATCCTTTCCTCAATTTCTTATCTGGCACGAGAGATACAGTCAGTTCGTCACACTCACGTCACTCTTGGAATATATACTGCAGCGCAGCCGTTGAAGTTCAGTTCAGTTCAACCAGAGTCAACCACAAGGAGTAACGTTAGGCAGTAGCTTTGCAGGGCTCCGTTTTGCTGTTAAGACTTTAAAGGTCTCATCTCATCGTTTTTTCATTAATTTTGCAGTGGTCTGTAGTATTGATGAATGCACTGTGAGCCGGTTTTGGTGAAAAAAAAATGCTGTCCTGCGTCTGTTTCATGCTGTTCTAGCTTGGTAGGGAAGGTGGGCGGGGAGGAACGACTGGATTTCGCCTCTAGTCATGAATATTAACGACATGCTAATGAATTCACCTCTGATTGGCTAACAGCACTGTGACACTCCCTCCCCTCCAGTGCGTAGTGCAATCCAGTGAGTAGTGCAATCGAGGATTCTATCTGCCTCCGCTCCATACAACTTTACAGTCCTAAAACTTTTACAGTTTATGGCTAAAACGCGAGTCGAAAATGTCTTCTGAGATAGGCTACAGCCTAATGCATTTGATCCCGAATCCGAGAAGGAAGAAGAGATAGCAGAAGACCCGCTTCCTGATCGTTTGTCGATGACTGTTTCAGAATGGTAATATTTTTGCATGTCAACTTACATTGTCTTCTAAAAGAGGTGAACGTTTGTGGCGATCGTCATGTTTTCAAGTTGTAATAAACATAAAATAAAGACTTGGCCTACAGACTTGGCCTACAGATCCTTTGTCAGCTGCTGGGGTTATTTAGGTAGAAAAGTCCGAGTTGTTATTCCGGCTTGTGTTGTCCTACGGATCCGAAGGGAGTTCCCAGACACAGAGGGCCAATATGTTGGCTTTAGGGCTGCCCTTGCCTAAAGCGAGATGTCTAGCAGCCACAGCTTCTGTCAGTGGAGGATGGTAGAATGCTGAGGACAGGGCATCAGGAACAGGGATTTTTTGGAGCTCCTCCATGTAAGGCAGGGGGTTGGGGACTATCTCTTCAAACACCCCAGCAATCAGGTTGTGGATGTAGCCTGGAAGAAAATGTTCAATGTAAATATGTACATAATGTCTCCTCGATATTAAACCGTTTTATTTGGCTTTCAAGAATGGCAATAAATAGTTTGTGTTTGAGTTACTTACAGTGTGTTGGTGTTGATTTTACTGGCTTCACAGTGTGCCCCCCCTTTTTGGCTTTTGGGAAATGTAAGCTGTTTCCTCAAGTCGTTCTTGCCTGAGTGCGGCCAGCGTTTTCATTGAAGTGCATTGCTGCCAGATATAGTCTAAAAAACAAAATAGGCTGTAATGACAAATCACTATCCTACCAATATTGGTTACTTCCAAACCAACAACATCAAATTTGATAGTAATTGATCAGTGCAGAAGATTACTTTTTCTCTTAACTGTAAGCATTTCTTGCAAAATCCCTTTACACATAGTGGTTAGTGTAGATGTGACAAAACATACCTGCACAACATCCCAATGAAAGGAAAGACCACACTTTTGGGTGTGAAGCGCAATATTACACTGTGGAATGCCTCCAGTGTTGAGGTCTGGTACTGTAAGCTTAGCCTCTCAACATCACTGAGGACCCTCTTATTTGTTAGTATCTTCTCCACTTTGTAGAGGGCTTTGGAACCTAGAGACATGAAGCACAAAGTAAATAAGTATTCAAAACTTATGTTGTCACAAAACATTGAGTACAACAGACAACTACACACCTGGTTGAAACCAAGGCCGTAGCCATGATGTCAACATTGGGGGGGACCAAATCTGTGGTGCGGTGTGAATTTCAATAACAGAATTTCAATACATTTCCTGCCATGCAAAAATATTATTAAAATCACAAACAAGTCATTAGTTAAATCAGTCAATTAGGATATACCAAACTTTTTACGGACATAGGCACGGATGGATTATGAACCCCTGAGCATAGATGCAAAAAACCCTCCCCTGTTAAGATATGGGGGCCCGGGGGCATACTTCCCCTGAAGACTTAAAAAAAATGACCTTTTATATAATGACGACTTGTGAGATTTGTATTTGTGGAAATAGAAGATAAGGGCGGAGAAGCAACTTCACACCTTCTTAGGCTTCAGGGGCCAGGGCCCCCTAAGCTTTTGGGCCCATGCAGTAGGTCCATTCAATAATCCATCCCTGGATATAGACCTATGGTATGACTCCATTTGTCTCCAAAATGTATATTTTAAAAGAAAATACAAACTAGAGTATATCTTTGATAACCTCTATATTACACTGAATGCTTACTCATAGGTTTGGACCTATAGCCCAATCATATTTTGTATTTTGATTTTATTATTCTGGCGGCTAATCACACAATTTTAAGGTAGTTTGAAAGGGATGGGATTCAAGATAGGCTAGTAAGACAGGTCCCTCTTCTGTCTGACTCACCTCAAGTTACCCTATGCATTATAGGCTGGTTTCTGACAGATATTACATTTTGTGTTAACATGTAGAAACACATCCTTTATTTGGTGAATGGAGGAGGAAATTCCTTTCTTTGGTTATTGTCCGCGATTCACATTAACTGTAGGCTATCACCGCCATTGTAAAAGTTTTTTCAACTTTTGTGCCGTCGCCACTTAATGCCTGCATGGATGCGCTATTGAGTGCGCATCTAAATGTAACATGCAAGATGCAACAACCATTTCTAAGAGTCTTATAAACCGGTTCATTTCTGACATTACTACTAGCATATGAATGCATTATTTATGTTGTAAGACATGTGAAAGAAATGAATGACACAGGCACGCACAAATTCAAATAAAAGTATGTTTCACTTTCGCTATTGCGAGAAAATAGGCTATGGAAAATGCTTCAAAGTTCCCTTTGAGTCTGATCAGCTTCAAAAATTAATGGGGTTTCCTTAGACAGTGCTACACCTTTTCAACAAGTTTTGTGAGAATTGTACCGGTATCTTTTGCGATATTGTTGACAGCCCGCACCGCAGTAGGGTGCAGGAAGCTTTTGATAGCGCACGCCTCAAACGATAAACGCAAAACCTCCAGGACAAACCACTCACAGTGTAGGCTACTCGCTCTGAAACCATCAATAGGTCACTAATTTGTGCGTTATTTACGTTTGATTGCATTTCAGATGGCGGGACTTGTTGGTTTCCTGTAGTAGCCTATAGCGTTTTTTTCTTTATTTATTTTTCTATGTCCGAATATTGGGGGGGACATTTTGGTCACATCTGAATATTGGGGGGGACACGTCCCCCCCAAAGTCTATGGTGACTACGGCCCTGGTTGAAACCACTTCTTAGGATCTCTGCTCTGGCGGACTGGATGTTGGCATTGTGGGAAGAGAGGGTTGTCGTGGGTATGTTTGTTTTGCATGTGGTTTACCACAGATGTCCATTTGGCGACTTTCTCTGGCCCTGAGGATGAGGATGTTGCACACCAATAAACATGGTTGCTGATTCCACGCTGCCACTTCTTGACCACCTCACAGTCCTCTTTAGCCACTTTTCCCAGTTTCTTAGATAGACCTGGTGATCACAAAAGGAGTTGACTTACTGTGATGAAAAACATGATGTGTGTGCATCTAAACATTAACTCCTAATATTGGTACAGGGATATTGTTATCGCAATGCAATGCCATGTTGCAGTGTTGAAATTTTATGTTGAACCAAAGTAAGACACTAACCTTTTTCCAAATGCCAGGCATCATAGTAGTGTGTTATCTTTTGCTCACGGAGATATTTTTGTATCTGGGGATGACGGTCAGTGACAATGTAATCGACTGCCACACCCTTGGACTCCAAAAGCTGTAGGCTTCTTTTGAGTCCCTCTTTCTCCATGTTGTGGCTCCCGCCAACCTCATTGCTCTGTAAACAAAACACAAAGGGCCAGAGGCGGACAGAGTACACAGCTTTATTACTTGAGTAAAAGTACAGATACCCTTTGCTCAATTTTACTCAAGTACAAGTAAAAGTACAACAGTCAGATGCCTACTTAAGTAAAAGTACTGAAGTACTTGTTTACATTTATGTACAGAAACGTCCTACATGGAGTTATGAAAAATGTTAATGTTAATACCTTGGAGAATGTAAAAGGAATTGGAAGTAAAATCAAGTCATTTTCATCTTTTTACCACGTTGCCAGGGATGGGCAGTATTTCTAATACATGTATTTAAAATACATATTTCAAATACAAAATACTATTTTGTAATTGAAACACTTGAAGCGAAAACTATCATTAACTTGTTCAGAAAATTTAAATAGTCTGGCGAGGTGGGGCCACAGGTTGGCACATTTCCGGGATGGACCTGCTGCGTCTTCATCCATTGTTTCGTCTCTCATCTAAATCTGACCATGGAGTTGACTTTGGTGGAAAGCTGAAGGTGATTGCTGATAGGCTGTCCCAATCAGTGGCGCCTGCACAATCCAATCACGTTTGAGAGGGAAACAACAAATTGAGGGTTTCTGAGATTTTTCTTTTTTCCTTTTTTTAGAAGTAACTACTCACAGTTATGGATAGAAATGTAGTGGAGTAAAGAGTACAATATTTGCCATTCAAATGTACTTGAGTAAAGTCATGAGTACTCCCCAAAAATGATACTCGAGTAAAGTACAGATCCCTCAAAATTGTACTCAAGTACTGTACTCAAGTAATGTACTCCGTTACTGTCCGGCTCTGCAAAGGGCATACACGTTGTAGGAATTGTTAAAAGTCAAGTTTTGATGTGTGTATACAATTATGGTGGACTGGTCTGTGAGAGTGAAAGAAAAAGAGACACCGATAAACTGTGCATTGTGTAACATTGATAACTATTTATCTTACATCTGTGAATCCACTCACCTGGACTAGTTGAATGTCAATAATGCTGTTGGTCTCCAGATTCATCAAACTGTAACTTCCATATTTGGCAGAGTGGCCTGCAAATACACAATAGTTCTATTAGAAGTAGGTCATATTATTTAATTTTTTTTTGTAATTTTGTGTGTTACACCACGGTCTGTCATAATAGAATATGTTTTGTCTAATAAAAAGCGGAAGCTTACCCGGTGAATCTGCTCGCATGTCCCCTCCAATCTTGACTTTCCACTGACTCAAGAACTCAAATTCTGCTTCTTGGTACTGGTGCCGTTGTTGGATCACAGCTGTTTCCAGATAACTGCTTGCATGCCTACGGAATGCTGAGTAGCTGATGTTTTGCAGATGCATGGCTTGAAATATCTACAAATTAAAAAAAAAAAAAAAAATCATGCATGAGTACATTGTAAAGCACTGTATCAAGCCTACATGAATAATTTGGCTACATGATTTTGTACGTTTACTATTTTTTTGGCTGTGGAACTTTTCATGATGAAAACGTAATGATTCACGTAGGCCATCATTCACATCGTGCAAGTTCCAAGACATTTTAGCATTAGCCATGGTTGGACGTGACAATAATTTGGATAGCGTAGTAGCCTACGATACCGCGACTGCATAAGACTACAGAAAGAATACAAACAATTAATTTCCTGCCACACAATACTTTTGCCTTCTGACAGATTTATGTGGACATCTATAGCTTCCTTTTCCACAGCTTTCTTGGCTAACTTATCAGCCTTTTCATTTGACCTAATGCCCACATGAGCTGGGACCCATAAAAAAGAAATTTCTACCCCCCTCCTTTTTACATCTCTTATTACCAGTAGAATCTCATATATAAGGTCTTGACGGCTCTTTGATAACCCTTTCCCTAAACTATTGATAGCTGATACAGAATCACTACATATCAACACTTTACGAGTTTGAATCTGTTCAGTCCATTGCACTGCCATCAAGATTGCATATAACTCCACTGTAAATACACAAAGAAAAATTGAAGTTCTTTTAAAGTTTTGGATATTCTAACCCTGAACAACAAAAGCTGCCCCTGAAGCACCAGATTCTTGATCCTTTGATCCATCTGTAAAAATTAATAAATGCTCTTGATAATTTTCTTGTACATGACACTGAAATACATGCACCAAATCCATCTCAGGATTTTCAGACTTAAACTTAAGCAGCTCTAAATCTTTCTTTGGGACCTCTAGTTGCCATAATGGAATTGAAGGCCACATTACTCCTGAACAGAAGCTCTTATCCAGAATAGACAGTTCTTGTGCCACAGTCTCCCCTGTCCATCCAAAACATGACAGATTTGCCACTTCTCTCTCCCAGCTTGGTTGAATAGCAACTTTTAACTGGGTGATCACACCCTTGACCCATTAAATTGACCCAGTAGTTTGCCTGCAGCTGTTTTCTTCGCAAGTATAATGGCATCTCTCATGTTTCTACCTGTAAAGAACACACTGGTGAAGAGCGCACGGCTCCTGTACTAATTCTTAGCGCTTTTGCTTGGACTACATCTAGTCCAGCTAAAACTGACTTGGCTGCAGATCCATATGCCAGACACCCATAATCAATTCTAGCTGTAATTAAATAAATATAAATATGTTTCAGAGAAGCTATGTCTGCCCCCCAGTCCAATCCACTAAGACACCTCATTAAATTAATAACTCTTTTACACTTGTCAATAACCTTAGATACATGCTCCCTCCATGTAAGTCTAGAGTCAAAAAAGACACCAAGAAATGTAAAACGTTCAACCCTTTTCAAGTCCCTGCCATACATCTTTAGTTTAGGACTTTCATCAATTTTCTTTCTAGTAAAAAACATCATTTTAGTCTTCTTGACAGAATCTAAAACCCCACCTCTTTCCCCAGTTCTCCACTAGGGTTAACGTTTCCTGTATTTTCTTCAGAGTGTACTGCACATTTTCCCCCCTTCTCCATAAGCTACCATCATTTGCAAATAATGACCTTCCAATACCTGGAGCAACATTAGAAAAAATATCATTAATCATTATATTAAATAACAATGGACTTATGACGCTTCCTTGAGGAGTTCCATTTTCAACTACCCACCTTCTGGACATATCTTTTCCTATTTTTACCTGAATACTTCTATTACTCAAAAAATCCATAACCCAGTTAAACATGTTTCCACCAATACCTAACATATGCAATTTAATTAAAAGACCCTCTACCCATAATATATCGTACGCTTTTTCCACATCTAAAAACACTGCCACAACTGTCTCTTTTTTAACTTGAGCTTTTCTTATCTCATCCTCAAGGCATATGATTGAGTCAATTGTACTTCTTCCCTTCCTAAAGCCACTTTGGCAACTGGCCATCAGTCCCTTTTCCTCTACAAAGTGCATTAGCCTACCATTAACCAGCCTCTCTATTAATTTGCCTAAATGAGAGGTAAGAGCTATTGGTCTATAATTAGTTGGGCTACTAGCATCTTTTCCTGGCTTTCTTATAGGAACAATAATTTTTCTTGAATTTCCCCTTGAGGATCAATAAAGTATCTATCTATCTATCTATCTATCTATCTATCTATCTATCTAATTGCTTCCTTCCACCCTGAAGGAATCTTCCCTTCCTCCCGTACTTTATTAAATAAATTTAAAACTTCTTGCAAACCCTCTTCACTAAGATGTCTCAACATGTCATAACAAATCTCAATTTCCAATTGAGCTACAAAACTCCCTCCAATATGATCTTTTCCTCTGCCTTATTGTCCGTCTTACTACTGCTTGTGCTTGTTTATAATCAATTAAATGTTGAAAATGATGGGTTCTTTTTAATCTTCTAAAGGCCCTGTTACTTTCTTTAACAACCTCTTCACAATTAATATCCCACCATGGTACCACTTTTTTTAACAAACTCTCCAGAACTCTTTGGAATAGAAACCATTGCTGCCATATCAATACTCTGCCTCAACTCAATTTCATTTCTCTCAACATCCTCAACGTCTTGGATTAAATTAATGTACAAATCACTTGTTTCCTTAAAACTCTCCCAATCTGCCTTTTTAAAAATCCACCTTCCATGACTCTCTTCCACACTCAAACCTACATCAATATCCAATTTACATAGAATTGGGTAGTGATCACTTCCAACAGTACTCCCCTTATGCACTTCCCATTTACACCTTGGAACCAATCTACTAGATAAAAAAGTAAGTATAATATTGACTCTACCAGTTCTAACATCAATCCTAGTCCCACTACCATAATTTAAACAAACTAAAGATCTACTATCCATTAACTCTTCAATGACTTGCCCATTATTGTCTATCCTTTCTCCTCCCCACAGAGTATTATGCGCATTAAAATCCCCACACCATATAACATTATTCCTGTCCTTCTATCTCTTCTAGTTTATTTAATTCCAATGGTTTACAAGGGTTGTAATAGTTAATTATTACTACTTTCTTTTTATCTGCCCATACCTCCACTACCACATACTCTTGTTCCTTACCTACACCCAATACTCTATAAGGTACACCCTGTCTCACAAATGTAACACAGCCCCCACCATTTCCTTGCTCCCGGTCTCGTCTAATGGCAACATAGCTAGGCAAAACAAAATCAAACCTAGGCCTTAGCCATGTTTCCTGGATGCACAATACATCAGGCTTTATTGACCTACTAACTATAAATTGTTTAAAATCTTGCCCATTAGCTAACAAACTCCTTGCATTCCATTGAAGAATTAACATAAATATCATCCTATAGCTCCCTCTTGACTTGGTAGCATACCACTAAGGCCATCTCTAACCTCTTCCCATTTTAAACCGGTCATACCCAAGTGATGGACTGCTGCTTTTGTAATAATTTGTATCCTTTCTGTTTTTGACTTCACCTCAGATGTAGCATTAATCACCCCTGCAATGAAGATCACTAGATTCTTCTTTTCCTCCCATTCTTTTTTCTCCCTTTCTTTAAGAGACTCTTGCCTCGGAGTCCACACTTTTCCTGTAGCTTCCCTTCTTACATCACTTCCACTAGCTCTTGTATAGGGAGGGAAAGTGAAAACCAGCGCCCCAAGTGGTTGCGTTCCTATCGAAGAGCAGCTCCAATGTTAAGTCCCATAGACCTATTTTAAAAAAAATACTGTGAAGCCAAATCAGCGATCTTATCCACCAAAAATATTTTTCAGTGTCTATACAGTAATAATCTTCTAACTGTGAAAATGTCAGACACTATTTTGCCTTATTTAAAAAAATCGAAATTGCTCCTTTTCTTTCATAAACGAACTACAAAAAAGCCACGTGACTTTACCCTTCAACGTTACTCACGGTAGCATGGTTTGTTTATTAGCCTGGTTAGCATTGCCACTTAACACTTACTGCCAGCTCTTCATGTGAGTAGAAGCACAACACCAGTTATCCAGACATAAAGGTTATCACCACGCGGTTTACATCACCTTCCGTTATTACAAAAATATGTAAGCCAGTTAAGCAAATTGCCATATTGATCAGTTAGAGATTAAGCGCCCAAACCTGTGACGTCACATGCAACTGTAGTTTGTTATCACCATGTTACGACAAAAACTCAAAACAATTCAACTGATCCTAAAAATAAGGTATGACCACTTGAAGCAATAGAGGTGACCCCAGTGCCTTACATATGGAAGGCATTAAATTAAGATCCCAATGTGCACCGAGATATATTTTTTCTAAAAAAAATCCCATCCCCTCCGCTAAACTCTAGGAACGCAACCACTAGATGGCGATGAGATTACTTTCCCTCCCTATGCTCCACCCTTTTAACTGCTTCTGCATACGTAACTTTGTTCTTTATTTTCATATTATGAATTTCAGTCTCTCTTTTCATTACTTCACATCCCCAGTAAGCTGCACTATGAGGCCCTCCACAATTACAACACTTAGGTATTGCTTGTTCCCCACACACCCCATAGTCATGAGCTCCACCACATTTTGCACATCTTTTCTCCCCTTTACACATTTTAGCTACATGGCCAAATTTTTGACAATTAAAGCATACCATTGGTTTATGAGTAAACTCTCTCACATTATATCTCATTTACCCAAAGTAAAGAACCAGGGGCAACTCTTTAGTACTAAACTGAACGACAACTGACTCAGTTTCCGTTTTCTCAAACCCCCTTGTCAAACGCTTGGCACTTTGAACAGCATCACACTTTTCTTTGATATTCTTAACTAGCTCTTTCATATCCACTGATAAAGGAATCCCATAAATCACCCCTTTACTTCCTTGATCACCAACTTTTACACTCTTCGCTACTTTTTTTTTTCCAACTGTTTGCAATTTTTCAGCCCTTCCAACCTGCTCTTCAGAGACACATCCAATCAAATTTCCATCACTCAAAATTCTAGCATATTTCACTTCTGGGTCATTCCAAGTGAAAACAGCCAAAATCGGGGTATCATGTACATGGTACTTCTCAGATTTTACTGAAAATTGGTGAAAATATGCCTTATGTTACCAAACGAGGGAATCTGAAGTTTCAGGTCAATATCTCAAACGGTTTGCCCTGTGGCGTCCATTTGAATTTCGGGTGCCATGGCCGTAATTGACACATTGGAATTTCACATTTCATCTTTTGCCATTTTTGGAAGCCCATAACGTCTGTTCTAATTGTGGTAGAAGGCTGGAAACTGGTGTGGTAGTTCTTTGTAGCCTGTACTACAGAATCAACATTCCTTACTGTTTGGGTGAGAGGTGGGTCACCAAAGTCCTAAAAAATGTTGACGGCATGTGTGATTTTTCACTTTTTGGGTGGCCGTAGCACCACAAGGAATGATCATATTTGTTCTAAACAGGATTATTTGTTATATGTGGGAACCTTGCTCTTGCCAAAATGAATTTGAAGGGTATGGTACCACTGACGGGGGTTTTATGGGGGTCCAAAAACCCTCTCCGGCAGAGGTGACTCTTTTGGAACCCCATATTTGGACCCCCAAATGACCATGTGGGCACTTGATGATCCTAATGGGATTTATACCAGATAAAGATACATATTTGTTCTTTCTTTTAATGAAATAACATTTTTGACTATGAAGCTCCATAATATGAATTATGCACCATTTTGGACATTGTTTCCAGAAGTCTGGAATGTAGATCAGGGAGAATTTAGTGATGATAAAGCTTGAAAATAGTGGAAATAACTTAGTATTATGCTCAGTGATGGCAAACTATTAAATACTGAGACTGTCACGGATTAACCCCTTATCTCCCATGAAAGAGACCCGCCATCAAACTTTTAAACAACTAAATAACAAGAATGTTACATAGTGTAAGAATTTTAAAGAACTAAATAATAAGAATGTTACATAGTGTAAGAGTTTTTCCTTGCCACTGTCACTCTCCAAATAAAATTGAATTGAAAATTTAATTGAATAGTGTCTTTAACTATTATCCAATTGAATAGTGTCTTTAACTATTATCCAATTGAATAGTGTCTTTAACTATTATCCAATTGAATAGTGTCTTTAGTGGCATAATTTTGTCATGGTCCTTTTGGTGAAGTTTGAATTGGCGAGCACTGCGTCCATAGATGTCTGGCACACTGACACAACAAATGATATGTTGGAATGGCACCCAACAGGGGATCTGTCTTTGGTCCGATGGCCATGTGAGGATGTTGTTGACACACTTCATGAATTTTCACAAATTGTATTTTCCTGGCTGGAAAATTGAGTTTTGTGGCTAAGAACATTTCATTCTTCTTTGTTAGTGCAGAAGATATTAAAAAACATGAGGAAACATACGAATTGGAGAGTTACGCCTCGGACAAAACGATCAGTGGAACACAATCGCATCATTGCTTTATAACAATTTTCAAAAATAAGATACGGATGAAAATAATATCACAGGATACAATATTCAAAGATGTCGATGCCGGACAACGATCGGATTCAGAACACTTGGATACAGAACACCCAGAGGCAGAACACTCGCAGTCAGATTGGCTACAAAACTTTTAGATTTAGAGGGTCTTGCAACATTTATTGCATAAATATAATCCAATTTAATTAATCATAACCAAATAAAATGGATTATATATGTTTCAATGTGTACGAAAATATAAAATGTATTGAGAAAAGAATGAATGAGGTAAAAAGAGAATGTGTATAGGGTAATTCTAAAATGTATATGTAGGCCTATTCATGAGCTCATATCATAGCACCTGAGCAACTAACCTTGTTGAGTTAGATAAAGAAAATAGATGAATAAAAATAAATTTGGCAATTACAATAAATAAAGAAATTATATGAAACAAAATAGACAGCTGCTGCAATAATATGTAGGAAGAATCTATGCAAAATCAGTCAAGTCAATTCTTTGAGCTGCGACCCGAGTATGGAGACAGTAGCGATCTGATCTGATCTGATGTTGTGTTCTTATGCAGGCTTGCTGGTTGTAAACTCACAGATACATCTTGTGAGGTTGTGGCTTCAGTTCTATGGTCACCAAACTCCCTGCAACAGCTGGACTTGAATGACAATGACCTGGGGGATTCTGGAGTCCAGCTTCTCTCTAAGGGACTGTCCAGTTCCAACTGCAAAATGCACACATTAAGGTGGGTGCAGACATTCACTTCTTTCAATTAATTTTATCATTGTGCAGGTGCCATTCTACTTTTGAACTTACCTGTGAGTTTTAAAATGTGTGAACTGATTCAATCTCTGTCATAAGTTTATAATGAAGCAATATGGCACAAGTGAGAGTGGCGTTGGTAGCACATATAGCCATGGCTTTTATTCGGCCTCGTGCTGCAGGTGCTCACAGCCATGGCGATATCTGCTACCAACTCCACTCTAACTCATGCCATATTGCTTTCATACAACAGTTCTACTACCAAGTAGTCGATTTGAAAGACGCCAAATTGCTTCTAATATCATTTATTTACATTTTTTTCCCATTCATCCTTTGCCAGAAACATATTTCCAATTCTCCAATATTTCCAATCTTCCAATAGTTAAAACACAACACTTCACTGGAGAGCCAAGTTCAGGTGGCGTAGGCTATATGTGCACAGTCATTTCTAGAGCCTACTCGCTTGTCCATATGTCATATGCTGAATTGAACATTCACCCTACTCTATTTACTCCATTTTCTTACTGAGTTGCTGTCAAATGTGATGTTATGAAATCGCTGGTCTCTCGCTGTGAATGAATGGAATGTTCACATTGGAGAATTCAGAGCAAAAAGCAGAGTGTTCGAGTGGGGATGTCCTGAGATATCACCACTCAAGGAATGTGTCTTGTCCAATCAGAAATTAATAAATAGTTTTACCAGATCTATCTGTTGTAAAATAAACAAATTACTTCAGATAAAAACAATATCACCAGTTGTATGCAGGAAAGAGCAATGAAAAGGACAATCTCTCTCTCTCTCCCTCTCTCTCTCTCTCTCTCTCTCAGGCTCTCTGATTGTCTCATCTCAGAGAAGGGTTGTGGTTTTCTGGCTGCAGCTCTGACCTCAACCCCCTGCTGTATAAGACAGCTGGATCTAAGTTACAATCATCCCAGTAAATCAGGACTGAAGCTGTTATCTGCTAGACTGGAGGATCCTGTCTGTAAACTGGCGATACTTAGGTATGTTCAGAAAGAAACCCCAGTGTTGCACATTTAGACGTTGTCTCCATTGTGGATGCCATAGCTGTAGTGGACTATTTTTAAATGTGTGTTGTAATAGCTGTATCTCTTTGCAGCATGCAATAATTCAAATATTTAGAGGCGCGTTCATCTTCACAAACATAGTCGAATGTTTAGAAACCTTTGCAAATACTTTTCTGTTTGTTTGTAACTGTTCAGATTCCAGGCTGGGAGATTAACAGAAAGACAGGGAGGTGCGTAGAAGGACAGGGAGCTGTTCATCCCTGGGAGACAAGAAATACTATTTTCTGGTTGTCTGCAGGCATGAAAACTCCTCACCTTTCGGCGAAATTCGCTGTTTTGAATCCAAAATAGGGGACTTACGAGGTTCGCGCAGATCCGATGAGAAAATATTGTGTGTGTGTGTGTGTGGGGGGGGGGGGTATTGGGTTACAACTGAGTTTACAAATCACGCGCAGACGCGAACGCATCTTGATGCGTTGTAAGACAAGAGCCCAATTAAAAACTTGTCTGATCCAGCAACGATTATGTGAATGCAGCCCTTTGCCTTTAGCCTATTAAACAGTGGAAGCTAAATTTTGCCGCGGATGCAACACGAACAGAACGCTTGCGCTGGAATAGCCCTGTCAGAGTGCAAATTACCCCACCATAATTGGGGGGTACTGCTCCTTCACTTCTTCTATGACCATCATGGTCCACTACCATATCAATCCCCATCGTGATCGCCAAGTGCAACATGTGTTGTGCAACACACATACAAGGTCTAAACATGCGACAAACTGATAATCAGTAGGCTACAGAATATCTCATTGTTATTATATATCCAAAAGAGAACTGTTTTGAGCAACTCTCGAAAGTTAGAGAAGTGCACTGAAATACCATTCCAATTACTAGTAAAAGTAATACCTTTACAAGAAGCCTATTGCCTATTTCATGAAATATTGATTTGGTTTATTTTTAGATTTCAAAGACCTGGAGGTAAGACCCAACCCTCTCATATACTGTATAAACAGAAAACAATTTTCCATTATAGTCTATGGTAGTCAGTGGAAAATCAACACAATTACTTAGAGATTTGTGAAACCTGAGCAATCTTTAATGTGATTAAGGAGCATACTATGAAAAAACATACTACCACAGAAGAACTACAGAGCGGTAACCTACGAGAATCCGATAACCAGAACAAGCTGGGTATCATCAACATTACAGTATCCTACTGTACAAATGAGTCACATATACACATGCACACATACAGTTTTCCTTTTCCTCAATAGTGTCTCTGTGAATAAAATCAAATCCTAGTTTCATTAAGATAGTATCAGGGTTCTCAGATGAAACTAGATTTATTGAACTAAAAATATGAAATAATAGAATGTAAAAACAATACTAACCAATTAAAAACAAATTCAAATACTAGCATGTACTATTTAGCCTAGGCTACTTGGCTCTTTTTATGCTTCCACAGGTTTCACTGATGTTATGTAGGCTTAACTACATCAGACCCTCTTGTGCATAATATAAAAGCAACACAGGATCTGTGCCAAACTAATTTCAAAAGGGCACAACAAATTATTCAAGATAAAATGAGAATGGACAGCTAGGCTATTAGGCTAGTGACAATGGCCCCACATTTTTGAGATACCCCAACCGGAGGTAGAACTAAACGCAACAATGTTTTTCCTCATCTCTAAGGTCTCCCATATATGAAATGGATTATAGGCTTAAAATATTTTACTGCTAAGATTGTTCAATTAACAGATATTGTTATACACCCCAAAACCAAAAAAGGACTGAAATATAGCCTGTCCGTATGGGATTTAAGGCATATAAACTAGTGCAGACCAATCACACAAGCTCTGAGAACTTGGCATGTTTATAGTCAGGAAGTTGCTTTACCTACTAGAAAAGACTGGATGTGAATATCTTGATGTATGGAATGAATAGAGACATGTAAACACATACCTACCACATGCAAAAAATGAATATCTATGCAGAATGTTTTCATTTACTTTGTGGCTGCTTTACCAGGGATTATCATAGAACCACATATGATGGCTTGTTGGAAAGGTGGGGTTGTACTCAATCCAACAATACCAAATATGTAAATATAGTATGAAAAATTAGGGTGTTCTGTCACTCAATGCAGGCTATGAGGTGTCCAAAATGAAAGAAAACGGAACACTGGCAAAATACAGTCTCAAATCCAAATCACATTATCAGTGGTGAGAAGAATGTTGAGAAATTCATTGTTACTGCAAGGTAAGTGCTGATCTACTGCTTACTTCACCCCTAAGTAGCTAAACAGTTAATTGTAGAAACTACTATCCCTAGCTAAGAAAGTACTTAGTCCTCTGACTAATGTTGCATGTGTAATTCAACTTGATTTGCATTTCAATGACAATTCTGAAATGTATATACTTTTTCCTTTTCACTAGTCTCTTGAATTATGGAGAATTATTGGAGAATTATCTTGAATTATGGAGAATTATTGGATCCAAAGCCTATGAGAAACATTTTGAAAAGGGCAAGAAAAAAGATCCCTATGTCCAAAACCCCACAGTAGAAGGCCTCCAACGCATACTTACCCTTGCTCAGGAGAGAGAGAGATGGTGATAAAACTCTGGCTCCATATACAGATGATATTTCCTCCAAAATCAAAGTTTCATATCATGTATCATGTAGAGTGAACTACTGTAAGACAAAAATCAGTGAGCAGCAGCAAGTTGCAAATGTTGAGAGCAGGGCTTTGAACCGTTTTTTTTCCCAAATCGGTTCGTTCCGAACAGAAACGGAATTATAACGTTTCCGGTTATGAGTTCCACCTATAAATTGATGTTCCCGAACCGGTTAGAACAAAAAAATACTGTTCCCGGAACGGTTAATTTAGTTCCTGTCAGCTGTTTAATGCTATAGAATTATGTCACATCTTTCTCATCCAGCTTAAACCAAATGTAATAATATTACAACCATTATTACATAATAATAATTATATTATTATTAATAATAATAATTAAATAGGCCTACAATTATTTCAAATGTGTAGTTTATTGTTAAAAGAGAAAATTTCCACACAAACGTAACGACATTATTAAGACACGTGGTTATGCCACTCGGGCAACAACAAATTGCAACTGTCGCGGGGGAAAGGCCATCCAGTAGGCCTAATGTTCGCTAGTCCATCGTTAACGTGGAATCGACAAATATAGCTATTGATATTGTGTTTGGAATGAGCGTTTTAATTTAACGATGGATCGTAATTTACCTCTTATTTAAGATGTGGAGTGGAGACTTTGTAATCCACCGCTCTCTCTCCATTCAGTCAGCGAATGTCTGATGTGATGTCATACAGGAAGTGAACCTCAGCCGTCATGGTAACGTGCGCAGGAAAATAATTACTTTTTCTTGCAACGAAAACTTTGAGGAACGAAATAAAACCGGTATTAACCGGTTACCATTATTTTAAATAAGTGTTCCTGTTCCAGAACATAAAAAATAATAACGTTTCCAGTTTCGTTTCTGTTCCCTGTAAAATACAAAAAGTTCCCGGTTTTCGTTTTCGTTCCTTGAACCGGTTCAAAGCCCTGGTTGAGAGTGAGAGCACATCTGCACCAAGAAGGCTGAGTAGGGTTGAAACAACATCATTTCAAATACTGAGAGATTGTTTCATTTGTGGGAAGGCCAGCTCTAAACCAGAACCTCTGACAGCAATTTCGACTGGTTGAGAGCCGACTAACATTTTAGTCAGAGGGCTAAGTCCTTTCTTAGCTAGGGAAAGTAGTTTCTACAACTAACTGTTTAGCTACTTAGGGATGAAGTAAGCAGTGCAGGCTCTACTGTCCACTGCTGGTCTGGACAGACAAAAGCTAACAATATTATTTTCCATTATTCAGTAATGACTTGACCAAAACAAAATTCAAGTGAATATAAATATTTTAATATAGGTGTTCCATCCCAATGTTAACCTGATTTAATTGGATCTGTGTTCCATATGAATTGTTTAATACTGGGACATATGAAATGTATCACTATTAAATGTAAGAGCAGCACTTACCGTATGTAACTTACCTTCAGGGCTCGAATTACGTGAGGGAGCCGAGCTCCCTTAGAGTGAGGACTGGCTCCCATGAAAACAACATAGTCAAAAATCTGAGGGGGTCTCTCATATCTGAAGGTGCCTGGCATTGTAATTTAATCTTAAACAACGCTCATTATCCATCCCTGTGTGATCTCTTAGGCTACCAGGGAGGCCTATTTGGGGGTGCTGAAGCCACCCTAAAATGATCAAATGTATATCTCATGAACGCGTCACTCAATACAGGGTAAACCATAAGAATAAACAGCAGACCTTACCGGACACAACAATATGAAACATTCTTCTCTGCAGTAAGCCGTTCCCGAGTTTTCCAATTGCAACAAATTTCTACAACTTTGAGCTGAAATTCTAATGTTATAGCCCAAAATAAGGAACTTGGTTTCCATATCAAAGAATCAAAAGTTGATCATGACATGCACAGATCAACTGAGCTTTGGATAGATATTTCTACCATCATGCTACAGGTGACATGAATGTAACAATCATGTTTCCTTGTCATATAGGCTGCCATAAGTATGATCACATCTGAAAGTAATTGTAGGTGGATTTAATTACTTGACAAAAACACAGCAGACTTCGGCAGAATTCCAGAGATCCAAGGTTCAGGCTTTACTTTACAATAACGCGCGTCAAGGGAGAATACAGCTTTCAGCTCGGAAGCTTCAACTTTAATTCTAACTACTACCGGAGGAGTCTGGCCTTTTATGCTCAATTTGCAAGGGTGTGGTTCAAGAAGATGTCATAGGTACAACGTCCTGTGATTGGCTCTCTCTTCCCGCCGTTCAGTCAGCCACACCCAGACACACCTACACAGACCTATTTGCTATTAACATATTTAGGCAGGCTCCTCAGGTAGAAATGTTATAAAAGATGTTCTAAACATTCTTACACTTAATTCATTGTATTCTTTGTACTAAGACTATAAAAATGATACCAAATATGAATACATTTACAGTTAATAACACAAACATATAATTCAGCTAAGGTTTAGCCCATGGTCTTTGGGCTTTTCTCAATACAAAGTACGCTAAAGAACGGTCTCCCGTTCTTGAAAGTTCGAACTTGAAAAGTTAAGATCGTGAGTCCAGACTCTGGAGAACGCGAGGACACAGGACGCTCAATTTGCAGTTTGAGACAGCAGCGTTCTTGCCAACGGCAGCTTCTCTCGGAACAGTTCGGGAGTCTAGTCATTTACCTATTGCTCTATTGGTCTACCCAGTATTTCTGACATTTACAATAAAATATATAATTCACCAGCTTGTTTAAGTTTGTTTCTCGTTGATTTTTTTTTATTAAATATTTTAAATAACAATATATTCACTTGCCGATGGCGGGAACAACGTTTGAAGTTCGCAGTTTAAGTGACAGTTATGATTAACGTTAGTTGTGAAGCCTGTAGGCTAGCCTACCGTTTATAGCCTATACATGGATCGGATTATAGCAGCAATTATGATAGGTAGCCTAGGCCTATTATGTATCAATGCTGCCATTTCTCTTATGTGAGTGTCACGGCTGAGCTGACGTAATGCATTGTGGAATCTTCAAGCCACCAAGTCACCACCCGATGCATCCTTGATAAAAGCAACGATTCGAGAACACTTCCGGGAATTTTATGCGTTCTTGAATAAATGCGAACTTGTGAATTGGAACAGTACTTCGGCGGTGATTGATGACGTTTCAGAACTATTTTCAAGTTCATGAGAACACAAGTATAGAAAAGAACGCATATTGAGAAAAGCCCTTTGTCTATTCCAAAGACAGAACAAAGGGCTTGTGGAACAGGCCAAAAGGTGCCCAGTAGGGAACATTTCACACCTACATCTGCATTGAGTACATCAAAGCAAGAAAGACAGAATGCACTTTCTATGTAAATGGAGCTAAGCCTCCAGTTCGTCTGGAGCAAGAAAAGGGTCATAAAATAATTCCCATCACATCATACTTTCACAGATCATGGGTAGCCTATACTGTCTTGAAAACATATATATATATAGCATAATAGATTACCTTTACAATGACCAAAGAGCTTAATAGTAAAATTACACACTGAAAATTGCCTAGGCCTCAAAGAACTAATATATAATTTATCTGGTTAAAAAGGGTCATAACTTAGTTATGTGCAATTGTTTAGGTTTGAATTGTTTGAGAGCACTGATGCTACAGTAGAGGAAGGGCGGAGAGAGAAGGCAGTGTGTAATTTCTCAATCTGTATATCTGCTTTTAGAATTCCATGATATTCTGCAACTTTCACATCCAGTCAGTGATGGCTCAACAGAGGATTATTGTGCAAGTCTAGTCAGTGTCTCAAAGAACTAATATACACTGCTCAAAAAAATAAAGGGAACACTTGTTCATAGGAGTATATCATCAAGTCAGTCACACTTGTGGGATATTGATCTGGCCAGTTATGCAACAGAGGTGGTTGTGAATCAGGTTCACCTGCTTTGATGTCAACGAAATTTACTACAGGTGTACTAGAGGGCCAACTATGAGACGACCCCCAAAACAGGAATGGTTTTACAGGTGGTGGCAACTGGTAATTTGTCCATCTTTATCCTTCTTGACTGATTTTTCACTAGTGTTCCATTTGGATAGTGTCAGTGTTACTACTGGTAGCATACGCCAGTATCTGGAGCCTACAGAGGTTGCACAGGTAGTCCAACTCCTCCAGAATGGCACACCAATATGTTCCATTGGCAGAAAGATTGCTGTGTCTCCCGGCGTAGTCTCAAGAGCATGGAAGAGATTCCAGGAGACAGGCAGTTGCTCTAGGAGAGCAGGGCAGGGTGGTAGAAGGTCCTTAACCCAGTAGCAGGACCAGTATCTGCTCCTTTATGCAAGGAGGAACAGTAGGAGCCCTGCTAGAGCCCTACAGAATGACCTCCAGCAGGTCACTGGTGTGAATGTATCTGGCCATGAAGGTGGCCTGAGGGCCTCTAGAGGGACCTGTGCTCACTGCCCAGCACCGTGGAGCTCAATTGCCATTTACCATAGAATACATATAATATATTTATTGACAAACCCATAAATTATGACCCATAATACAGCCTACTTCAATGATTGTGTGAATTGATCTGTAGCTATCCTCTGCCTATGGTTCCAGCCTATCTGAGACGGTGGTCTGGTTCAAATGAGTTGCGTTATGAAATTGAGAATGACACTCCGACTAAATCGTTTAGTCTATTTCTTTGTATTGTGAAATTGAAATGAAATATGGACTATTGCAATCAATAAAATTAATTAAAAGGAATCCATTTCTATGAAAAATCTCTCAGCTGTGTGCATGTGTCGAGTTATAGCCTAGGCCCGTGCACATACTGCGCAAAAGCATCACTCGCGCCTAGGTTATTTAATTGTATCGCCTTGGGATGTGCCAACTTTTTATGAGATAGAGAGACCCCCTTAAAGACAAAAAGATTATTCGAGCCCTGCTTACCTTGCAGTAACAATGAATTTGTCAACATTCTTCTCACCACTGATAATGTGATTTAGCCTGACGAGCCAGACCCACATTACAATGTCCGAGTGTTACACAGTCCGAGGTGCGGGATAATCAGTTGTCTTTCAAATTCCCTCTGCACGCAATAGGACCGCAATAGGATATTTGTTTTCAAGTAGCAGGGAATTCAAGCCAAACCGTTGCAACTCTGCCATCAATCATTATGTTAAACCCAACAAACGACTCTATACACGAGTTCAATGCCAGATTAAGTTTCGATTTCTGGAGCTCACATTGTCAACGGAGAGTTGCTAGACTAGCCCTGGCAGCAAATGTAATTAGCTGCCGCTAGGGGCGCGTCTAGATTCTAGGCTAAATGTGATTTGGATTTGAGACTGTATTTTGCCAGTGTTCCATTTTCTTTCATTTTGGACACCTCATACATTGAGTGACAGAACACCCTGATTCATCATACTATATTTACACATTTGGTATTGTTGGATTCAGAACAACCCTACCTTTCCCATAAGCCATCATATGTGTTTCTATGATAATCCCTGGTAAAACAGCTACAAAGTAAATGAAAACATTCTGCATAGATATTCATTTTTTGCATGTCCGCTTATTTTAGGTATGTGTTTACATGTCTCTATTCATTCCATACATCAAGATATTCACATCCAGTCTTTTCTAGAAGGTAAAGCAACTTCCTGACTATAAACATGCCAAGTTCTCAGAGCTTGTGTGATTGATCTGCACTAGTTTATATGCCTTAACTCCCATACGGACAGGCTATATTTTAGTCCTTTTTTGGTTTGGGGGTGTATAACAATATCTGTTAATTTAACAATCTTAGCAGTAAAATATTTTTAGCCAATAATCCATTTCATATATGGGAGACCTTAGAGATGAGGAAAAACATTGTTGGGTTTAGTTCTACCTCCGGTAGGGGTATCTCAAAAACTAAAGCCCTTTCTGACCATTTGTCACTAGCCTATATGAACTGGAGTTCATCTCCTTGGAAATGACAATCGATTTTACCTCACCACAATGTAAAATAATAATTGATTTAAATAGAGAATTATCTTGCTAACTATCCTTGGTAACTAACCAAGGTCCATTTTACTAGCCTCAGTGGGTAAGTAGCTGGTAAGTAGCCGGTAATTAAAACATGTATGAAGACGTGACATGAGCTATGAAAGAACAAAACACGTTAATACATGAAGGTTGTAAAATAGCACATTTTCAACAAGCTGCGTCTGCTAGCAACTTACATTTACCCATGCCGTCAGCAGCAAAGGCTTAATCTATCTAGCGTTTTGTCATTAACACTTGCTTGAGAAGTTGAAGTCTTTCTCCATCTCCGTTGCTTCTAAATTCTAATGGTTTAAAATGGTACGGTCCATAATAGGGGTGTCTGAAATCGCTTTACATAAAATGTCTCCTAGTGAAAATAGGAGTTGACTTGTATTGTAGCCAACTGTAATGGTATTTTTTCACAATATCAGAAAAATTATCTGATATTTCTGTCTCTTTGGGGGGTACTGGGTCTTCATTGGGGGGTATAGTACCCCCCAGTACCCCCTGTAATTCGAACTATGCTCCCTGTCTGTGTGACTACAGATATATGAAATGTCAGCTGGTGAGCCCGGCGACATTTTGTGATTGATGTCACAGGTGGGCTAGTTGAAACTTTCAACTTCTGTCAGAAAAAGACGTTGAGATTGGTGTAGCAACGTAGCGTAGGCTGTTGTTAAAGTTAGCGATATTGGACAGAAATAGACATAACAAGTTCATTTGATGAAGAATACGTGCAGTTTGAGCCATCTAGATCGACAAAAGGTGAAGCAAATAGGCATACTTTATCAGTATAGCAAAGGCTAATGTGAATAACTAAATAGTTGAATTAAATGCTCCTAAACTGGGCTGGTGCGTTTTGTCAAGTTCAGAGACAAAAGCAGTGTTTGACATGGTAATGCTGTCTTTTAAGAAACGTTCAGTGGCCTGATCAGTAGGCCTAGTCTGTGTCTACAGGGTTTAACATGTAATGTGAACACTGTTCACACAACTTTATTGGTTGGTTAACACACTAGCACAATGCCACAATCTGTAAGTCAAGTAGCCTATTTAGTAGCCTAGCTGCAGGTTAAAACATTTAAAACCAATTTTACAAATGAAAACCCTACCCAAGTTTATTTATTACCTGGTTTGGTCCAACAAATATTCAGACTTATCTTATTCAGACTTATTCTAGTCTACTATGAAGTGTCCATTAGGCCTATAAAATCTTCAGAAATGTCTGATAACTTCAGGTACAAAGAAATAAAGAAAGAAGCTTTGAAGAAAACTCATGTAGATTACTGAGGAGGAGGGCCAGGCTGAAGCATGTTGCCAAACAGCGCAAGTGGGTCCCTTCACACTTAGGCCCAAGCCAAAAAGAAGAAATAATAAGTATTTTTTTGTAAAAAATTAGTCATTTTCTAGTTTGTTTTCTTTATAAATCTCTGGTTTTAGGCTACTTCATACTCCATGGAAGCTATGCACTATTGGCAACAATGTCACTCGCACTTGTTTTGCTATGAAACGGTCATTTCCCTCTTCGCGCGCCCTTCTCACCTTTTTCACCCCTGACCCGTTTTCATGCCTGTGTCTGACAGGGGGACTATTAATTCTGTATATCGGGAACACTTATGAAGTAGATCAAATTTTACCAAGTTAAATATCCATTAGGTCTATTATCACTGTCAGTGACCAAAGAAAGTAGTACAACAAACAATCGTTAGTTCAGCGTTCGCAACAAGTGGTCTATGGTCCACAGGTGGGCTGTGAAGGTGTTGCTGAGGCATAAAAAAAAAGGTTTGGTTCCTGTTGGTTGTCAGTTAAGGCCATAGTCTGTGGCCTGCATAATTGCTAATAGCCAAGTAAGTATCTAGTAATTTCATATTGATTTAAACTATTTGACTACACTTCTGTTTAATGTCATTACATTGGTGGTGTACGTCTAATTGACTGCCTTCCCCTTTAAGGACGTGAGAGTAGCCTAATGCCTACATTTCTGAGTGGATTGGAAGGCTTGCATCTCACTGTGTTCGGCTACGAGTGTAAATCACTTTTTGCATAGTGCATTACGATATGTGGATGCAATTGGGAATGTCTTTTATGTCATTAGTTAAAATAAATGTTAATAAATGTAAAAACAACTAGAATGAAATCATTCTTGGATCATAGAAGAGGTAAATGTCTTGAAATTTTATTAATTTCTATGATTTTGGTAGCACTACTTAAACTAAGCCCACAAGCTAGCAAACATGACATAAGCTAAAAGGACATATCCAGGTAAATGTTTGCCAATGGGTTGCATAGCCTACTCAAATGTCAGTAAACCAAGTAGGCCTTAATTAACTTACTTTCATAGCCTAGGGTTAGCAACACCAGGTTGAGAGATGCAAGTAAGCAGATCATTAACGTTAGCCTTCTATTTATTGTCATCAAAACTGCAGAGGAACGAACACGTTAGGGCAGTCTTTGGTGTCATACAGAAGGTGCAGAACTAAGTGTGCCATCTGGCTCAATATTCTGCTCGAGGGACTGTTGTGGTAGGTGAAATGTCACAGTGAAACTACGATGATTGGTCAAATTTGCGAAAAATTTGCGGTGTTTGGACAAAATTGCGAGTGCCTTGGTAAGTGACGAAAACTATCGTCTTCGTGAACAGCTGTGCATAGGCTACTTTGTAAAAGAGAGAATACGCTCATCCCTATACATAACGCAAGGGGTAATTAATGTAATTATAGTTCGCCTTTTATTTGTGGATTTATTTAATGTAGCCTAGACTATTTAGTGTTATTTCTTCCCCAAGCTCATAAAATAAATTTGGGTCGCACATAAATTGACAAGGTCGGTCAGAAACCGGAACCTAAGAATTTTTTTTTTATGCCTGATGGCCCCTGATCATTAAATAATGGAGTTTCACTGTTAGAAAGTGCATTTGTTATTCAGAGGTAGTCAGGTTGCTCATTGACTCTAATCTAAGTACAGGATAGACAGTGTCGGGGCTTTTTACTTCATGATTGTCTCCTTCTGAGAACCAGAGGCGCACCTTGTCAACAGGCAAACCAAGCAACTACTTGGAGCCCCGAGCCGCTAGGGGGCCCCCGACCTGGTCTTTAGCGTGTTTGCTGGTGGGACAAGTGAGATTTTCGTCCATAGAGATTGAATGATGTATTTTGCGTGCTCCTGTCCTGTTGTTGTACAAACAGTACATCTGTATGTAGGCCCTATGCTATGGCCTTATAAACAGCGGATCTGTGTTCAAAAGAGTTCAAAGAATCCGCACATATTTTGGCTACTGTGGTAAACGTCAATCGAGGGTGCAGTGATGACGGATCAACATCGGAGTTTGGCATTTAGCCTAGGCTACTCAATTAAGTTATAGTAGGCTAATGCTAATTGGCAGAAAGATTGAACATGGTTTGCTACATCTACGACAGTAAACTTCAGCTAGCTAGCGACAGTTACAACTAGTTAAGCAAGGAGATGGTTAACGTTTCTATGTTTGTATTAGGGCTGTCTGCCATAACATGTTAATCGCGATGCAGTAAGGACCAAGCATAGGCTACGCGTTAATTTTTTAGAACCTGATTGATGCAAAGTGCGTCAAAAAAACATACCCCTTCTTCTTTGTTACATTGCTCCGGAACTGTTCATCGCAGCGAGATGAAACATTTATTGTGTGACAGAGCAGAAGTGGGGCTTTCCAACGAGACTACACACTTATCTGTACGATGAAGTATGGGGGGAAAGAAATTAAATCATCATATTTACAGTCTACTTCTCTGCGTTCACCTGCGCACCCATTACACTCGTTTGAATTACTCGCGAACCTGTGATCGCATAGATATGGCAAGCATATCAGATGAAAGAGGAGATACAGGGCTATCCATTGGTACCATGTATATCGATCCTTCTGGTTTATAAAAACAGACGAAGTGACTGCAAAATAATAACGTCATGTACACAAACCAACGCTGCACACCCATTACTCTCGTTTGAATTACTCACGGACCCGTGATCAGATAGATAGCCTATGCCACGCACGTCAGATGAAAGAGGAGACACGGAGTTATCATTTGATACCACGTACATTCTTCTGGGTTATAAAACAGACGAAGCGACAAGCAAAATAATAACTTCATATAGCTCAACTTACCTCACGTTTTTGTCTGTTTTTGTGGCAAAGCATGTTTATAATCCAATGCTATCTGTGTTTGTTTCTCTGTGGCAAAGCATGTTCATAATCCGGTTTTGATATCCTAGCAAATTCCTGCATGGCATCCAATTCAAGGCTCACATTGCATCCCAATTTGTTCAACAAAGAAACCCCTTTTTTGCCTCTACTTTGTTCATGGCAATGCAGTAAAAAGTTGTTGTAGAGAATCTATGAGTGCATACACCCTATAGGCAGGCAGGCACACACAGGCTAACACGCAAACTCGGGTCAAGTCAGGTCAGATCAGTTCGTGTCACAGATATGTAGCGCAGAAAGGTCATTTTTCATCACTAAATAAAAAAATGCCATTTATTTCTGTAAGGCGCACACCACATATGTCTGTAAATTGCTAAGCCCCAGAGAATCCCTCCACGACCATGGCAATGATATTGCCAGATTCAGGACAGTCTGCTCTACACACACATGTAAGACAAGTCCAGCTTGCAGTGGTGAGATACATGTCAAAATATAAGAATTTTTATAATACGCTTTTTGTATTTTTATTATTTAACATAATAACCTAATGGTGGTATAAGATAATGGTGATAACACTTGTCGGTAGGGCCCCCTTGGAATTTTTGCTTGGGGCCCCCACAGACTCTAGAATCGCCTCTGCTGAGAACTAGAGGGGCCTTGAGGTGTCACCTTGAGACAAATGGATGCCTTTGTATGCGATAAAGACAGCTGGAATTGAGAGTTACTTCATTACTGTTTATCAAGGGAAACGTATACGGCAGCAGTCTATTTTCTGTGGGATAATAAATCACATTGCATTTCACAGGTAGCACAATCAGAAAAACAGCAGTGTTGACATCTGTCAAATGGTACATGTGTGTGTGACATTTTGTTTTTCTTACAGTACCGACCATGCTTCTGTAAGCAAAGCACGACCACGCTTGCTGAGATGTAAGTTTTTATTGTTTATTCAGTATCTGTGATCATTCACACTCACATGTTTGTATGGGTGTCTAATAGCTATGTGTGTGTGTGTTTGCGGGTGTGTTTTGTATTGTTGTGTGTGGTTCTGTGTGTGTGTCTGCGTGTGTGTCTGCGTTTGTGTTGTGGTGTGTGGTGGTTCTCTGTGTGTGTGTGTGTGTGCCTGCGTGTGTGTCTGCGTTTGTGTTGTGGTGTGTGGTGGTTCTCTGTGTGTGTGTGTGTGTGTGTGTGTGTGTGTGTGTGTGTGTGTGTGTGTGTGTGTGTGTGTCTGCGTTTGTGTTGTGGTGTGTGGTGGTTCTCTGTGTGTGTGTGTGTGTGTGTGCCTGCGTGTGTGTCTGCGTTTGTGTTGTGGTGTGTGGTGGTTCTCTGTGTGTGTGTGTGTGTGTGTGTGTGCCTGCGTGTGTGTCTGCGTTTGTGTTGTGGTGTGTGGTGGTTCTCTGTGTGTGTGTGTGTGTGTGTTTGTGTGTGTGTGTGAGTGTGTGTTTGTCACTCCCCATATTCTAATCAGGATGTTCTCATGTTCTCTCCTCTCCTCTTGTCTACAGATGCCTGTGTGTGTTTGTGTTTGTGTTGACGTGGTGTGTGTGCATGCGTGTGTGTGTGTGCTGTGCATTTGTGTGTGTCTCTCTCTCTCTCTCTGCTGTGTGTGTGTGTATTCTCATGTTCTCTCCTCTTGTCTGCAGATGCCTGTGTGTGTGTGTTTGTTTGTGTTGACGTGGTGTGTGTGCTGTGCGTTTGTGTGTCTGTCTCTCTCTCTCACTGCTGTGTGTGTATGGAAAGCTGATTGAGCATTTATTCAGATATCTTGATATCAGGCATAATTGTCATGTACATGTAAGCCATTTTTGTCAACTAGTTAACTAGTGAGCCATGTTTGTGTGAACTAGTTAACTAGTGAGGGCCAAAATATGCACACTAGTGAGCCAAAAGGCTCACTAGTTAACTAGTGAACACGTATTAGCTTCACTAGTTAACTAGGGAGAGCCAGAAATGTCTACTAGTTAACTAGTAAAGGCCAAAATGCATACCAGTCAGCTAGTTGAAGGCTTTTGGGTCTCACTAGTTAACTAGTTGCAAAACACCTCACTAGTTAACTAGTTGCAGTAGGTCAATGTCACTAGTTAACTAGTGAACCATAAATGGCTTACTAGCTAGCTAGGTGATGGCAGCAGGCTCACTAGTTAACTAGTTGATGCATCATTTGTCCAAACTAGTTATCTAGTGAGGTCATAAATGTATACTAGTAAACTAGTTGAAGCCTAAATTCACACTAGTCAGCTAGTGGTGCAGAATTAAAATTAGGAGGCGGTGAACTCTGGAAATTGAGGCTTTCTATTGGCTCCCTATGTCCAAATAGAACATGACAACCAATCACAGTGCTGAATTTCACGAAATCCCGAAATGTCTTGCTCTCTTTCTCTGCCTTGTGTGTGTGTGTGTGGTGTGTGTTATGTTATGTTCTCTCCTCTCTTCTGCAGATGCCTGTGTGTGTTTGTGTTGATTTGGTGTGTGTGTGTGTAGATTCTCATGTTCACTCCTCCTCTTGTCTGCAGATGCCTGTGTTTGTGTGTAGGAGTGTGTGTGTGTGTGTGTATGTATGTATACAGTGTTTCCCACAGAATTGAATTCCATTTGCGGTGGTTGGTTTGCAGAATTAACAGTTTTTATCAAATTGGCACACTGTGGTTATGATGCTAACCAGATTTAAGCACAATTTAGTACAACCTGGAAAATCATTGTGTGGTGATCAATGTTGATATTGTGGTGGGCCGCCACAAATAAGTCAATGTATGGGAAACACTGTGTATGTATGTGATCTCATGTTCTCTCTGCAGATGCCTGTGTGTGTGTGTTTGTGTTGATTTGGTGTGTGTGTGTGTGTTGATGTGTGTGTGTGTGTGTGTGTTCTCATGCTCTCTCCTCTTGTCTGCAAATGCCTGTGTGTGTGTGTGTTGATTTGGTGTGTGTGTGTGTGTAGGAGTGTGTGTGTGTGTTGATGTGTGTATGTGTGTGTGTGTTCTCATGCTCTCTCCTCTCCTCTTGCCTGCATATGCCTGTGTGTGTGTGTGTGTGTGTGTTGATTTGGTGTGTGTGTGTCTGTGTGTGTGTGTGTGTGTTTGTGTTGATTTTGGTGTGTGTGTGTGTGTTCTCATGTTCTCTCCTCTTGTCTGCAGATGCCTGTGTGTGTGTTTGTGTTGATTTGGTGTGTGTGTATGTATGTGTGTGTTCTCATGCTCTCTCCTCTCCTCTTGTTTGCAGATGCCTGTGTGTGTGTGTGTTTGTGTGTTCTCATGTTCTCTCCTCACATTTGCAGATGCCTGCGTGTGTGTTGATTTGGTGTGTGTGTGTGTGTGTGTGTGTTGATGTGTGTATGTATGTGTGTGTTCTCATGCTCTCTCCTCTCCTCTTGCCTGCATATGCCTGTGTGTGTGTGTGTGTGTGTGTGTGTGTGTTTGTGTTGATTTGATGTGTGTGTGTGTGTGTATTCTCATATTTTCTCCTCTCCTTTTGTCTGCAGATACCTGTGTGTGTGTATTTATGTATGTGTGTGTTCTCATGTTCTCTTCTCTTGTTTGTAGATGCCTGTGTGTGTTTGTGTTGATTTGGTGTGTGTGTGTGTGTTCTCATGTTCTCTCATTTGCAGGTGTGTGTGTGTGTTCTCATGTTCTCTCCTCTCATTTGCAGATGCCTGTGTGTGTTTGTGTTGATTTGGTGTGTGTGTATTCTTATATTCTGTCCTGTCATTTGTAGATGCCTGTGTTTGTGTTGATTTTGGTGTGTGTGTGTGTGTGTGTGTGTGTGTGTGTGTGTGTGTGTGTGTTGACATGGTGTGTGTGTGTGTGTGTGTGTGTAAGTATGTGTGTGTTCTCATGTTCTCACCTCTTGTCTCCAGATGCCTGTGATCTCACACTGGACCCAAACACAGCACACAGAAATCTCTCTCTCTCTGAGGGGAACAGAGAGGTGGCATATGTGTATGAGGAGCAGCCGTATCCTGAACACCCAGAGAGATTTGACTCCATGTGGACTCAGGTGTTGTGTAGAGAGGGTCTGACTGGACGCTGCTACTGGGAGGCTGAGTGGATTGGAAGAGTTGGAGCTCTTATATCTGTGGCCTATAAAAGCATCAAGAGGAAAGGGGTTGCCATAATGGGATGTAATGCCAAGTCCTGGAGTCTGTACTGCTCTCCTCACAGTTACTATGTCCTGCACAATAATAAACACACTGACATACCTGCCCCCTCCTCCGACTCCAGAACAGTAGGAGTTTACCTGGACTGGCCGGCCGGCACTCTGTCCTTCTACAGCGTCTCCACTAACACACTCACCCACCTGCACACGTTCCACTCCACATTCACTGAGCCCCTCTATCCAGGGTTTGGGTTTTATTATAGATATACTGGCTCCTCAGTGTCCCTGCGCAAGATCACATGAGCTCGTCCTCCAACAGTACGTCCACATGTCACCCTTTCTCTCTACTCCCCCTCTCTTCTCTTCCACTCTCTCTGTCTCTCATTCCCCTCCCTTCCTCTCTGTCCTCTCACTGGCTCTACTTCCTCTGTTCCTCCCCCTCTCCTCCTCTCCCTTTCCCTCTGTCTCTGTTCTCTTTTCCCCTCTTCCACTCCTCTTTCATTCGCTCTCTGTCCTCCCTTTCCCTGTCACCCTTTCTCTCTATCCTCATTCTCTACTCCCCCTCCCTTCTCTTCTTCTCTTCCTCTCTCTCTGTCTTTCTCTCTCTACCGTCAGTCTCTACTCCCCCTCCCTTCTCTCTACAGCACAGTGTGTGTGTGTGTGTGTGTGTGTGCTCAGTCTCCACTGCTGTGAGCCTGTGTGTGTGTGTGTGTGTGTGTGGTTTGTTTAACACTGCTGTCTATTTAACCAACTGCTAAAATTCAGACTTATTTATCAAATCAAGACATTGCAACATTCCGCAGTAACCATGTAACCGTAGCAACATCCATTGTGGTGCTTAATCTGTGGCCCTGGTAGTTGAGCAGGGCTTGTTACTATGGCAATAGTTCCAGTGGCCGGTTGCACAAAGCACCTTAAGTTTTTTCCCTTAAGTATGACCCTTAAGACTTAATTTCTCCTCAGGTAAGGGATTTACTTAAGGGTGTTGCACAGAATACCTTAAAATGTTTCCTTAGTTAAGGAGAAACGCCAAGGGATTTACTGCACTGAAAGGGATTTTCCGGCATGAAAATTCTATAGTTTCCACGGAGATTGTTCAACAGCTGTAGCCTAGCTAGCTGCCTTTGCCGCGATGCCGTTAGTTAACCTACCGAACACAGTGCTTATATCTTATCATTCATCTTACCTTAATAATATTAGCGGAAATTATCCAGGTAGCTAGTAAAACATGTTATATACATGAACTGAACAATACTAGTTGGCAAGTTAGAAATGATCCTGACTGTCATCAGTGCACCAACGTTTTGCCTAGCGAACCGAACCGAAGCTCATAGGCTAACAAGACATCCACATGAATTGTTAACATTAGCCTACTATACGTAAACCAAACAATAA
This sequence comes from Alosa pseudoharengus, assembly GCF_046254945.1. Classification (NCBI taxonomy): domain Eukaryota; kingdom Metazoa; phylum Chordata; class Actinopteri; order Clupeiformes; family Clupeidae; genus Alosa; species Alosa pseudoharengus. The sequence goes on along the minus strand of NW_027468564.1, from coordinate 1,767,987 downwards.
CAATACGGCATGTTTCTGATAGGCCTATTTGACAGAGGAAGCATATTAACAGAGGTTTTATTTTGAATGGTCAAAAGTAGTTAATAAACTTCATTTATCAGCATCAATTCAGTTAATAATATGGTTAAGGTAGAGTCAGATGTCCCTTAGGGTTTTCCCCTTAGTTAGACTACTAAGGTCTTTTATGCAACAGTTTAATAGGGAGGGAGGGAAAGTAATCTCATCGCCATCTAGTGGTTGCGTTCCTAGAGTTTAGTAGCCTGGTAAACCAGACCCTGGAATCTTTCAGATTAAGGGTCTGGCCACGAGTAATGAAAATGGCCCAATTCGAGGGGCGGCACCAAGCATGCATTTGAAACTCTCACTGCACGCAGTTGGATAACGCTACGACCAATCACAACAATTCACGGTGTGACGTATCCAGTTCTTGCAAAGGAACGATTTGAGGGCGATTTTCTGCTCCTCTTTTAGTTGAAAAGCCAAATCTAAATCCTTTATTGTAGCGGCCAAAGCCGTGTCAAACAACTGGTGTTCATCGGTAGCTATCTTGCAATGTTTTCTAGATGATTCCGGACGTCGCAGCACCGTCGTCATCAGTGCAGCTCGCCTTTGTCCCGCCTACACCGATTTGATTGGTCCCTCTCGCTCGAGAGGTAGAAGAAATTTGGATCATTGCTCGTGGCCAGAGTATCTTGCGGGCACAATTCAAATTGTGCTCTCGCGAGAACTCTGGATTTCCAGGGTAAGAATTTAGCGGAGTGGATGGGATTTTTTTTTAGAAAAAATATATCTCGGTGCACACTGGGATCTTAATTTAATGCCTTCCATATGTTAGGCACTGGGGTCACCTCTATTGCTTCAAGTGGTCATACCTTATTTTTAGGATCAGTTGAATTGTTAGAGTTTTTGTCGTAACATGGTGATAATGGACTACAATTGCATGACGTCACAGGTTTGGGCGCTTAATCTTTAACTGATCAATAAGGCAATTTGCTTAACTGGCTTAACATATTTTTGTAATAACGGAACGTGATGTAAACCGCGTGGTGATAACCTTTATGTCTGGATAACTGGTGTTGTGCTTCTACTCACATGAAGAGCTGACAGTAAGTGTTAAGTGTCAATGCTAACCAGGCTAATAAACAAACCATGCTACCGTGAGTAACATCAGAGACTTTCTAATGTGGAGACACAGCACTCAAAAAATACTCCATAGAAATGCATGGGGCTAGTTTGTCACGCCAATATGGCCGTTGTCTACACATATCCCACCCCTTCCTCGGCAAAACGTCGACATGTGAATACATTGAGCTAATCATGTGGTGTGATGTGAATACATTGAGCCAATCATATGGTGTGTTGTGAAGACATTGTGCCAATCATGTGTTGTGATCTCGCCGCTGGAGCAAGATTGGTGTCGTGAAGCCTTGCGCACGCGCAGTTCGACCCAAAGACTGTGCCCGATGAGTGCCCATAAAACGTTGGTATATGGCCGCCGAGTGGAGGGACTTGCCTAAAAGGACTTTGGTAACGTCGAAGGGTAAAGTCACGTGACTTCTTTTGTAGTTCGTTTATGAAACAAAAGGAGCAATTTCGATTTTTTTAAATAAGGCAAAATAGTGTCTGACATTTTCACAGTTAGAAGATTATTACTGTATAGACACTGAAAAATATTTTTGGTGGATAACATCGCTGATTTGGCTTCACAATATTTTTTAAAAAATAGGTCTATGGGACTTGTGAATGTGTGGATTATGAGGATGTTTCAGCAACAATAATATGATGTATTCTGTTCTCCCTAAAATTTAGTTATTTGCTGAATTTCTTTGAAAAATTAATTGCTGATCTGAGGTGTCAGTGTTTCTATATGTGTTTACACAAAAAAAAAAACATGCTTGTTTTTCTGACTTAAAATATGTAAATAAAATGTGTTCCTGACTTTTAAGCTTAAATGTCTAAATAACGATTCTGAAAGGAGATGTGATGAACCTGTTGTCATTTATTTTGTTTCATTGTTTTCTATGCCATAACAAAACAGAATAGCCTATGTGATTTTTTTTTTGATTTTTTTTCCTTTTCTTCAAACTTCCTTTTTCTGTAGTTGGACATGGCATGCATTGACCACCAAGGTCATCTCTATTCAGTGCAACACTGTACTAGATTAGTGTATTGCAGTAGTATAATAACTAGGGCTGTCAAAATAACACATTTATTTCGATTAATTAATTACAGAAATATTAAGGCATTAAAACATATATATATAACGCTGATTAATCACATTTCTTGGTGACATTTGACACAGTGCAGGTTAGGGACTGAAGGAGGCAAACGAGAAAGCGCTGCTTTGACGTTTAGCCTACGTTTTAAAAAGAACGCCCAGACTAATCCTGTTGACAGGACATCAATCTACTATTTCTGCAGTAAGGAATTCCCGTTGCCTACCATGGGAGTTCGTCAAGTCTGTAGTATCACCAGAGAATGTTTAATAGGTAGCCGGGCTCAGCTGGTATCAATCTGGAGGTACGAGTTAGCACACCTCTTGATGATGATAATGCTAGCCGCCAGCCATGTCAGTTACTGCTAACGTAGCCTATTGTTTACTTAGCCTACCCTACCGACTAACTAACTAACCGACAAACTACTACTACCTTACTAAATTGACTACATTTGTTGCACACTTTAAACAAAATGTCTTCAAAATTATGTATGAAGTATGAAGGTGGTTACATTTATTTCCATTCCAATAACTTCACACATTGCATTTCGATTTGCACTTGTAGGCTATGCTGCTTTTTTTGTCTAGTTTTCTTATCCTGGACTGCCACCTACTGGATAGTAAAGGTAACAACAATATCAATCGTTGCAACTTTACAACAAAAGCCAGAAGTCACAGAGCCAACTGGCCAACTGCCCCGTGAGAGGGATTTTATTTTACAGAAAAAGCTTTAAAAAAATAAATAAAAAATAAAAAAAATAGGACACACGTGGCCTGACAGACAGACAGACAGAGGCACTGAATGACTGATATTTCGTCTGATACAATGATTTGCGTTTTTTTTTGCTTTTGAACTTTTAAAAAAGAGATGTGTTGTCACAATTGTTATATTATTTTCCATATATTCCTGTTTATTCCCATGTGAACCTATTCCAGTGGTTTGAAAACTCGAAACATTAAGTCATAATAGGCCTAGCTGAAAATATGAGTTGAGCTAAATGAGCACTTTAACTGTTATCAAAAAGTACAAATAGCAAGTCATCCAACCTTTTAAGTTCTGGAAAATTTTGACTTTTAAGTTAATCAACTATTGCCAATCAATTGCCTCAATTTTACTATTATTCGGGTTTACAGTGTTGAATTGATAGATAGATAGATAGATAGATAGATAGATAGACTTTATTGATCCCCAAGGGGAAATTCAAGATGGTGACATTAATCTCAGTGGAACCTACACAAGAGCCTACCACCACACGGCTATCAATACGCACCCTGAAGGCAGACTCTGAATGCCATATCCAGCCAGTTTACATACACTGCTACAAATAGAGTTAAAGATCAAAACTATTTTTGGTCTATTTGGTATTGCTTTTAGTATTATACTGAAACTCTTTATACTGAAAACAATACCAAGTTTCTGATCTTGATATAAGATTAACAACACTTGGTTAGATTGATTAGCAGTTTTTATGCTACATAGGCTACATACTGCAGGCTCAATGCCAAATTCAGTAGCCTAATATGAGACACATTCTTGCCTCTGGGATACCCGCTCCTAGACATTAGATTGAACTGTTGTGCATAACAACAAACAACACATATGCAGTGTTCACTGAAGAAATTCACATTAAGAAATTATACCATGACTGCTGTTGTGGCATATCTTTGACCAACCAGTTTGTTTCTGTCACTGCCATTTCCTTCTCTACAAAACTAAGATTCCACTTGGCATTTGCCTCCTGATACATTGAAGAATCCTAGAAAATGTTTCTGAATCAATCGCCTTTGACATTCCTGGAAAAAAGTTGAGGATTTAATATGGGAAGCCAAGACGTTATAACACATCCATAACATAGGGTAATGTTATAGGCCAACACATCAGTGAACTTGCAGGTTACTTTGAGAAGCTCTTGTGGCATTCATGGCACAAAGTTTCTCCTTACCGTAGCACCCACAAACTGTCTTGGTCCCCCCTCTGCATTCAATAATAATTTCTCCTCATTTCAAAAAGACTGTAACTAAACTGATCCTGTAAGACATGGTCACCGATGTTCATCCTACCATCGCCTGAAACTTTGGTTGAATCCGTATTGCTTAGGAGCTAATGTTAGGGAGTCACCATGATAGCAAGTTGCTGACTGGTGAAGAGACAGCTAGCAAGCTATCCCCCCTAGCTGCTAGAAAACACAGATAATCCTAAACAAAACATTCTCCCCTACAGAGAAACAAACTGATGTATTTTACAAAATGAATGTAAAACAAATTATGTGAATGGGTTACACAGTTTATTATGAAGCTCTTGTTAGGTCACTGAAGGCAACTGAAAAATGATTGCAAGATCACTAATGGAGAGACAGGGATTGGCCAGAGTGCTGCGTCAATCATATTCAACTGCAGGAAGTGTGAAATTCTGGCCAATCGGTCACTGCTTAATGGGTGGAACTCATCTGGCATCAGGGGCGTAGATTTGCGTGGGGACCGAAGGACGTGTCCCCACCAATGTCAAATTACGACTGAAATGTCCCCACCAATATTCAAGTTGAAATGGGGAAAAAAGCGCTCACATGCGCTACACAAAGAGTTAAATCATTTCTCACTTCAGTGCTGCGGATCATCTCGTACAGATCTTGTAATGTGCAGTAGCCTATAAGGGTAAATCGCGCTGATTTGAAGTTACCTATACTAACTACCAGTGAGCCGCAGTCTCCTGCGCAGCATGCAGCGCTTCATCTTTACTTCACTACAAGCATGAAGTGCGTCCAAATTCACCCATTCTTCTCTGTTGAACTCCTCGAGAAGTAGGCTACTCATCACACATGTGTCACATGAAAGAGCCTTTTCTCAGCTTTTAAACGGTGCTAGCTAGCCACTGTTTGCTGTAATAAACAGTTCGCGAGAAAAATAACTTCAAGAGATTTAATAATTATTCTCTGCGCCCATCTCCACATCCATTCGTCTCGGTGGAATATCGTAGGCCTGCACACTCTTCACGCAACACATGACAAACCATATATCAGAATTCAGCAGACCTTACCGAACACAAAGGTGTAATGCATTCCCGTGTATACTGTAGCTGTTCCAGAGTAATCCGGCTTTGAAATAAATTATAGCAAAATTCAACATGGTCTTTCGGCTGCATTTCTTAAAACTGAGCTGTGCTTACATCGCCTAGATATCTGTAAATATTAGAATCAGAGAATATACAGGCAGCTCATGTTTGTCAATGTAGCCTTAATGATTTCTTTTCACAAAATGCTAAGCATTAGGGGTGTGAATCTCTCATGTAAAAGACGATACGATTCACATCTAGATACATGGGCACGATTCGATACAAGAAAAGATACATGTTCATAAAAAACGATTCAGTACGATTCGATGCGATGCGATTCGATGCAGTTCGATGCAGTTGAAGAATGGAAAGCATTCTGAAAGATTTTTTATCATTTGCTTAAGGTGCACATTAATTTTATATTATCAATTATCATGGTCATGTCAATTAGGCAAAAACAAATGTGTGAATATGATTATCTAAACTGAGGTTTGTATCATATATTGTATTGAAATTAGGGCTGTCAAAATAACTGATTCATTTCGATTAATTAATTTGAGAAAAAATAACTGATTAAAAAAAATAACTCAGATTAATCGATTCCGTATGACCTTTGACCCTGAGCTGTTGTAGTCAGTAACCATTAGACTGTAAAATGAAGAAGAGAGAAGAAAATGTGCTGCCTAGATCATTGATTGGAACATTTACTTTTAAAAAGGTTATATCTGTGGCCTAAAATACCTTGTATGTGAAAAACAACTTCTTCCCGAAGCACTTTTGAATTTATTTCCTCAGCATATTAGGTCATATCATAGATTATTATGGCCATTATTAAAATAATAATAAAAGAGTTTTTGAACTTTAATGTCACTAATGCTGATTATTCAATGATTCATTTGAATTTAAATATTTAAAATACTTTCACAGCAAAAATTACATATGCGATTTATTTAGATTAATTAATCACAGAGTATGTAATTAATTAGATTAATTTTTTTAATCGATTGACAGCCCTAATTGAAATGAAAAAAGAATAGTCTACATTTCAGCCTAACAAAGCAGCCAAATACAACATAAAAATACATTTTTATAGATTTTATAGAGTTATATCTGATTGTTTTCAAGGAGCTGTAGCCTATTGTTGAGGTAAGACAATATCGAAATAAAATAAAACGGTGCTTAAGACAATCTTGGACTTTTCTCATAGCCTACAAGAACAAAATAGGCCTACATATCAATGAACTGGGCCTATTTTGTTCCAAGTCTGAGTGAATATGAACAAAATAATAATAATTTGTAGGCCTACATCGTTTAAGCAGCAAGGGCCAAATTATTCTTTAACATTAAGGAAATCCCTTCATCAAACGTAATGCTACTCTACAGACTATCGTTGCCGTTTAGGAATGCTATAGTAAGTGTTTAATTTCGCGCTGGATTTTGACAAACAAAAGAGTAAAATCTGTCAAACACCGACAGAGTGCGAGTTGTCACGTGCTTAAGTTGCAGTAGATGTATGGGTAATGAAGTCCTTTGTCTACTTTGGGCAATGAGTGTAGCCCAAAATGAACTTCATTACCCACAAATCCGTGCCACGTGTAGTTTCAAAACAGGAAGTGGGATGAACGCGCTGCTTGCAACGTAAATCAGAGTCTGAGCGAGCAGAAAAGGTTATGAACCGATTTGTAACAAGTAAATCGATATAACGACCGGTTCATTTCAGTTTTATTCCGATACGGGGCTTCACATATCGATGTAGCCGTATCTTACACGTTAAAAACGGATACCGATACGTATCGGTTAATCTTTACACCCCTACTAAGCATGCATGTATTTAAGTTTCTTAAAACTGAGCTGTGCTTAAATGGGCATGATTTCATAACAGACCAAATAGAAAATAAATGTTAAATATAGCCTACATATCTGTAGCCTACATTATATTAAAATCAGATTATGTAGGCTACACAGTGTAGTTAGTTCGACAGTAGCACATTTTAATCATGGATAGTAGTTGGACAGTAGCACATTTTAATCATTTTATATATTCAGGGGGGCAGTGGGTAGTGTCCCCACCAAAACTCAGACCAAACCTACGCCCTTGTCTGGCATAAGGATCAATTGAAACGAAAAAAATCCACGTGTCGTGAGGAGTTTCACTCAATTTACATTGAAGTCAGTGGGAAAAGATATCTATGGTAGGGAAACAAAACGAAAAGTTGGTGAAGCAGAAATCCATGGTAGTGAAGCAAAATGAAAAGTTGGTGAAGCACTCTGATTCACTGTAATTCTCTGTTCCACCGTGGGTGGCTTTCTGTTTCAAAGGACTAAAAATGGGATTATTTGGACATTTCTTGTCAGTTTTCTGTACAGTGGTCATGTCTCGCTCGGTTCACATCTTTTTACAGGCAGCATAAGTGCCGTTAGTAGTGTTACTATGTCATATTGACTTTAAAAAGGTCTCAGTGTAATACTGACTATATCCTTTTTTAGCACAACCTAAACAAAAGTATTGGCATTTCATTGTAACCAATACACAAACATCATGAGCAAAAAAACAAACATATTTCAAATCGGATTGATTTATTCAAATAAAATAAATATATTGGCAAAACACAAATACATAGATGAAACGTTTTACTAATTGAAATAATACACACACTTATTGTTAAATAAATTCCATTGAATGTTTTTCCATTGCCATCATAGTCAGAGAGATATCCCTCCACAAAGTCCTTTTGATGCTCCATTTATATACAAGTCAATGGATGAATTACTATGGAAAGATGCCACTATTTCTCATCTATAATCCGAAGTCCTTTTAGGCAAGTCCCTCCACTCAGCGGCCATATTGTAGCGGTTTTTGGGCACTTATCGGGCATCTATTTCGGCAGAAATGTGTGTGCGCCAAGGCTTCACGACACCAACCTTGCTCCAGCATCGAGATCACAACACATGATTTGCACAATGTCTTTATAACACACCACATCATTGGCTGTCCCCCAACCACATAAGTCTTTGACACATTTACATGTTTTTAAAATAACAATAACGTTGCTTCTACAATATGTTTCCATGAAGCGTTTAGCTAAGCGTGATCCTTGAACCTGACACCAGCAGCACTTCCGGAAAAAGTGTAAAAGTTAGTTAATTTCAAGGGTGCATCAGCAGCACGGATATATGCCACCTGAGTTTTAAGGGTTAACAAGCCTGAGCTAAAGCCAAATGGCTTCTAGAGCAAAAATTCTGTCTCACCCTACGGGAATATTGCCCTCAGACACTCTGAAAAAGCATTCAAAAAAATGTCATTGCCCAAAGTGGACAAATGAAAAGTGTCCCTCAGAAACAGTTCAGGCTTGTAAAAGCATATGTAACGGTGATGCACCACACCCCCGTTCATACCCATAACAAAGGTAGCCATTTCACTGTTCACCCACTTACGAGAACGCTCGATTCTCTTCGGACGTACAGAACCCCAGCAGCGTCTCTGGGTGATGGCCGAATAGACGATTAGCATATTGGGGAAACGCTGATGGAGATTCTGTAGGTCCTGCTTCATCGCTGCGACGAGACGCAGGGACTTGAGCTTCCCCAAGTCATTCCCGCCGCAGTGAACCAGCAGGACATCTGGTGCGAATCTTCCTCTCAGCCAATCATAGAAGCAGGGGACAACAGAGTGCCACCGCATTCCATCCAAGCCAAGCCACTCAACCTGGGCATTGGCACCCAGGTTTCGCCCCAAACACCTCCTGGCTCTCTCCTCCCCATTGCGAATGTAGCTGCACCCAAGAATTAGGGCTGTTGGTCGTCTATCTGGAAGAAGAAGAAGAAATAAAAACACATTCAATGACATAGCCGATACTACACAGAACATCTCCAAAATCTGGCGCTAGTTAGCCGATGCTACCAACAGCTTTTTCAATGGTGGTGCCTCGGCATCGGGCTAGCCATGCAAATAAATCACTGTTTTACACAATTTACGAGGCTCAATGTATCTCCACACTTCATTGGTAGACTTACGAGATTATCAGATTCCAAAAAGAAGAAAGAATAAAGAATAAAGAAGAAAAAATAAAGACACATTCAATGACATAGCCGATACTACACAGAACAACATTGGGCAGCCGTGGCCTACTGGTTAGCACTTTGGACTTGTAACCAGAGGGTTGCCGGTTCGAACCCCGACCAGTAGGAAGCGGCTGAAGTGCCCTTGAGCAAGGCACCTAACCCCTCACTGCTCCCCGGGCGCCGCTGTTGTAGCAGGCAGCTCACTGTGCCTGTGCTGAGTGTGTTTCACTAATTCACGGATTGGGATAAATGCAGAGACCACATAGAACATCTTATACTAGTAATGATTACAATGGATCAGTATCACAGCTTTTCGCTGATTATCACCCTTGAAAAATGCATATAGATAGACATAATACTGCTTGATAGTTGTGTCACCCAACCTGCCAACCCAGAAAAACTATGAATCTGTAGACCAGACCCAATAGAGGTAAAATATGGTAAAAACCGATAAAAAAACTCTTAACAGCCTTTGATAAGACGTGAAATATGATCCTGTAATATGGCCAATCTCCCGACCAAAACGTGTCAATAATTTATGGCTCTTTGATCATTCATAAAGGAACATCATGGAAGACAAAAAAAAAAAACATTACAGCGACGGACGCATACAGTAACATTAAAGGGGAAATCTGGTGTTAAATGGGTTTTAGATATGTTAAGTACGACAAGCTATAAGTATGTTAAGTATAAAAGCTAGAGTCATGGACAAGGGATGACCCTATCCAGACCCGAAGCAGTTTTTACCTCTTCATTACCTTTTGCTCGAACCTGCCATGTCCCTGGTTCTAGTTCATAATTCCCCTGTGCTGCTACTCTGGCTGGTAACTTCATTAAGTTGTCCAGCTGACGATTAAAACTCCATGACTGTTTAGGCTGCACTCACCTGTGCACTGGGGACTTTTTTTACTGGAGTACAGTGACGGTGGGGGCATTTGTGATATCCAAGGGGGTTGGCGGCGCAAACATTTCATCTTTAATGAATTGATGCATAATGTTATCCGCAAGTAGTTGACACAGCTAACCACCAAAAACCCAGCTGTTCTAACATTAGCTTACCAGCTAAGGCTCTAGGCTACATACATGCTGCTAACTGCTGATAACTTTGCCTGTTTAAAGAGTTTTGTCTCCGCGATTGGCTTTGTTGTGATATGAACAAACTAGTTCATTTGCATGCATGCGTATTGCGCTGCAGTGTTGATGATGCTAACCTTTAGTTAACACCAAGCCGGTCATCCGGCCGCATTTACTTGCGCTACAACAATCTGCAGTAGTTTGTTCCGATTCACGTGCAAGTAGCCTACAGAGGAGAGGAGCGGTTCTGTGTGTGTGTGTGTGTGTGTGTGTGTGCGCGCGCATGGACAGCACAGGACAAGGAGAAGCCGTGTCAGTGCCACTACATGTAGACCTAACTGTTAACTAACGAAAGAAGATCATATCTACATGAAATAGAAACAAAATAGAAACGAATCAGAATCATTAAATGTTTACAAGGCTGGAAGTTCAACAAATATAGGTCTACTAATGTGATTAAAATAGTTAAATAAAAAATATTTCATTCATCAATCTTATTCAATGACCTAATGCCATCATAACATAGGCCTGGGCTCCAGGAAAGAACAGTTTATGTTTAACTTATCTAATTTTGTGTTGGTCATACTATAGAATAAAATATTGCTTGTCTTTGTTGAATAAGACAGAAGATAAAGAGCTTAAAAATAATCGCATATCGCATCGCAATTGCAATATTGGTGAGAAAAATCGCAATTAGATTTTTTTCCAATATCGTTCACCCCTACACACTACATGGAGTAACTTCTCTGCTTGTTTTTCCGGGCAACGCTATTCTGAATTTAAGACTCGATAAGTCTATCGACGAACGTGAATCTCGTGTTGACGGAAGGAGGACTGCGCGTGAGCATTCAAAAAGGGGTGTGTGTCGCGCATGAGAAAAGAAGTTGGTTCAACGCATGACTTGTAGTACATTGTTTTGAATGCTCACGTGCTCAGTCAACAACACAAGACTTGCATCCCACAGCTGATTTTGTGGGATGCTGATGTCCTTGATTATCCTCCCCTGCTTTTCCTTGCATCTGTTTGCTAAGAAGCAGTACCAAGATGAGATACTGAAGGAGATGGCAAATTCCATCATTGTTTGATACTGTCCTGTCTCTGTTCAGTGAAGGACAGGCGGTGGTCAATCTGAGTACCACGGTACTTAAAGTACTTAACCTGTTCCACTACTTGCCCCTCCAGTCTTAAAGAAGTGGAGAGTGGATGTGGGGTTTCAGGTAGGGTTGTGCTGATGGACGATATCATCGCCGATCGTGAAGGTTGACAGACATCACGATTGGAAGCAACCATCGTGATGCCACGACCCCACATGCCAGGCACTAATTCCTGCTGTAACATAGGCTAAAACATAAAAAACCTTTCCCTGGAAATGAAATTGAGCCTACTTTAAAGACTGTCAGCCAAACCGATATCACTTATTAGTCTACTGTCTTGTAAAATAAAAGACTTATTAGTCTACCGTCTTATTCAAATAATTCCTGATTGTGACATGAATGTGTAATTGTCTTTTTGTACATGTCTCGCAGTAGGCCTATAGCCTACATTGAACATTGATGTAAAATATGTAGCCTAATGTTTTAGCAAAAAATAGTCCTAATGAATTATTATTGTTACGACTAGGACATTCTAGCGTTCTAATATTTTTGCGAGGCTACAGCACTGAAGCACCAAATGCATCCTTCTCCTCCGTGATAAAATAAACAATTTATTTCGTTAAGTTATAGGATCAGAAGGTAGCCTGTCTGTCTTTCACTGTAAGGCCTTTATTTCATGCATTTAGCAAAAGCCTCAAACAGCAGAGGAGTATATGTGAAAAAGTTTTTTGTAAAAGTTTTTTACTTCGCCCTCCTATAGCCTGGACTGGGCGATCGCAGCCCTTTACTTTCACTTTTCCGCCGCCCTCATAGTCGGCATGTAGCCTAATAGCGTGGGATGCATAACGTACTACTGAAGATTTGCTGAGATTTACTGAACATGCAAGTGTTCAAATTGACTGTCTATCCATCTTTTACAAGGATTTTCTTGGAGCAGATCTTCCACACAACTTCGGTAGCCTGGTCAGTATGTCTCTTAGCTGTCCACTCTCATCAGGCCATGTAACTTTTATGTAGAAAATTATACATTTACTTTCTGTACCCCCCCCACCCCCCCACCCCATATCATCATCTATCACAATGTTTTACTGTACACATCGTCAAATGCTAATTAAGGACATCGCCCAACCCTAGTTTCAGGTGAGCGGCACCCATTCCAACATAGCTCCGTAGTCTTACTTGTTTAACTCCAATAAGCTATTCTTGAACCACAGGGCCATTGTGTCGACATACTGCATGGAGCCCACTGGTTAGCACTCTGGACTTGTAACCGGAGGGTTGCCGGTCCCAGTGAATCAGTGGGCTCACTGATTCACTAATTCACCGATTGGGTTAAATGCAGAGACCTCACGGGATCAAAAAAGTATATATACTTATACTGGACAGGGTGTGCTCATCTGTCAAGTTGGCCACCAAGGCCACGTCGTCAATAGCCTGGAAAATCCAGACCCTAATAATCTAGAAAGATTAAGGGTCTGGCAAAGAGCAATGTAATGGCCCAACTCGAGGGGCGGCAACAAGCATGCATTTAAAAATCTCACTGCACGCAATTGGATAACACTAGACCATGTTTACACTGAATGATTTCGGACTTCGACGCAATCAGATAACACTACGACCACTACAACGTTGCAGCGCTATCCCCGGAATGCAAGGGGAAAAAGTAACGTGCATCATTGCTCTTTGCCAGAGTGTCTCGCAGAGACAATTCCATTGTGCTCTCGCGAGAACTCTGGATTTCCAGGGTACATCATCAACATATTTAAAAAGGTTCAGTCCATTGCTGTTGCAGGTGATCTCATTCGTAGAAGAGTCATTCCGTGACAAATCAGATAAGGTTGTTGCTGCACCGTCTCAGATTTTGTTCAAACCTTGTCTATATCATAAATGGGTCCTAAAAACAAGGCCTGTGAAATATTTCTGTGCAAATCTTATGTCTTTATATCTTTTTCAGACCTTGAAATTCTTTCATTTTTACAGGTGCCATGTGCCATGTTTGGGCATTAATATCTTGACAAGTATTATCCCTAGCCTCCTCAAATTTTCTAAGGTGGAAGACCCAACTCATAAAGAGCATGTGTAAACAATTTAAAGTCTGCACTAAATGTCTCCTGGCTTCGAAAGGGCCCTACATTTCGGAAAAATGTGCATTAAGTGTGATATTGAGGGTATTAAAAAACAGTTTTTTTTCATTTGGTATTAGTCATTATTTCCTCTTCAAATAAATCAGTTTATCAATGTTTTCCAACAATGTGATGTCTCCACATCCAATGACCATGGCAATAATAAGGATAAAACAAGGCATGTTTGTTTTTTTGTGTTATTTTCAAACAACTGAAATGGTATGTGGGGTAGATTGTAGGACCATAAAAATCTATGTGGAAATAGTTAAGTAGATATTTAAAGTGTAAAGTACCAATATCGTACCAAGTAACATTCACAGAAAAAATGCATGTAGTTACAAGTAAACATTCATGTAGTTACATGCATGTACACACAGTTACAGGTAAACACTCACTCTCTTGAACACCTTACCATGCACACAGAACTACAGGCCAGTCCCGGCCCTGTCACTGCAAGTGTCTCATGCTTGATCATCCTCAAGCACACTTTTTAAATTTAATTTATACAGTATATTTAGTTTTGTTAGTTTTTCTTCTACTTATCTTCTACTGTCTCTATTGTACAGTGGAGTTTTGTTATATATACTTATATTTACCCTTTCTGCTGTAAGTGCACGTTGTGTGTTATGTATGCTACTGAGACCTTGAATTTCCCCTTGGGGATCAATAAAGTATCTATCTATCTATCTATCTACATTGTGTTGACAAACTTTGAGGGAAATTGGAGTCGGTGCTGCAAGGATTTTGTCTGAATTGACACGGAATGAAAAAGAATGGGTGACAAGACACAGCCCTGCGGGACCCCAGTATTTAAAATAGTGTTGGTGGATTTAAAACCATGCACTCTGACATGGAGATGGTGTAGTAGTGATGGACTTAAGGACTTACTTTCCAGCAGATAATCGTTCTCCTGCTCCTCTTTCTTCACTTCAATCTCCACTTTTGTCCGTGTTTCGGGGTAAACGTTGGGCTCGTCTGTTTCAGATTTAACCACATGACCATAATATTCCTCGTCTTTTATGTTCTCTTCTTTCACCATAACTCTCCGGCCCAACTGGTGTGTTTTAGTAACGTTGCAGACAGAGCTGAACGGCACTCGGAAATCCATGTTCCCTAAAGGACGAATGAATGATGATCACATCCAAAGTTTTCTATACACAAAAGTGGGATATTTTCAAGTTATGTTTTCATTAGAAAATAAGCCAAAATTGACTACACAAGGAAGGCAATTGAGAAAGTGAGGCTTAAGTTATATTGGCATTGTTGTGTGTCAAACGTAAATAGCTTACCTCAAGTAAGTTTAAGTTCGCTGCAGCGCACAATGAAATCTGTTGTTTCACGTTTGGTCCATTACGTTAGCCGCGAAGTTGTGGTCATCCAGAAACTTTACGGTTTATCCAGAGAATTTCTAACAGTTCATTCCAGCTAAATTGACCATTCTAGCAACACCGACGAAAATCTGCAATCTTCTTCCGTGAATCGGTAGTATGAGTTTGAATCGTTTGAATTCCTCCTCGTGGATGACAAACCAACCACAACACTGTGCATTAGTGCCACCGCCTGGAATGGAGTTTTACTGCAGGATTCTGGAAATTAACCTTTCTGGTGTGGTTTATCATGGCCTATTGTAGCAATGTAGAGTTTACCATCAATTAAATCAATTTTATACATCAGATTGTTATGTAGCATAGTCATATTATACATAATTTTAACTACTACTGACAACTATACATTAACTGCTACTACTAAGATTGAATAATCCTTTCCCTTACAAAGAAATGGAATTTCCATGATGTTCATGCCACATAATTCAATCGCTTTCTACATGGATATAGAATGGTGGGGAAGAAAACATTTTAATCTCGTTGTTTGTCACATTTAATAATTAGCCACAACCTGTGGCGTAAAGTAGGCATTTTGTACTTTTAGGGCTTCTACACACAGTTGCGTTGCCAGTGGGTGTTACCAACGGTAGCTATGCAAATGGTATAACCGTAATTTGATTAGCTGGTGCCGTCTGTTGTTCGTTTGTTCGTAATTTGATTGGCTGGAGCCGCCCGTCGGTGCAGCAAAAGTTGAACTTCTCAACGCGAGTGACTGGAGCAACGCGACGCAACAGACCCACAATTCAGTTCTGCAACAGATGACGTAAGCCCATGTAAAGTGAACGGGATGCGTCTACAGCACTGCAACGCACGCAACTGTGTGTAGGAGCCGTTAGGCTCTGAAGTCAGGGAAAGTTTTTGATTTTTTTTTTGAGAAAATAGGTCGGAACCCTGTAGTAGTGAATTGATAATGATAATACTAAATTTACTTCAGAAAAGCATCTTTCAAGATACCCAAGGGCACTGTACAATAAGGTATAGGCATAAGAAGTACATAATGCATACATCACATACATGTTAGATCTCACTGGAAGTATGGACAGTGCATTCAGGGCAATGAGAGAACAAGCATATAGGAAAGACACGGACACAAGCTGGTCATGGATACAAGGTACAGTGTTTCCCATACATTGACTTATTTGTGGCGGCCCACCACAATATCAACATTGACCACCACACAATGATTTTCCAGGTTGTACTGATTTGTGCTTAAAGCTGGTTAGCATCATAACCACGCTGCGCTAATTTGTTAAAAACTGTTGCATTCAAGTTAATTCTGCAAACCTACCACCACAAATAGAATTCAATTATGTGGGAAACACTGAGGTACATAAAATGCCAAGAGTAATGAAGCCTTTCCCCATTGTCAGTCCACTCAAACAGTACTGAGTAAATACTGAAGCCTTTCCCCATTTACCTTGAATTTCCCCTTGGGGATCAATAAAGTATCTATCTATTTCCCCAAATTTGATTGGCTGGTGCCTTCTGTTGTTGTCCGTCGTTGCAGCTAAAGTTGAACTTTTCGAGCAACGTGACGGACCCACAATTCAGTTCGGCAACGGATGACGTAAGCCCATGAAAAGTGAACGGGATGCACGCAGCTGTGCGTGGGAGCCGTAACAGAGACAGCAGGTTACATAGTCCTTCAAAAAGGCCAGGAAATGTTCTCTCTTTATTTATTTTTACTTGAGTTAAGAGGTTGAATCAGTACTTATATCTGGTACAAGTGTGTGCACATGCACAGGCTGCTTTCCTGTGTGTACTCGCATATGTTTTTTAAGATATGACATGTGTGAGAAGCTTTTTCCACACTGCATACATTCATGAGGCTTCTCTCCAGTGTGCGTTAGCATGTGCTGTTTAAGATTAGCGGATGTCGTGCATGCATGTTCGCAATAGGAACATTTATGAGGCTTCTCTCCAGTGTGTGTTAGCATATGTAACTTTAAAGTAGAGATTTGTGTAAAAGCTTTCCCACACTGGGCACATTCATGACGCTTCTCTCCAGTATGTGTAAGCATGTGTCGTTTAAGTTCTGGGGATGTTTTAAATGCTTTTCCACAATGGGTACATTTATGAGGCTTCTCACTAGTGTGTATCATCAGATGGTTGTTCAGATTGGAAATTTGTGAAAAAGCTTTCCCACACTGGACACATTTATGAGGTTTCTCTCCAGTGTGTACTAGCATATGGCTTTTAAAATATTGCAATATTGAAAAAGCTTTCCCACACTCGGCACATTTATGACGCTTCTCTCCAGTATGTGTAAGCATGTGTCGTTTAAGATCTGGGGATGTTTTAAATGCTTTTCCACACTGGACACATTTATGTAGCTTCTCACTAGTGTGTATCATCAGATGGTTGTTTAGATTGGCAATTTGTGAAAATGCTTTTCCACACTGGACACATTTATGAGGCTTCTCTCCAGTGTGTGTTCGTATATGATGTTTAAGATGGGCTCGTGTTTTGAATGCTTTTTCACAATGTACACATTTATGAGGCCTTTTGTCAGTGTTCTGCTGATCATTCACACTAACAGAGTGTGTCTGCTGGTGTTTGTCAAGTTCACTCAGGGCCGTGAAGCTCTTCCTGCAGACGGTGCAGTGGTGCAGCCTTCCTTTGAGTTGCAGGTTGAGTTCATCATTCTGTCCATGGATCTTCTGTTGTGTTCCGTGTGGGTGTTCTGATACACCTGGAAGAGTTACCATAGAGACAGAGTTAGAATGAGAGGCCGATGATCCACATCAAACAAAGCAACATTTCTCCCCCCCCCCCCCCCCCATATACATCAAACATACATGAAAAATAAAATGACTAGAAACCAGCTCATGCTGGTGGTTGGTTTTAGCTGGTCTTTGCTGTTTTTCCTCCAGCTCTTGCCTGTGGTCTTTGTTGGTGTAGCTGGTTGGCTCACCAGGTGGACATGCTGGTGTAACCATATGAGGAAGCTGGTTATGCTGGTGTGACCAGCCTGACGTGTGGGATACAGCTGGTGTAAGATGGTCATGCTGGTGACCAGCCTGCCAAGCTTGACATTGTTGGTGTAACATGGTCATTCTGATTTGCTAGTATAACCAACATAAGCTGGTATGACCAGTTAAACCAGCAATGTAAGACTAGCAACACCAGCTAAAATTACCCCTTTGGGAGGGTATGATAAGCAAAACCAGCTGAATTACCATAGTAAGTTGGGCAAACCAACTAGACCAGCAAAACTCTTGCAAAAACATAATATCAGCAGATCAACTATCATAGGCTGGTCAAACAAGCTGGTCAACCCGCAAACCACCTTAAGCTGGTCAGGCTGTTTTTTTTTTTGTAATGGATAATCAGCAGTTAAACAGGTATAAAGGCTATGGAATGTAAACCAGGGGCGTCATTAAGCCTGTTTTTTTTTTTTTTTTTTGGGGGGGGGGGGGGCACTAAGGCCGCTGAAGCCACCCTAAGATGATCAAAATCAAAGGCACACCACTGGTGTTTCAGAAGTTATCCCTAGTGGTCCATGAGTAGATGTGGTAAAATATGATATAGATGAGTTGTTTGCAATATTGAACCAACTTGTATATAAATCCAAACAGTTCTGCAACACTGTGTAAAGTGTTTAAGTGAGTAGGCCTAGTCTAGTGTGTAATATACTATTGAAGAAGGTTTACTCTTGTTTTAGCTAGGTGGTCCATGAGTTTATTATTATTATTATTATTATTATTATTAGCCAATTGGTTAAGTGGTCCTTGGGTAACGTCACTTCTGTTAACGTTCAAACATAACAGAGAGCTGGCTCGCCCCCTCCCTCTCCTTCAACTATCCTGAACACATCGGTGAATAGCTGGAAAAAGTTATGTTACAGACTACACCTGGCTGTTTTTGGAGCCTGAGCTGTCCAGAGAGACCGCGTCTTTTACAGTGTATTCAGAGGATAGGCAGCTAGTGTAATGTGAGATCTTTGCTGTATGTGCAAAAAAAAGTTTGTGTTTTAATGTACAGCTGGGACGCAAGACGGAAGGCACAATACGGGATTACAATCTGAAATCGGTATTAGAAAGGACTTACTTTCCAGCAGGTCGTGCTCTTGCTCATCCTCTTTCTTCACTTCAATCTCAACTGTTTCATGTAATGTTTCGTTGCAAGTAACGTTGGATTCTGTAATGTCCGTTTCAGTTTCACAGTGAAGCTCTGCAAAAGGCTTTCCTTCCTCATCTGGACATCCAATCATGTGCCCATATTCCTCCTCTTTGATATCTTCTTCCTTCACTATCACTCTCAGGCCAAACTGGTGTGTTACGGTAATGTTACCACCGGTGCTCAACGGCATTCCGAGATCCATGTTCCCAACGGAGCAAAGATGATCTCATTTCTAACGATAGCCTGTAGTCAAATAAACAACACAAAGATGCGTTGTCAAGATCTGTTTCGTCTTTTCGAAAATGATAGAAAGCGATAGCCTACTCTAAAATTGATGCATTCGCTTAGCATAGGCTATCACGCAGCCAGCCTACCACTGTCTATGCAAGAAACTCGCTGTTCCGCGTACTGAGATCTTTGCACTGAGATCAATTTGGTGTTAATGCCTAATGCAACAGTTGTTATCTCCATATAATGTCACACTCTCGATCAAACATCGAAACAGTTTTCTCTGGTGGATGTTTACCTGAGACCTAAAATTCCAACTCCTTTCCTCGTTGTTTGCCAACCAACCAGACAACTACCCAGCCATTAGTGCCACCGTCTGGAATGGAGTTTAACTGCAATTTATCCCAAACTTTTCCAAGACAAGGCCCCCCAAATAACACTAGGTTCCGTTCAAGGACCCCCTTGATGTGTTATTAAACCCATCGACAATATATGGCAAATGTAAAAATACATTAAGCTTATCCTAATAACTATTTTAGCCACTTGTAAGCACTTTGCGATGGAGCATACAGTGTGTAAAAAACTGCATTTGGGGCTTTCTGCTATATGAGAGCTATCACTCTGCTATTATTCCCAGTCATTATCATGGAAAATTATTATAATGGCATTGTATAACACCCCTCATAGTAATAGGTATATTTAAAATGTTTCAAATGTATTTATTTGTTGCTTTTATTTTTCCTTCCAAGTTGCTGAGGCCCCCCTGGCACCCCTTCGCGGCCCCCACTTTGAAAACCACTGCACTAGGCTATGCTAGTCCTTCAACTCCTAAACAAATGCATAGCAAACATATCTGGACTTTCTATTCCTAACATTTTCAAATAAGGGCAGAAGCACAAAACATGTAAAATGTGCAACAGAATCAAAACGTTACAAAAATTTTACAAGAAGGTGCTATGGCCACCGTTTTCCGTGATAAAAGGTCAGTTTTCATGTTAATGAAAATATCTGTTACCCTACGCGTACACGTGGTCTTATATATGTGATGTTTTTTTTTTACAAGGGCCATTGTCCCTAAAGCAACATGGAGTTGTGCCTTACCCAAGGGCACAACGGAGAAAGCCGGGAATTGAACCCACAACTTTTCAGGCTAGGGGAGAACTGGTAATGTAACAGTGCTACAAATGTAAAGGCCCATTCACACCAAGAACGATAACGATAACGATAGCTATAAATAAATATCGTTCTCGTTAATACGAATGACAATGTTCACACATAAACTATAACGATAACGACATGAAGAACGATATCGTTGGGGATCACTTTCAGAGCGATTTTCAGAACGATAAAAAGATAATAGCCAATCAGAACCCATCGAATTTTAACGTCACATGCATTAACACAAGGAGAGACTTTGTTTATCATTGTTCAGTGTGAACGCTTTTATCGTTATAGTTATCGTTATCGTTCTTGGTGTGAATAGGCCTTAACAGTGTTTTATTCTCAAGATGTGGTGTAGCTACGGAAACTTAAACAGACACATATCATGTAATTATGTATAATCTTACAGCCATCCAAATATGAATAGTCTACTATAAATACGACCAGAGATATTAAAGAAGCCCTATGCAGGTCTGGTTATTCCTTCTCTGTTTCTGGGTTTTCGCCTGATTTGGGCTCACATTTTTCACGACATAGCTCCCCCTGCAGCTTCGGTAGCAAGTGACTGCTACGCTAACCCCCCACTAGCTAGCGAGCTAGCCATCAAGAAACTAAGCTAAACACAAGCTCACACTAAAACGGTCGAGCAAACACATTGTTCAAGAGACTATCAAACCACATTACAAAAAACGAAGTTCACTCAAGGGTAAGCTACTTAAAATTTCAACAGCAACAAAGCCAAGTCAGAGTCCGTTTTGCAGTCTTCTTAGAAACTACAATCTGACTACATTTTCGAGGCGTGATTGGATACTTCCGCTGAGTCACATCCGGAATTACCCGGTCCGGGTTCAGAAAGTTGTATATTCGTTTTTTACGCGGAGAAGTGATAGAGGGAGACAAAGCACCCACCAAACAACCCACAAAGTGTTGTAGAACCATCAGAACGACTCAACCTGCATAATTAAGGTCATTTTTGCTAAAATTGTTGCATAGGGCTTTTTTAACATTCCATATGTTATCTTAATGCAGAGGAAGTAGATTGGGAACCAAATAGAACGTTCAAGCATTGTTTTTGTTTTTTATTGTTGAAAGGGTATATATGTGATATTTAAGTTGTGTGAGCATTGCAAAATGTTCTTTCACAATGGATACATTGATGAGGCTTTTCTCCAGAGTGAATTGTAATATGTTTTTTAAGAGAAAAAACCTGTAAAAAAGCTTTTCCACAATGGACACATTTGTGTGGTTTCTTTCCAGTGTGAGTTAGCATGTGGCTTTGAAGATGGGACATTTGTGAAAAAGATTTTCCACACTGGACGCATGTATGAGGCTTTTCTGTGTGTACGCGTGTGGTTTTAAAGATGTGTGGCTGTTGGAAATGTTTTTTCACAGTGGCCACATTCATGAGGCTTCTCTCCAGTGTGAGTTAGCATATGGGGATTTGTAGAAAGGTTAAAGGAACACGCCACCCAAAATCAGTTGTGATATATGTTCTTACCGTAACTTTCACGAGTTGAGTCGTACCTCTCCCGCGTCGGTAGGTGCACTCAAACGCTCTGTCGCGCGGCGCGAATGTGTTAGCATGTTGCTATGCTAGCGGGCTCTGCCGTGGCCGTAGAGAGAGGCACATAGCAGTATTCAAACACCTCCACGTTTTACCTACTTAGATACAGTTGCACGAGTAGTTGATGAAAAATGTTAGGGCACACAACATGAAACGTGACGATTTTCCAAGCGAATAAACATGAGAACTACAATGTGTGGCGCAATAGCACTTGGGAGTACTTCGACCTAGCGTGGTAATATTATTAACACCTAATTGTAGATCCTATCCACCACAGAGTTTAGAATCCATGCTGGATCGACCCTCTGAGCGAGAGAGGCACACACACTAGAGGTGGTGGCTGGTTGTTTTAATGTAGGCTATATGGGTGATGCAGCGCTGCTGACGTGAGGCTAGAAAGCCCTTGCCTGTTCTAGAAAGACTGATCTAATGCAGCAAATATATTAAAAGGCAAAAGTCGTACATTGGCTAGGCCTATCCCCAGAATATCAGCAGCAAACTCAGTCTCTGTCGCGCAAAACAGTCTCCAAATAAAACGCACATCGGCCTGTTGCCTATTCTGCCAGCTTGTGACAATATATCGTCCAAAATGCTTGATTGCATTGCATTCTCCACATTTTTAGCTACATTTTCATGTTCCACATCAGCATTTTTGTTCAGTGAATCTTTTGTAAATTGCTTTACAATTACCGTCGGGCCCTTGTCAGCAGACTTCGGCTTGCCTCTTGCCATATTCACTCCTTGTCTTCCGATGTCATTTCTGAGTCATCTACAGATGTTCACCTCCCTAAATAGAACCAACTTCAACCTGTGTTATATCCTAGATGAGACTGCCTGGGTTATTTTGTTTAGATATTAGCCTATATAAAACACATAATTGTAGCCTACCATTCAGGGAATAGGCATTTAAAAGAGAGACAGAGAGTGATATGACTAAGACATGACATCGGGCGATGGCAGTGCGAGATGTTCAGAACGTAAGAGCTAAAACTTCTACAAACTCACTAACATCCACAGCGGAAAAAGAAGGTAAGAAAAATAGTCGGAAAACTTAGATGTGTAATTAAGGCAAGCAAGCAAGTTTGGCGGTTGTTACTAAAAATGTGAACATGCACGTTGCATTGTTGTGCGGTGGACTGGAGTCGGAGTTTCTTTAATATCGAGGCGTCATATTTGTCCGATGGCCTGCTATAAAATTAATTGCGATGTCTGTCTGAAAAAGACGCGCTCGTGCAGGCAAAATGAATGGGAGTCTTCAGAACAGGCTTGTCAGTCAACCTGACATAACAGTGTGTAAAGTAGCCTATAATGTGAATGACTTGTTATTTTATCAAGGATTTCTTTCTTTTTGCAAAAATAAAGTACAATAGGCATTAATTAGTAGGCCAGGAGCATGCTGAAATTATGTGGCAAATTGCGTTTTTTATTACAATGATAAAATTGTAAAAGGACGTGACCGAAGCTGAGGCAAGCCAGGCAATAGGCCTATAGGCCCGACGGTAATTGTAAAGCAATTTACAAAAGATTCACTGAACAAAAATGCTGATGTGGAACATGAAAATGTAGCTAAAAATGTGGAGAATGCAATGCAATCAAGCATTTTGGACGATATATTGTCACAAGCTGGCAGAATAGGCAACAGGCCGATGTGCGTTTTATTTGGAGACTGTTTTGCGCGACAGAGACTGAGTTTGCTGCTGATATTCTGGGGATAGGCCTAGCCAATGTACGACTTTTGCCTTTTAATATATTTGCTGCATTAGATCAGTCTTTCTAGAACAGGCAAGGGCTTTCTAGCCTCACGTCAGCAGCGCTGCATCACCCATATAGCCTACATTAAAACAACCAGCCACCACCTCTAGTGTGTGTGCCTCTCTCGCTCAGAGGGTCGATCCAGCATGGATTCTAAACTCTGTGGTGGATAGGATCTACAATTAGGTGTTAATAATATTACCACGCTAGGTCGAAGTACTCCCAAGTGCTATTGCGCCACACATTGTAGTTCTCATGTTTATTCGCTTGGAAAATCGTCACGTTTCATGTTGTGTGCCCTAACATTTTTCATCAACTACTCGTGCAACTGTATCTAAGTAGGTAAAACGTGGAGGTGTTTGAATACTGCTATGTGCCTCTCTCTACGGCCACGGCAGAGCCCGCTAGCATAGCAACATGCTAACACATTCGCGCCGCGCGACAGAGCGTTTGAGTGCACCTACCGACGC
The DNA here is from genome assembly GCF_046254945.1 of Alosa pseudoharengus. NCBI lineage: Eukaryota > Metazoa > Chordata > Actinopteri > Clupeiformes > Clupeidae > Alosa > Alosa pseudoharengus. The sequence goes on along the minus strand of NW_027468564.1, from coordinate 1,743,688 downwards.
GGGAGAGGTACGACTCAACTCGTGAAAGTTACGGTAAGAACATATATCACTACTGATTTTGGGTGGCGTGTTCCTTTAAGGTTACATACAGTATGTGCAAAAACGCATTAATATTCTTTTCTCTCATAATGTTACAGTCACTGACATAACGGTATAAGTAAGCACCTTGCACAAATTCACTTGCAATATGACACAGCATTGAACACTTACTTGCAAGTGTTGTGACACTTATTTGCATGTGTTACGAACACTACTTGCAAGTGTTGTAGCGTTTGTATTTCGCTGAGCCGTCAGCGCCACTGTATATTTTTCCATTCCAAAAAAAACCCCAGAATTATCATTATGTTCTTCCATTACAAAACAATGTAAATAGAATTATCATTGTGTTCTTCCATTAAAAAATAATCCAAACAAATTTATCATGATGTTCTTCCATTTCAAGACAATCAAAACGGAATTCTCATGATGTTCTTCCATAGAAGACAATCAAAATGGAATTCTCATGATGTTCTTCCATTACAAGACAATAAAAACGGAATTCTCATGATGTTCTTCCATACAAGACAATCAAAACGGAATTCTCATGATGTTGTTCCATACAAGACAATAAAAACGGAATTCTCATAATGTTCTTCCATTACAAGACAATCAAAACTGAATTCTCATGATGTTCTTTAACCCTTAAAGTGGAAATGAAGCAGTCAAATAAAACAGATGTCTATAGCACTAGTTAAATATTTAAATATACCTTAAATACAAATTAAGTCAGAAATATGACCCGTTATTCAGAATAAAGCACAAACAAGTTGCATTAATTTCAGCTGTGTGCCGCCATCTTTGTTTTCAGAAAATGATGACATCACAAGAATGGTTGGTACAACATTCTATGCTGTTTACATAGCGGCTGTCATAGGCTCAGTTAGCTTACTGCCTCAACAAAATGGATATGGACGAATGGGATAGACCCACCAATGAGGACAGGCATCCAATTGCCTATGCTTTTGAGCCAGTAAGAGCAGTGGGAGTTTTAGTGCCCCCAGAGCCTGACTATGGAGGAGAAATAGATGATCGAGAGAGAGAGAGGTGTATCTGAGCCCACAGAAAACAATCGGTGGTGCTTATGTGGGGGTTGTATCCCTATGTTCACTGACATGGCACACATGGAGAGTGTCTGCTGCCAGGAAATGAACCTGGGACATCTCATCCAAAATAACAGATATATAACGTCCAATCCTACGTGCCAAATGCTGTCATTAAAGCAGACGTTGAAGGTTGCAATGCGGTCGCTGAGGGACATCCGAGCCGAAACACTGAAACGCCCAATAAATAGCAGTTAACCAACTAACACACTCTTGATAGGTTGTGCAGAGGGGGTAGGCTAGGGGACTACACTGATCGCCTGAGACTACACTGATTTTTACACCCATACTCAGTTGCTCTGCAACGTATTATCATGGTAGAAGCTTCGATACAGTACTAGCATAGCATAACATAACAAGCACATACTGTAACTAGCATAGCATTAACCCTAAAATCTTGCTACAAGCGGCACATCCGTGCATTTATTTACTTAAAGCGAACAGCAGGTTATTTTATGTTAGCTTACATAAACAAATAAAACTCAGATGCCTTACAGTCCATAAACAACGTCTACCCACAAAAACCATGCCTGTCACAATCACAGAACTAAGCTGCTGCAGAGTAGCCTACACAAGTCAGACGTACTGTAGGCTAGCGTACCCACAACAGGTTCTCACCAGGTTCGGAAGTCTCTGCAAATAGTTTCCACTACTACTTGAGTGAAACAAATGCAATCATTGATACTAATCAATCACAAAAAGAAACCTCTTACTCACACATGAGAAGTTCGCTCCCCCGAGTTTATTCACCAATTCATCAACGATGCAACTGCATTTTCAGGTCGCGGTAATCCACAAGTTGTGCGAGAACATCCAAACACATTATTGTGACTGAAGTTAAATCTAATTAAGTACTGTCTCTGATAGGCCTACAGGCTACATTACAGCGGCCCTTGTTCTTGTACAAACACAAAAACAAACATCAACAGAATTTACGTTGGCATATTGAAATAAAGTAACGTCCGCTAATGGATAAAACATCCACGAACAAACGCTAACCATTCTGATGACGTAGCGCCTGCATTTTTAAAACATGGCCGCGCCCTAGTGGCGAAAGTCGTTATTGACATGTCATTTTCCAGTGAAACCACTTGAATTTCAGGTTTAATGAAAATCCATGTATCTTCAAAAATGAAAAAGCAGCCAAAAAAAGGTCACAGTTCTCACTGCTTCATTTCCACTTTAAAGGTGTAGGTTTTTGAACATTCTTAAGTTCAGCAACAATTGAAGGTTCTAAAATTCTACGTTTTATGAATGTTGAATTCAATGAACCCAGATATTCTTTAGAACGTTCATTTTCCAACATTCCTGTCACACAGGTGTGACGGTACTCCTTTAAGGGTTAATACAATCAAAGTCTTATTTTAGGTAGGCTAATGTTTCTAATAAAATTATATCAAAACAGTGATGACATGTTCAGTCTGGACTTGGTAGAAGGCAAAACAGCTTGATTGGTTTTCCTCGTTACAAGGTCGAGAAACACATCATTCGGTTCTTTCTTTATTTGTTGAGTTTTATATCTTTAATGTTCATTTGGCAGACATTTACAAAAACAAACATTTAACCTACAGAGCTACAACTACAGCAACATAATGACATTTCAGCTCTTTTTCAGCATTTTAACATTTGAACTTCAGAGCTACGGCTACAGCATTATAATAATGTACAGCGCAGAGGAGACCATCGCTAGGAGTTACCTCTGCATCCATCAATACAATACTAGATAGGATAGGACTACATATTAAGTACTGAAGGAGGAGGAGTGGAGAGGAGGTAGATAAGGTGAAGAGAGGGAAGTAGAGAGGGAGGGAAGAGTCTGGTGATCAAGTTGATGATGATGATAGTTATTCTTACAGCGAGGTTAGTCGAAACAGAACAACCCCCACTAAAATCGTCTGACAAAAAGCATGTCTCGCAGCAATCAAAGAACCCCCAGTTTACAGCGAGTTCCGACGACTTCATTTCACAAGTTACGAGTTGTCACAAGCTGTCACCATGTGCAAATGGAACGCACAATTATCCTTTTACCAGAGTATCCAGAACGAGAACGAATTGCCATTTCTGCTTTCTTGTGTGTGTTAGCACGTGTTTTTTAAGATTTGACTTCAGTGTAAAAGCTTTTCCACACTGGGCACATGTGTAAGGCTTCTCTCCAGTATGTGCGAGCAAGTGCTGTTTAAGAGAAGAGGATGTTCCAAAAGCTTTTTCACAAAAGTCACATTTATGAGGTCTCTCTCCAGTGTGTACTAGCTGATGGCTTTTAAGAGCATGACATCTTGTAAAAGCTTTTTCACAAAAGTCACATTTATGAGGTCTCTCTCCAGTGTGTACTAGCTGATGGCTTTTAAGAGCATGACATGTTCTAAAAGCTTTTTCACAATAGTCACATTTATGAGGCTTCTCTTCGCTGTGTATTAGCATGTGGGTTTTAAGATTTGACTTCAGTGTAAAACCTTTTCCACACTGGGCACATGTGTAAGGCTTCTCTCCAGTATGTGCGAGCAAGTGCTGTTTAAGAAAAGAGGATGTTCTAAAAGCTTTTTCACAAAAGTCACATTTATGAGGTCTCTCTCCAGTGTGTACTAGCTGATGGCTTTTAAGAGCATGACATCTTCTAAAAGCTTTTTCACAAAAGTCATATTTATGAGGTCTCTCTCCAGTGTGTACTAGCTGATGGCTTTTAAGAGCATGACATGTTCTAAAGGCTTTTTCACAATAGTTACATTTATGAGGCTTCTCTTCAGTGTGTATAAGCATGTGGGTTTTAAGATTTGAATTTCGTGAAAAGGCTCTACCACACTGGACACATATATGAGGCTTTTCTCCAGTATGTGTGCGCACGTGGTATTTAAGTTCTGAGGGTGTTGTACACGTTTTTTCACAATGGCTACATTTATGTGGCTTCTCTCCAGTGTGAATTAGCATGTGGCTTCCAAGAGCATAACATGTTCTAAAAGCTTGTTCACAATAGTCACATTTATGAGGCTTCTCTTCAGTGTGTATAAGCATGTGGGTTTTAAGGTTTGAATTTCGTGAGAAGGCTCTACCACACTGGGCACATATATGAGGCTTTTCTCCAGTATGTGTGCGCACGTGGTATTTAAGTTCTGAGGGTGTTGTAAAATTTTTTTCACAATGGCTACATTTATGTGGCTTCTCTCCTGTGTGAATTAGCATGTGGCTTCCAAGAGCATAACATGTTCTAAAAGCTTGTTCACAATAGTTACATTTATGAGGCTTCTCTTCAGTGTGTATAAGCATGTGGGTTTTAAGATTTGAATTTCGTGAGAAGGCTCTACCACACTGGACACATATATGAGGCTTTTCTCCAGTATGTGTGCGCACGTGGTATTTAAGTTCTGAGGGTGTTGTACAAGTTATTTCACAGTGGCCACATTTATGAGGCTTCTCTCCAGTGTGAGTTAGCATATGGCGTTTAAGACCAGCTATTTGTGAAAAAGCTTTTCCACACTGGGCACAAACGTGAGCCTTCTCTCCAGTGTGTGTAAGAATGTGGCGTGCAAGGCTCGTGGCCCCTACGTATGTCTTTCCACACCGGGCACATTTATGAGGCTTTTCGCCAGTGTGTGTAAACATGTGGTGCTTATGTTGTGTCTCTCCAGTGTGTGTCGGAATGTGGCGTTTCAGATGGGCAGAAGTTCTAAATGTTCTCCCACAGAGTCCACAGGAAAGAGTCTTTTTGTTGCCAGTGTTCTGCTGATCATTCACACTAACAGAGTGTGTCTGCTGGTGTTTCTCAAGTTCACTCAGGGCCGTGAAGCTCTTCCTGCAGACGGTGCAGTGGTGCAGCTTTCCTTTGAGTTCATCATTCTGTCCATGGATCTTCTGTTGTGTTACTGGCAGGTGTTCTGATACACCTGGAAGAGTTACCATAGAGACTTAGAATTAGAATGAAGAGTTACCATAGAGACTTAACATGTATAATAACTTGTTGTGATTAGGGTTGGACACAGGGGATGTAACGGTGAATCATGAATCGGCTAAAAAGAGTCAATACAAATGTGTGAAGATCACATGTTGTTACAATGTTTTAAAATGATATCAGATTAGTAAACAGAGTGTGCCTTTGGAACATTGGATAAATGGTTGCTGATAATGGCCAATGTTGAGAACCCTTTTAAAATTATGTAAGAACATAATGTAATCTGAAAACTGCTACCCTGATTAAAAAACAATGCAACTGATCTCATCTGATATTCTGTCTATAATGGAGTGGAATGGAAATGTCTAAGTGACCCCAAACTTTTGACCGGTAGTGTAGATGGATAGATACTTTATTCATCCCGAGGGAAATTTTAGAATATATGTATGCGTGTATATGGGTTGAAAGACAACATGCTAAGCTAACTGTGTATATGGGTTGAAAGATTGTACGCTAAGCTAACTGTATATGAGTAAATGGGTTGAAAGATAGCACGCTAAGCTAACTGTAAATGCATGCTCTTATAAAATCACCCCCAGAGTTCTGCACGGGTCAATTTTTGGAGACCCGCCCCTGCCCACAAAGTTCAGCACCAGGTCTTCACTATAGGCTGTTTAACCATGTCACAGGTGTTTCTGTAGGTATAGGATTTCACTATAGGCTGTTTAACCATGTCACATGTGTTTCTGTATAGGATTTCACTATAGGCTGTTTAACCATATTTAGGCTAGATCACAGGGGTCTCTGAAGGTATAGGATTTCATTTTCTGTTTAACCTAGTTAACCCATTTAACTTATAATCAAACAGTCCAAAGGGTAAATTAAAATCCCAAACCAAACCGAAAATCTTTTGCTTTTAATAGCCTACCAGCATGCCGGTTGCAGGACGTGCCCCCCTAGTCATTAGGCAAGTTCGACTTGCGGCAGATCTGTGCAGATCTGACTTGATGTGATGCATGCTGGGTTGAACACAATGCATACTGGGATGGACGCAATGCATACTGGTTAGAAATTCTGTCCGACTTCTGTCAGCCGGGGAGGGACTTACCACTGTGACACCATGTCACATGACCTTAAAATATCGCGGGAGTCTTAGCCTGCAGACAGATCTTGCAGTTGCCTTCCACGAGCTGCACGAGCTAAAACACACCCTCATGACGTCAGTTCAAAGACGTGATAGGGCTATTTGGGAGGACTGTCCTCATGACGATTTTGACGGGAGTCTCATGGTGCTTCCTTATGTTGGAATATGCAAAAATAAACAGAAATCGAAGGGATACCTTCTTATACGTGATTTCTGCAACAATGATAGGCTAGCCTACTGAAAACGTTTGGATATTATGTTATTTCCTGCTGTTGGTTAAATAGATAGACACACATATAGGGAAAACACTTGATATTGAATTTATGTGCTACAAAGCAGGCCTGTTAACTGTATGACAACAGTGGTTTATTTAAAGGGGAACTTGGCAACTATTTCAACGTCATAAACCCGTTTAGAAATCATTTGGATGGTTAAATGACCTGTTCCGGTGAAAATGGTGACTTTTCTCGCTGCCCCTAGCGTCCCCAGGCGGAAAACCAACCTTGCAACATTGAGACTTACCGTCCCGAAAAGATAAGTGAGAAACAAGAAAAAGTTTTAAATCGTGTTTCTTACCTCGTAACATCCACATTGTCTGCCAGAGTTATGCTAACCGTTTTGCTAGCTTGTAAACAAATCCATGTGCTTTATCGTTACCTTTTCCCACAGTTTGAAATAGCATAATGCACAATTTCTCCAGCAGAGGGGGAAATCCTGCCAAGTTTCCCTTTAAACTACATCATAAGAATTTATTTCGCCAGTCATCATGCTCATTTTAATGAGTAAGAATGAAAGTTCTGCTGTATTTATTGCATTCAACATTCCGCGAGATCTCCCGCCAGTCACGTCAGGCAGACTGTAGCCTGTCTGTCCGGGATGAGCTGCCCTCTGTTGTAGCTCCTCCCGGCTAGCCTCTGAAGATCACGTTTACGTAGAAAGCCAGACAAAAGTCAGACTCAGTCAAGACGAACACGCCTATTGCCAGTGTCCCCCCTCTTTTATGCTGTGGGTGTGCTGAGTGTGCTGTGGGTGTGCTGTTATGCTGTGGGTGTGCTGTTATGCTGTGGGTGTGCTGAGTGTGCTGTGGGTGTGCTGTTATGCTGTGGGTGTGCTGAGTGTGCTGTGGGTGTGCTGTTATGCTGTGGGTGTGCTGTTATGCTGTGGGTGTGCTGAGTGTGCTGTGGGTGTGCTGTTATGCTGTGGGTGTGCTGTTATGCTGTGGGTGTGCTGTTATGCTGTGGGTGTGCTGAGTGTGCTGTGGGTGTGCTGTTATGCTGTGGGTGTGCTGTTATGCTGTGGGTGTGCTTTTATGCTGTGGGTGTGCTGAGTGTGCTGTGGGTGTGCTGTTATGCTGTGGGTGTGCTGTTATGCTGTGGGTGTGCTTTTATGCTGTGGGTGTGCTGGGTGTGCTGTGGGTGTGCTGTTATGCTGTGGGTGTGCTGTTATGCTGTGGGTGTGCTTTTATGCTGTGGGTGTGCTGGGTGTGCTGTGGGTGTGCTTTTATGCTGTGGGTGTGCTGGGTGTGCTTTTATGCTGTGGGTGTGCTGGGTGTGCTGTGGGTGTGCTTTTATACTGTGGGTGTGCTGTTATGCTGTGGGTGTGCTGTTATACTGTGGGTGTGCTGAGTGTGCTCTCATACTGTGGGTGTGCTGTGGGTGTGCTTTTATGCTGTGGGTGTGCTGTGGGTGTGCTTTTATGCTGTGGGTGTGCTGGGTGTGCTTTCATACTGTGGGTGTGCTTTTATGCTGTGGGTGTGCTGTTATGCTGTGGGTGTGCTGGGTGTGCTTTCATACTGTGGGTGTGCTGTGGGTGTGCTTTTATGCTGTGGGTGTGCTGGGTGTGCTTTCATACTGTGGGTGTGCTTTTATGCTGTGGGTGTGCTGTTATACTATGGGTGTGCTGTTATACTATGGGTGTGCTGGGTGTGCTGTTATGCTGTGGGTGTGCTTTTATACTGTGGGTGTGCTGTTATGCTGTGGGTGTGTTTTTATACTGTGGGTGTGTTTTCATACTGTGGGTGTGTTTTCATACTGTGGGTGTGTTTTCATACTGTGGGTGTGCTGGGTGTGCTGTTATGCTGTGGGTGTGCTGTTATGCTGTGGGTGTGTTTTTATGCTGTGGGTGTGCTGGGTGTGCTGTTATACTGTGGGTGTGCTGTTATGCTGTGGGTGTGTTTTTATGCTGTGGGTGTGCTGGGTGTGCTGTTATACTGTGGGTGTGCTGTTATACTGTGGGTGTGCTGTTATACTGTGGGTGTGCTTTTATGCTGTGGGTGTGCTGGGGAGGCAACATTAACAAGAGGGACGCTGGGCGGCTGAACAGGCTGGTGAGGACAACCGGCTCTGCTGTTTACATTGGGCATGAGTCACTCACAACAACTGCTCTGCTGTTTACATTGGGCATGAGTCACTCACAACAACTGCTCTGCTGTTTACACTGGGCATGAGTCACTCACAACAACTGCTCTGCTGTTTACATTGGGCATGAGTCACTCACAACAACTGCTCTGCTGTTTACATTGGGCATGAGTCACTCACAACAACTGCTCTGCTGTTTACACTGGGCATGAGTCACTCACAACAACTGCTCTGCTGTTTACATTGGGCATGAGTCACTCACAACAACTGGCTCTGCTGTTTACATTGGGCATGAGTCACTCACAACAACTGCTCTGCTGTTTACATTGGGCATGAGTCACTCACAACAACTGCAGAGAAACGGACCATGAACAGGATGCTGGCGATCATGGACAACGACCGCCACTCACTACACAGCACGCTCAGTAAACAGAGGAGCATGTTCAGTGGCAGACTTCCATCATGGTCATGCTCAAACAGTCCCCAGGGCCATCCAACTCTTCAATGCCGCACAAAAGGGGAGGGGAGAAATGGAATGTTCAGCATGAGCTTGTCTCTCTCGGCCCCTACCATTAGATCACTGTCCGCCTGACTGCTTTACAGGCTCTATTAGCCCTCCTCTTTCACCTCTATGTTTCATGTCTTCATGTCTTTGTCCTGTCATGAGCACACTGAAGCAAATCCCTAGCAACTTGCACCAAGTTGTATGGCAATAAAGTATTGAATCTTGGAATCTTGAATCCTACACAGTCTGGACTGTCATATAACATCTACTTCTTATAACTTATTCCCTGTTTTATATTGATTTTAAAGTATATTATATTATGTAATGCACTGCATCACACTAAACCGTACCACTCTGTGGAAACAAGCTATATCTAGACTTGTAGACTTTGCAGCGGCAGATGCTGCTCTGCTTCAAATAGCTGTAATAAATTTGTTTGTTTGTTAATAAACTAATATTACTAAATTGCTGACTTACTATGTTTTGTGATTTGAGTTGGCGCTGTGTTTGTCATTTCCATGCCAACAGCAACAGGCACTGCTGGACCAAAGATCCTTAATATATTACATAATATATTTATCAACCGTCTCTGGCTGGACTAAGCCAATGCATGCATGGAGGCAAAAATGCTTTTGCTCACTTAGGCCTATCTAACTCTAGGGGACACAGTGAATAACCTAATTTCATAAAACGGTGGTGTGTTTCTTCAAACCGGCACACTTGTTCTGTTTAGCAAAACAATACATTTGTTTCAGGATTTTAGGATACTATTTGACTGATTCTGAACTTTGGGACAAAATAGCAATTGCATGTATCCACTTACATAAAATTGAACAAAAAAGTAATTTATGTTATGGTGACATGGCAAATGAGTCCATGTCCAGCAACAGGCACCTCTCGGCCATATTCATCCTAATAATTAATACATCTGAAAGGACTTACTTTCCAGCTGATAATCGTACTCATCGTCTTCCTTCTTCACTTCAATCTTCACTGTGGTCTGTTGTGTTTCACTGTAAGTAACGCTGGACTCTGCGTCCTCCGTTTCAGTTTTACAGTGAAGCTCTGCAAAGGGCTTTTCTTCTTCATCTGGACATGAAATCATATGACCATATTCCTCCTCTTTTATATCTTCTTCTTTCACCAGCAGTCCCAGATCAACCTTGTATGTTTCAGTAACGTTGCAGCCAGAACTAAACGGAAGTTCGGGATCCATGTTCTCAAAGACCAACGACCCCAACTTTTCTTTAACCTACAGGTCAGACAAACACAAAATAGAGCGGTTTTCAAACTGTTTAGTTTCTTAGGAACTAGACTAATTGAAATCAACGATGATGCATTGGCTTACGTTAAATTGGGTTAAAGTTGTTGTGGGATTAGCGTTCGTCAGTGTCTAACCACGAAAAGTCAGCCTTACCTCGTTCTTCCGCACACTGAGATGTGTTCCGCCTAGTTTATCGTTAAACAAGGTTCATCCCGCAAAACATTGACTTCTTGGTCCGACATCGGCAAAACTATGATCCAGACCAGCTTCCATGGCATGGAGTAAATATTTTCTTACTCGTGGACAATGAACTTCTCGTGGATGACAAACCAACCAGATGACTGTACACTGCCACCTCTTGGAATGGAGTTTGACTGCAGGATGTGGAAACCTTATCTGGGTTGATTTACCTTTGTGAACTGTGTGTGTCACTTTGTCGACATGTTGTGTAAGAAGCTGCATATTTAACTGATCATTAATCCACTTTCACACATACAGTCAAGAATCATAACAGACTAGAATAAGAAGGGGTTTTATGAAAAGCATGCCCGCCACAACCAACCTGTATTTTGCTGTTTATTGCTCTCTGAGGTATTAGAAAATAAACAAAAGAGAGAAATGAGGCATGGAGCGTCACAGCTCCTCTGACGAAGGACAGTCGCCAAAGAGCCAGAGGACGAGGGGGCAACATCAAAAGTGGTCAAATCAGTAATGTGTTCAATCAATCATTATGCTAGACAACGGACGTCAAATTGCAAAAAAACCATAACAATTTTCAATATGAGCAGGTTCAACTTTTGATGTGTGATATGCCTGTGCCATTTGTGGAAAGTTTCCATAGTTACAGAATGTCCAAAAAGGCCATGTGTAACAACATGCTTAGACCAGCACTTATACTTTAACTTACTTTTAGTATCTGGTAGGAATAGCCTGTATGTTTGCCATGGTCACTTTCCTGTTTGTGTTTTTTAAGATTTGACGTCAGTGTACAGCCGTTCCCACACTGGGCCCATGTATGACGCTTCTCTCCAGTGTGTGTTAATAAGTGCTGCTTAAGATTTGTGGAAGCTGCAAAAGCTTTTTTACAATAGTCACATACGAGGTCTCTCTCCAGTATGAATTAGCATGTGTCTTCACTCAGTCAAAACAGCACAACTGCAATTTTATTGATATTGGCTGAAATACACAATCAAATAATTGATTTAGTGAATACGATTTACTGATGTTTTTAAAAATGGAGAGATAGCGTTTTGGAACCAAACTCTTCATATACTCTTTACACAGAACTGTGTCCTACAACAAGTTCCTTTCTAATGAAGAGATACAGCACTCCAAGAATCCTCCATAGACATGTATGTCACAGCATGTGGTTTGGAAGATTTTACTGGACGCATTTATGAGGCCTTTATCCTATGTGTGCGCAAGCTGCATGTGGTTTTAAGTTGGATGTTGCAAAATGTATTCCCTGTGGAGAAACATGTAAAGATATGGGCAGCATTCTCTCTCTCTCTCTCTCTCTCTCTAATTAGCAAGTGCGTTTTAAGAGTAGAAATTTGTAAAAAAGCTCTTTCTCTCTCTCTCTCTCTCTCTCTCTCTCTGGTGTGAATTAGTGAGTGCGTTTTAAGAGTAGAAATTTGTAAAAAAGCTCCTCCACTCGTCACATTGGGGATGCTCCTTTTCGGCGTGAGTAAGCATGTGGGTTTGAAGACGTGAAATATCTGAAAAAGATTTCCCACACTGGGCGCAGTTATGAGGCTTTTCTCCAGTGTGTGTGCGCATGTGGTTTTTAAGATGTGTGGATCTGGTAAATGATTTGTCACAGTGGACGCATCCATGGGGCTTCTCTCCGGTGTGTGTTAGCATGTGGCTGTTAAGAGCGGCAGTCTGTGAAAAAGCTCTTCCACACTGGACACATTTATAGGGCTTCTCTCCAGTATGTGTCCGAATGTGACGTTTCAGTTGTGTATACCTTCCAAATGTTCTCCCACAGTGACTACAGATGTGAGTGTTTTTGCCACCAGTGTTCTGCTGTTCATTCCCCCTAGCAGAGTGTGTTAGCATGTGTGACTTGAGTTCAGTAAGGGCCTTGAAGCTCTTCCTGCAGATCGTGCAGTGGTGCAGCCTTCCTCTGAGTCGCAGGTTGAGTTCATCATCATTCTGTCCGTGGATCCTCTGTTCCGTTCTGTTTTGGCCTTCTGATACACCTGGAAGAGTTACCATAGAGACTTAGAATGAGAGGCAGATGTTTAACTCATTGAGTGCCAAAAACGTAATATGACGTTTTTCCTTCCCATGCGTTGAGTGCCAAAAACGTAATATTATGTTTTTAGCTTTTTTTTAAAAATTACGAAACTAGACACTCTAACACACCTTATATGTGATTTTGGGAACTCTGTGATGAATAGAAATGAACTATATGACGATCGAAAACTCATAAAAACGCACAATCTGGACATTTTATCTGGACATTTTATCATAACTCGTTTGCTGCTTTGAATCAGTGACGCATCCACGTCAGCTCAAAACCAGGCCATTTTCGTGGGTCTATCACTAGGTGGCAGTCTCGCCAGGTCTCGCTGATCACTTCCCGGAAAGTTTACAGGCAACACTTCATATTTCATGAAAGACGATATATCTCCATTTTAGAAAAAAACAGCGATTTTGATGAAAACTAGCCACTGTTTAGCTTGGGATTTCTCAGGAACAGAGGCGTGTAGAAATACACACACGGACACACACACACACACACACACACACACACACACACACACACACACACACAGGACCAAGCTCTGGACCTGGGGCAACAGGCCCTTTTCAGTTGCTGCACACTCCGCCTGGGGAACGGCCTGCCAGACCACAACTAACAGTCAAGCACCTTCCTTAAAAAAGACCCTCAAAACACAACTTTTCAAACACCCTACCTTCCTTAAAAAAAGACCCTCAAAACACACCTCTTCAAACACCCTACCTTCCTTAAAAAATACCCTCAAAACACAACTTTTCAAACAGCCTACCTTCCTTAAAAAAGACCCTCAAAACACAACTCTTCAAACACCCTACCTTCCTTCAAACAGACCCTGAAAACACACCTCTTTGAACTTGCCTACCTGTTAAATTCTTATACATACGCCCCATTTTGAGTTTTTTGCCTGACATTGCACATCATCTACTTAGGAGATCATTGCTCCTACATACTTTGGCCTATAATCAAATGCCTGACCTCTTGCTGGAATGCTGAGACACTGTAGTTTCTTGGAAAACAATTAGAACTGTGTGATGTACTGACACAGAGTTACAGAGGCTAGAATATTGTTTTCTCATTCTGTCGGATAACAAGCATCTCTGAACAGACCACATTTCAGCCCTCTATGTCACTTGACATGACTTAGACACAACACAACTGAGCCCTAACATCAGGTCTTGTGAAGCTGTGTGCAAAAGTAGAACAATACAGAATGAAAACTACTTATTTTAGACCATTATTTGCCAAGGTATGCTCATGTGTTTTGTAAAATGCCCTATAGAAACTCCCCATTGGACTTTTGGTTATCCAAATTACATACTGACAATCAAATGCTCACTGCATATGAACCCCTTTGTGTAGAAGCATAATCTTGCTCTCAAATGAAAGGTAACACATTGAAGTTTCATGCTCATGTTTGGATTATACTTCAGGAGTTCTGATATGGAATGACTACACTAAATATGGAATAATTACAACAAATTATACATTTTTACAATTTCTATTTCAATTCAACTGGTGGACTACACATCTGCATTTAATATTGGATCAATTATAATTTCTATTTCAATTCAATTGGTGGACTATACATCTGCATAACTAATATTGGATCAAATGACATGAATATTCAATTTCTATGGATTCTTGTGAATATTTCAAGACCCAATATGCTATATCATATTACTAAGGATATGCACTGCAGCTAGAATGTAGGGAAGCACCAAAAGCGAAGGGGGGGGGGGATTTTATTGAGACATAGTAAGATTAATCTGACAATGTAAAGCACTACACATATTTTACATGACAAAGATTTTCATGTATTGATTCCCAAGAGTCCAAACTTTGAAATGATGTATAATATGACTACTGTAGCCTATGCTGAAATGACCCGGTACTGGAACATGTGATGCATAACAGGTTTTAATGGACTTTCCCAGCTTTTCCTTCTTTTATTGCCAATCCCTCTACAGCAGTGTTTCTCAAAGTGTGGTCCGGGACCACTGATGGTCCACAAGCTATCCCAAATGGTCTGCGAGCAGACGTGGTAAAATACAATATAGATGAGTTGTTTGCAATATTGAACCAACTTGTATGTAAATCCAAACAGTTCTGCAACACTGCCTATGTAAGCTACGCCAGTTTAAATCATATGAATCTTCTGACACAATAAGCAAGGTGCAAAGACAATATAAGCAAGGTTGTTCAGTGAGTAGACCTATTGTGCAATATAGTGTTGAAGTAGGTCTACTGTTGTTTTTTTTTAGCTAGGTGGTTCGTGAGGTATTTTTTTAATTGGTTAAGTGGTCCTTGGTCTGAAAAAGTTTGAGAAACACTGCTCTACAGCCACTGACAAAAGTCAGTGGCTGCCCCTTTAGAAATGTTGGCTTTAACCACATGGATCTCAATAAAAATTGTGTGTGGGGGGGGGGGGGGGGACTTACTTGCCAGCAGATCACCGAGCTCTTGTTCATCATCTTCTTCAATCTTCACTTCAATCTCCGCTGTCTGTTGTGGTGTTTCATCATCGTAAGTAACGCTGGACTCTGTGACGTCTGTTTCTGCGCCGTCTGTTTCAGTTTTACAGTCATGCTCTGTAAAAGGCATTTCGTCATCATCTTGATATGCAATCATATGCTCGTGTTCCTCCTCCTTAATGTCTTCTTCTTTTACTACCACTCTCTGCACCTGGTGCGTTTCGGTATCGTTACCATCGTTACCACCAGAGTTCAACTGCAGCCCGAAATCCATGTTCTCGAAGACCAACGACCCCAAGTTCTCTTTAGCCTCTAAGTCAGAGCAACACAAAAATAAATAGAGCAATTACCAAGCTATGTCTTCCTTAGGGATTAATAGAAAGCAACACTAGGGTTAACAGGCTACATTAAATGAGTCGGGCTAAAGGTTATGTATTAACGTTCGTCAGCAATTGTGTCTAACCACGAAAGGTCAGCCTTACCTCAAGTGAGTTTGCAACTCCGTACACTGAGATGAGACGCCTTACTTTATTATTTGTCTGATCGGACGTGTAATAATGTGCATCCCTGCGGAGCTTAGCATTCCTTCATACACATCAACGAAACCCTGTAACCAGAACTCTGCCCGTCACCATCTTCTTCTACTTAATTTTTCTAAAGCGGTTGGCAACCTTTTTTTTGGCGCATTACTGCCACCATCTGAGCTGGAGTGTGGATCAAGATGTCAAACCCTACACTCACTATTTTTTTTTTAATAAGTCTGTTATCTTCTAAAAAAAACACCGTGACAAGAGAGATATATAGGCCTAGTATCAATACAGTACAAAGTAGCAATAATACAACTATGCATAGTCTACATGCTCAGATGTATGGATCAGACTAGTTTGGTTCCAAAACACATCCTCCATTTCAACAAATTTCCATAAATATTTTTGTCACATTTTGTTTTACAGGTGATTTCAGCACAACTGCAATTGGGTTATTGTTATTTGGTTTATCTTGAGTCAAAACAGCGCAACTGTAATTGGGTTATTGTTATTTGGTTTATCTTGAGTCAAAACAGCGCAACTGTAATTGGGTTATTGTTATTTGGTTTATCTTGAGTCAAAACAGCACAACTGTAATTGTATTGATATTGGCTGAAATACACAATCAAATAATTGATTTATTGAATACAATTTACTGATGTTTTTTAAAAATGGAGATATAGCGTTTTGTTTTGGAACCAAACTCTTCATATCTCTTTACATAGATCTGTGCCCTACAACAAGATCTAATGAAGAGACACAGCACTCCAAGAATCCTCCATGGACATGTATGTCACAGAATCGCCTGATGTACTTTCCATGCCTATGACCTAACTTGTGTATCACTCCCCAATCACATTATAGGAAAATAGCTGCCAGATTACCCACAGTGTATTTCCAAGATGGCCTCCGAGTAGGGGAACAAGGTCTTAGCAAACATCAAATAATGCAATTGGAAAAATGCAGACATTTATTTACAGGAAAGGTAGACCCACATACATTGTTTCCTAACTGTTGATGCTGTTTATTATCAGTTTGTAAAGTTTACATGAAACTTTAGGAATCTCTGATTGGTAAGGCTGGACCAATGATTTCAAAGTTAGTGGTGTTATGTTTAAAATACGACACTAACCAATTCACAGTGAGTCACACTGAACAAATTCATCTGTCAAATACGTTTTTAAAATATGCAGTTTTAGGTATTTTGACGACTCTATAGCTCCCCCTAGAGTTGAGAAATATTCATATTTTACCTTTCTGTTGTAAAGACTTCCCCCAGACATGGCACGCATGCATTTTGTTTTGGAGTTACTAACCTGTCAACAGAAGAAAACAATCTCCCAAGAACTTTATCTACCAGTGGGGTATACTACGAAGCATGTTAGACCTATCTAGGCTATATAGGCATATCAAAGCTACACAAAGCTTGGGGGTATAAGTTAAGTGATATTAGCAGTTATGTGATATATTTGTAAAACTAGGCTTTCAGCTCAGATCTGTTCTTGGTGTTGGGATGACGTTGGCCAATCGTGAAACATGTTGCGATAGCAATAGCATAATCTACACTGCGGTCATTTTTAGTGTCTAGCCTACAACATTAAATACATTGATTGTCATCAGATGTTGTATGGTATGCACGTTCATAGTGGGATATCTGCACGCACAACACTGTTCAAGTGCCTGTGAGATCCAAAATGTTTGGAGAGGCAGAGCCCTAAGATACATGACAAAATCTTACACGTGAAAAAACTTAATAATAGATTATTTATTGGTCACACTTAGCACATAACCTGCTCCCGACCAGGTTTGGTTGGCAGCATAATACACCATGGTGATACAGCGACGCTAAAACAGAGCCACTTTCGTGTCACAGCATACCCTGGTTTTTAAGCGCAACATACCTCGCTAACCCACTAATCGAGCTTCGTAGTATACCCCATAGGTAATATTTCATGATTCTTTACATTACAATTTTGTTTACCGTCAAAATTACTTTGAAAACTGTTATATTAAGGTAAAAAAAATTGACAGTGTTAAGAGGTGAGATTTGTGATGAAGCCTTTCTCAGCTATGGTCACAGTTATGAGGCCTCTCTCCAGTGTGAGTTAGAATATGAGTTTTAAGATGCGAAATTTGTCTAAAAGCTTCTCCACAGTGGGCACATGTATGAGGCCTCTCTCCAGTGTGAATCAGCAAATGGGATTTAAGATGCGAAATTTGTGAAAATCCTTTTCCACACTGGACACATTTGTGAGGCTTCTCTCCGGTGTGTGTAAGCGTATGAGTTTTCAGATCTGAGGATCTTAAAAATGCTTTTCCACACTGAGGAACGTCACATTTATGAGGCTTCTCAACAGAAGTTCCTCTGTGTGTTAGCAAATGACGTTTGAGATTTGAGATTAGTGAAAAGGCTTTTCCGCACTGGGTACATTCATGAGGCTTCTCTCCAGTGTGTACTAGCATGTGAGTCTTAAGAGTCGAAAGGTGTGTAAAAGCTTTCCCACACTGTGTACATTCATGAGGTTTCTCGCCAGTGTGGGTCAGCAGATGGGTGTTGAGATTTGACATTTGTGAGAAAGCTTTCCCACACTGGGTACACGTATGAGCTTTCTCTCCAGTGTGTGTAAGCATGTGCGTTTTGAGATCTGAAATTCGTCGCAAAACTTTTCCACACTGGGCACATTTATGCCGCTTCTCTGGAGCGTGTGTTTGCATATGCGTTCGGAGATCTGAGGACGTTTTAAATGTTTTTCCACACTGAGCACATGTATGGAGGTTCTCTGAACTGTGTGTTAGCATATGCTTTTTAAGATCTGAAGACGTTCTAAAGGTTTTTCCACACTGGGCACATGTATGGTGGTTCTCTGAACTGTGTGTTAGCATATGCGTTTTAAGATCTGAGGACGTTCTAAATGTTTTTCCACACTGGGCACATGTATGGTGGTTCTCTGAACTGTGTGTTAGCATATGCGTTTTAAGATCTGAGGACGTTCTTAATGTTTTTCCACACTGAGCACATGTATGGTGGTTCTCTGAACTGTGTGTTAGCATATGCTTTTTAAGATCTGAAGACGTTCTAAATGTTTTTCCACACTGAGCACATTTATGGTGCTTCTCTGAATTGTGTGTTAGCATGTGGTGTTTAAGGCTTGACTTTTGCGAGTAACCTATTCCACAATGGGCACATTTATGAGGTTTCTCTCCAGAGTGAGTTAGAAAATGGGTTTTAAGAGTTGACATTTGTGTAAAAGCTTTGTCATCCTGGATACACGTGTGAGCCTTCTCTCCAGCGTGTGCAAGTCTGTGAGTTTTAAGATCTGAATGTTGGATCCTAATGTGTTTTTGCAAAAGCAACAAACAGCTAAATGCTTTTCCACACTGGGCACATTTATGAGGCTTCTCACCAGAAGGTCCTCTGTGTGTTAGCAAATGACGTTTGAGATTTGAGATTAGCGAAAAGGCTTTCCCACACTGGGTACATTCATGGGGCTTCTCTCCAGTGTGTACTAGCATGTGAGTCTTAAGAGTTGAAAGGTGTGTAAATGCTTTTCCACACTGTATACATTTATGAGGCTTCGCTCCAGTGTGGGTTAGCATGTGCGTGTTAAGATTTGACATTTGTGAGAAAGCTTTCCCACATTGGACGCATTTATGGGGCTTCTCTCCAGTGTGTGTAAGCATGTGGTCTTTCAGATATGAAAACTTTCTAAATGTTCTCCCACAGTGTCCACAGAAATGAGTCTTTTTGCCTCCAGTGTTCTGCTGATCATTCACGCTAACAGAGTGTGTCTGCTGGTGTTTTTTGAGTTCTCTCAGGGCCGTGAAACTCTTCCTGCAGACGGTGCAGTGGTACAGCCTTCCGTTGAGTTGCAGGTTAAGTTCATCATTTTGTCCATGGATCTTCTGTTGCATGTAGTCTGGGTCTTCTGATACACCTGGAACAGTTACCATAGAAACTTAGAATGACAGACAGATATTCTACATCCAGTAATTCAATACAACCTTGGGCCCTATTTTGACAATCTAAAATGCATGGTCAGTGGCGAAAGGCTTAAATACATATGGGGGTTTGTACAGTTCACATTCGGGGTTTTGTTATCAAACGTCGGGTGCATTATTCAAAAGGGTTGGTCTTCTGTTTCTTAATCAGTCATGGGTGTGTTTTGGATGTAACCAACTTTCAACCAATGAGAGTGACACCTGTCATTCCCTTTAACAGCAAGCAGGGCAACTTCAAACACCACATCGGTATTTTGCCAGTCAGCGGCGCATTTGAAGGAATCTGCTTGCATAAGAGGCCGTGTATAAAATACAGGGATTCAACTAAACCTTGCTTTACTGAAACCTGTTTAACTACATGCATTCTGCACTTGCCTATTATTTGAACTCAAAGGCAAAATGAAACGATCATCACCATGGTCTCATAGGCAAACAGTTCTACACACTTATTTACTTTCATTATTGATTGACAAGGGGTTACAATTGAAAACGTAGCCTGAAAAAAGCAACCCTTACCCCAATA
The DNA here is from genome assembly GCF_046254945.1 of Alosa pseudoharengus. Classification (NCBI taxonomy): domain Eukaryota; kingdom Metazoa; phylum Chordata; class Actinopteri; order Clupeiformes; family Clupeidae; genus Alosa; species Alosa pseudoharengus. Next base: position 1,723,628 of record NW_027468564.1, on the reverse strand, counting down.
ATGTTCGAACGACTGAATAAAAATCTAAGATTTTTTATCCTGCAGAGAAGTTGTTTGGGACTGCTTGCTAAGGGCTGCTTCTGTAACCTGCGTTGTGTTGAACCTGCGCGATTCAGCCCTGCACACGCCCGGACTCGAACCCGCGAACAGCAGCACCTCGGATCGGGAGGCGAGCGTGCTAACAATTGAGCCAATAGCCCAGGCTACTGGCTTGCATGCCAGCAGCACTCTTGAGGCGTCGGGGAGTGAGGTTTACACAGCTAAGCTAGCTGGCATCCGTTACACTTACATCTTGTGATAGTGCGACTTTCGCTATAGACCAGGTTTTTCTGGTTCAGTGGTGGAATGATTTTTAGAGGGTGTAAGATAGCGATTTTTGGATCATGCGCCAGACCACACCTTCTGCCACACCTCTGGATGAAAGGCTTAATGAAGGTGAAACGCATGGCACAAAATTCGCCATTGACGAGTGTAAGAGAAGCATAAGCTTTGCGTCGGGATAAGAATAAGCTTTGCGCAGCATTTCTGATCATCAAAATAGAGCCCCTTATGCCTAAATGTATGGAATAACCAGTGTCACAAAAAATATGTAAAAGCATATGGAAATAGATGTGGAAATATGAATTGGAATACGATCAATAGAAATGTGTACCGTCTTCAACAGTGATCAACAGCAGGATTTTTTTGACTGCAGACCATGTTATTAAAGTTTCCACATATAAGGTGGCAGTATATATATATATATATGTCAATTTACTTAATTAAAGGAGAAATCCGGTGAGCTTTCACATACTGTAGATCTCCGCTTCACAAGGTCACCGAGTACTGTCGGTACAAAAAAAATATTATTTTTGTAATGCTGTGGAGTAAAACCAGAGACTTTCTAATGTGGAGACACAGCACTCAACGAACCATACATAGAAATGCATGGGGTTAGTTTGTACCACCAATATGGCCGCTGTCTAGCCTACACATATTCCGCCCCTTCCTGCATTCCTCCCCATTCACTTGAATAGGAAAATAGCTGCCCGATAACTGCCCAAAGTGTGTTTCAAGATCACATTTAGGAAGGCCCTCAAGAGGCTGTTTTAAACTATTTGTATCAGTGTTAATGTAAATGTGTATTGGTGATGTTTTAAGTTGCATTGAACAAAAGTGGCTGTGAAGAAATATGCATCTAAAATTACCTTCCAAAAATAACTGCCATAGCAACCAACATGACTACCTTAGTGCCCAACATAGCAACTGTTTTATTTAGCATTGCAACCACCCTGTCTACCCTAGCAACAATCTAGCAAGTTCTAACATAGGGTGGATCTCATCTCTCTATTAAGTGTTTCTCCACAGTCCTCCAGCTCAAACCCAGAAAATTGTTCAACGCTCGACGTCATCGAGGATCATCTCATTTATCTAATTGCTACTAGAGGAGGTGAGAACGAGGAAAGAGGAGAAAGGGCCAATATGCAAGGAAGCAGAGTACATGCGACACAGAAGCATCTTCAGTCGGACTTTGGTCCAAGCAATGTGAAAAGTTCCCTCCCAAGTCTGTCAAATTTAAGTTTAAAACAAGTTTGTAGTGATTTATTAGAGATAATAAATGACTAGATAGACCAAGAGAAGATCTTAATATGATAATGCTTAAAAGTTGATGCCTGTTTTGTTCACACGTCATATTTAAATAAGTATTTATTCATGTCTTGAGAACTGTCAAACATTACCTCATTATCAGGCTCAATAAGTGGGAATAGGCCTATATTCATGTCCATATGATATTATAATTTAGGCTTTGGTATAAGTTATCTCTGCGATGTGTTTGTAACAGTGGTATGTTAATTCTATCCTTGTCGCATCAACAGTAATTGACGTGTCTAAAAAGTGATGCATGAGTGAGCAGTAGGGCTGTAACGATATGCAATTCGAAACCGAAATCGCGACACCACGAACCTGTGTCATGGTGTGAAAAGGCAGGGCCGCGACACACCCTTTCTAGTGCATAAGCAACACACATCTCCCGCTTTACTTACCGGTAACCTTACGTTGTCCAAAAATAAATAAATAAATCATAATTTCATACCTCTCGTTGCTTTCACTTTACCAAAGTAAACCCCCTCTCCTTGCCCCGCTCTCTCTCGTTCTCCCTCTCCCGCTCAATGGACACGCGCTACTCGGACTCGAAATAAAACATTTACAATCATAAAAGCATGGATGCATAGAAGACGACTAGCTAATTTACTAAATCCGCTATTTGTTTAAAACTCTTGCATTCAAATTGACTGATCACCTCAATAGGCCCTACCAATGTTTCCCAAAAGAGCCTTTCCCAAGAAGAACAAACTTTACCTTGAAACTTAAACACAGATGGGGAAACAGTCCAATCAGTAGACCAATAAGCTAGCCAACTATGCTACTTTGTTTACAATATTTCCAGGCTTCTACCAGACTGCTGAATTAAACAGGTGGAGTTGTAATAGAAATAGTAGGCCAAGGCTATAGGCTAATCTGCATAAAGCGTGCTGATGTAATGGATGCCAGCTATACGCCTCAAGAGTGCTACTGGCATGCAAGCTAGTAGCCTGGGCTTTCAGCTCAACTGTCAGCACGCACGCTTCCCGAGCCAAGGTGCTGCTGTTCTCAGGTTCGAGTCCGCTGCCCTACAAAGCCAGAGAGCTGTATCTGCAAAAATGCCAAACTGAGAAAAACAGCTTTTTGTGTTTTTCTTACATCAAGTATAAGCATCAAATTATATTCAACAACAAGGGGTATACTTAGATAGATAAATGTGCTGCACACCAAAACCTAACCTTTGACACCTTTGCACACTGCTGCTTATATTTGTCAAAGTTACTTTTTACTTAAATTACTTTTTGTAAAATCTGACTGACTATTTTGATACTTTCACTAGCATTTAATATTGTGAGACTGTATCACGATAGACACCTAATGTGTGTGTGAGTGTGAATGGTAGTGTGCCTTTTTAGAAGAAAGTCCAGGGCCTTCTTTTAGTCCCAGTATGTCCCTGTGCACGCACACACACACACACACACACACACACACACACACACACACACACACACACACACACACACACACACACACACACACACACACACACACACTATTAGAGTAAGGGCAAGTGAAACACAGGCAGAATGCAGTAATGGCAATTGAAATCAAGGCAGTAAGGGCAGATACTGCACTCTACCTTGGTTTCCCTCTACTTTTCTATACAAACTGCAAACTGAAAATGTAAATTTAGCTAAAAAAAATATTAGGTAGCCATATGACATTTTAACAGATTGAAGAGCAGATCATGTACTTCTTATTTGTGCAAAAACATTAAAAAAAAAAAAAAAAAAAGTGGAGATACTGCTCTTAGCCTTTGTAGGGCAGTCCGGGCGTGTGCAGGGCTGAATTGTGCAGGTTCAACACAACGCAGGTTACACTGTCATAAATATCAGACATATAAAATATAGGATATAAAATAATACAGATAAATTATATTATAATCCTCTAGTGTTCTAATGTAGGCTATTGAAATGTTATTTAATAAAATGTCTAATGTCTTTTGGGATTTTGAGATCATCATTGTTGGACCATATAAACTGAAAGGACTTACTTCCCAGAAGATGCTCTTGTTCATCCACATCATTTTCCTTCACTTCAATCTCCAATCTTGCCTGCAGTGTCTTACTGTAACCTTTGTAGAGGACACCCAAAACTTAAATGTTAAATACGTGCACAAGCGAATCCTATCACACGAGATATGTGTCTGAAAGGGGTGACGTCTTGGTATGCTTACTCCCAGCAAGATAATCCTGCTCTTGCTCGTCCTCCTCCTTCACTTCAATCTTCACTATTGTAAGTAGTTTCTCGTTGTCTAGAGAAGACAGGACAACCAACACATAACTGTTAAACAAGCGTGTGTACACAAGGGAAATCCTATAGTTTCAGTCTTTGTAGAGGAAATCTATAGCCTACTTTTATCGTTAGATAAAATTAGGCTATGTACACATTAAATCAAACCCTAGTTTTTACATGATTTGTGTCTGACAGTGGTATTTGAAAGGTTTTACCTTCGAGCAGATAATCGTGCTCTTGGTCATCCCGTTCTTCCTTCACATCTTGACACGAAATCATAAGACCATATTCCTCCTCTTTAATGTCTTCTTCTTTCACTATCACGCTCAGGTCAACCGGACGTGTTTCAGCACCGCCGGAGTTCAATGGCAAATCCATGTTACCAAAGGAGCAAAAAATAATCCCATCCAAAGTTTTTTCAGAGCATAACAAAATATATCGTATGGTTTTCAAGATCTATTTTCTTCCTTTACAAACCATCATTAAGTTACATGAACGTATAGCTCTCCACTCTGCTCAATGTGTTGCCTTTTTTAAGACCAAAGATGATCTGCAATCTTTGACGTTAGGCTACAACTAGGTTCATAAGAAACCGGCTATTGTTATTGCTTGTAAAAAAAAAGCAGCCTACCTCAAGTAGGTTCGTACAGTGAAATATTTTTAATTTGGTGTTAATCTAACAAGACGTCAAACACGTGTTATCCACAAAATCTAGTTCTAACGTTCTTAAAACATCGGTGAAACTCCAGACTCTTCTGCCTACTGAGGAAATGTTTACACTTGGGAACCTTCCTTGTTGTGGTTGGCAACACAACCAGATAACGGTGCATTTCCCTTCATTACTGCCACCGCCTGGAGTGGAGTTAGACTGGCCAACTCTGGAAATTAGGCTTTCTGGTTAATTAAAATAACCAACAGCGTTGTCTCAATACACACAGTGCACTACCACAGCCCCATAGCATCACAATGAGCTTGTATGCACTGTATTGGTATGTAGCATAGTAATAATATTATACTCCATTTAGAAGCTTGGACTCTTGGGAATCCATACACAACCTTTTCCATGTACAATATGTGGGCTATAGTGTATAGTTTACATTTACATTTATTCATTTTGCAGACGCTGTCATTCAAAGCGATACCTGTCAAATTATTACAGGGGCCATTGTTCCCAGAGCAACATGGTGCCTAGCTCAAGGTGGAAGCCAAGTGTTGAACCCACACCTTTTCTGTCGGGCTTTGCTGCACGCTAGCCTACATTTCCACAATACAATACATTGCCATTTTCAACATTGTCTGACCAAGGCCCTTCGTCCCGGATTACTCAGTTTGGCTGAGCGGCCAGATCTAGGAAGACAGTTGGTTATTCCAAACTTTTTCATTTGAGAATAATGGAGGCTACCATGCTCTTGCGCACTGCTGCAGAAATGTTCTTGTATCTTTCCCCAGATTTGTGTCTTCACACAACCCTGTCTCGCAGGTCTACAGACAAATTCTCTTGACCTTGTGACTTGGTTTTCACTCTGACTTAGCGACCATCAACTGTGAGACCTTATATAAAGAGATGTGTACTACTATTCTCCTACTAATGTCCAGTGAATTCATTTAGGCACCGGTGGACTCCGCTGAAGTTGTAGAAGCACTTCAAGGACTGCAAGCATCATAACAAAGGGTCTGAATACTTAAAGGGACACCAGGCAACGTTTTCGTGTTAATTAACCATCTCCGTAAGTCGGTATATGGTTAAATGACTCATTACGGGGCGAATGAAGGCTCTCTCGCCCGCCCCTACTGCCTGTAGGAAGAATATCCCACTTGCAAGTTCGGTGTATCCTACCCGCCGACCGAAGCAGGATCAGTTTACAGCACAGAGGCAGGCTAACGAAACGCTAGAGATTGTTGCAAACGTGTGTATAATGGCAGAGGCGACGAAGAAGCAGCGAAAACCCTTGACTGAAGACGCAAAGAAAAGGAAAAGAGCTTCAGACCGAATGAGGGGGAGTTTCGTAGAGAAAAAGCATCAGGCTTGCCTGGTGTCCCTTTAAATTGAATATTCCAGTCTTTTAAAAAATAGAGTGTATTACCATATGGGTTTTAAGATTTGACATTTGTGAAAAACCTTTTCCACATTGGACACATTTATGGGGCTTCTCTCCAGTGTGTGTCAGAATGTGCTGTTTCAGGTGTGTAGGATTTCTAAATGCTTTTCCACAGTTACCACATTTATGAGGCTTCTCTCCAGTGTGTGTCATAATGTGCTGTTTCAGATGGCCAGAAGTTCTAAATGTTCTCCTAGGCGAGGGGAACATTCGTCTACCTGGAGGGGGGAAGAAGAGAAAGGGAGAGGAAAAGGGGGGAAGAAGAGGAAAAGAAGAGAAAAGGGGAAAGAAAGGAGTGTGAAAGAAGCAGGTGGATATATCCAGACATTTTAATCATCAAAAAAATGTCTGCAAAGTATATTTTGTATTATTTTTCAGATATTTGGGATGTGTTTGCCGCCATACCACTAGGGGCAGCATGCATACTTTTTTTATCTTCATGCCCACATGAGCTATAACACTCAGATTCACAGAGTAAGCAGTTCTTAACAATGGGCTGTATCTGTAAAGAGTAGCCTACATATTATATATATATTATATGTATATTTTAATAAAGTATAATACTTTAGATATTGCACATATTTTATCTGACTTAAACCACTATGCAGAATCTGTATAAGAATAACTGACATTGACAAAAAATCAATGCAGAAGACACAATGAAAACCAATTAAAATGTATTTATTTGCACACACACACATGAGCATGAGAACAACCCTACAAACAACCTCAAAATAGTAGTGTACACATTTACAATTTACTTTTCATTTCTTTCAGCCACTCCTCTTTTGACTGAGGCTCTGTATTTGGGCTGTATATAGTGCCCTTATACTGACTGTGGCCAGTTGCCTTTGTCCGGAACTGTCCACATTTCCGGCATTAATTCACCTCCACTGTTCGTTTATTAAACTTGGCCTTGGAGGTGGGTTTCTGTGGGCCAGGTCAGGGCTGTTGTGGGATAGCAGGAGGTCTGGGATGCACTGAGGGAGCAGATGAAAGGGAAAACAGTGCCTGTGGCTGGGCTCTGAGGGAGGGTAAAAACAACTGGCGTAGGGAAAGGCTGGAGTAGGCAATCCGCTGCAAAGTGGCACTTCTGGTGTAAAGTCCTTTTTCTTTTTAGGAGAAAGGAACCGTCCTTGGTTGAGCCGTTCTTGGTGCCGTGCAGCAAAGGTCGCACGTTGTTGGTCATATGGCAACAGGTTCTGCCACAGATTTACAATTCTGCCAGCCTGCTGGTTGGTAAGGGTCAAGGCTGGCTCATGACGCAGATCCACCAGGAACTCAGCTGGGCTGTCCACCTTGTCCATGCCTGGCATGTTATGTTCGTCTACAGCCTGAAATAATATAGTAAATAAAAACATAATGAGTAAAAGTTATGAGGGAGACAATCATATTTATATGATGAATTAGTATTTAGATGTAGTTTGACATAGTTTAGTTATATGAGTAATGTAGGATAATTTCAGTCTTAAGTAATAGCTTACTTACCAGTTCTGAGGGCTGGGCCAACAGAGAAGGAGTTAGAGGCGACAGGGCCAGTGCACAAGGCGATGGAGAAGGTGGCGGGGCCAGTGGTGATGGAGGAGGAGGAGGTGGCGGGGCCAGTGGTGATGGAGGAGGTGGCGGGGCCAGTGGTGATGGAGGAGGCGATGAGGTCAGTGGTGATGGAGGAGGAGACCAGGCCAGTGGTGATGCAGGAGGTGGTGTCAATGTCCAAAAGCTTGGATGGAGGATGCAGCTGGGTCCTGACACATGACAGCAAGATGTCTGTTGGTGGGGGCCACACTAATGGAAGTCTGATTCACACACACAAAGAAAGTGAGTGACTGTATGTCTGTGTGGGCAAGTGTGAAAATAATACAATAGAATTGTTTGATAAAAGAATTGGCAGGACTTGACTCACCAGTTTATCAAGCACTTTCCAGGGCTTGAAAGGGGAGGTGCCTGATGGTCCAGGTGCAGCAGCGGGAGGAGCTCCTAGTGTGGCACCTGTGGCATTATGAGCGGTCAGACCTGGACCTGATGGTGTGACACCTGTGTCCTTGAGAGCTGGTGTTGCACTTTTAGGCTGAGGAATTAAAAATAATCACTTTAAATCGTCACCAAAGATATCAATACTGCTGTCAGAATAATAAGTGACACACACTACCTCAGCAGAGTGGAAACCACATGCATGTCTGCTGACCCTGACCCATAAAAAGTGATGTCTGGCCCCTAAGCTGTGCCGGACATTTCTCAATCTGTAACACAGACATGCATACTGTGCATACTAAGACACAAGACAGGTGAATTACACTGGTTTTCATTCATTGGTTATTAGCTCACTTGTCCTATTGATCCAGTGAGTCTGTTAACACAATAGCCTACAGAACACAGAGTAGGCCTACTGTAAACTAACCTTTTAATAGAGGTCGTGCCACTTTTTCACCTTAGGGCGTGTTGGCATACTTTTTTAAGGGCTAGTCCACACGTACGAAACCGATCTTTTTTTCCTCCGTCTTCCCTGAAACCGCATCAAGAATATTTGCGTCCAAACGGATCCATCTCAACACGACTCAACACGTTACTTCATACCCCAGGCCTATAGGTGGCACTGTTTCTTTACAGAAATTGACCAAAGTTTGTGCTTTACAAACAGACAGAATAGGCTATGACGAAATGGCTAGTGCAAGGAAACCAGAATTGTTTGTGTGGACTGATGGTGAACTGTCAACTGTAGTCAACTGTAAAACTAATAAACTTTATTTTACGGTTTGTGAAGGGTGCAGTCCCGTCCTTTATTTGGCTAACGCAGGTAGGCCTACTAATCACCTTTACTTTCTTTGGTTGTAGGATAGTCCGTGATTCACATTAGTTTTGGCTATCACCCCAATTAGGCTACTAAACGCAAGGCTTACCCAAGTTCTAGGCTATTCTGTCGCCACATTTATAATATTGCTATAAAACCTTCGTTAGTAACAGTCAATACGTTTGCCTGCATCAAATCAAATCGCGCATTTGCATTCAGTGTGCTACCATCAGCTTAACGTGAGTTCTAAGCGTCTTTGTATGCTTATATCTGATTGCACTCGACTGTGAATGCATGTAGCCTATATATGTTGTAAGACATGTAAAATAAATGAATGGCACTACGCACAAATTAATGTAGCCTAAACTTACACCGCACTTTCCAACTTAAGTTCTCTCGCGTCACTGACAGTAGCTAGAATGCATTAAAAAACACCAGGGAAAAACAGTGTTCAGTCCACCAAGTCATTAGCTTTCGGCGCTGCGCAGCACCAGTTGTGATATTTATCTTATGGAGTGTAATCGTAGGTAATGTCATGTATGAAAACTAGTATTGTTAGGCAATACTATAAGTGCAAGTCCAAGGCAGCTGAGGTGTGGCGATGACATCATCGATACGCAAGCAGGATGTGCGGTTTCGCTGTCTAAACGAATTCAAACGGGCTACGGTTTCAGATTTCTCCACTCTGGGACCAGGTTTCAGAAAAGTGCGGTTTCGGGCAGTGCGTTTACAGGATTCGTTTGGACGCTCGGCCAAGACGAAGCAAAACCTCTGCGTTTAACCTAAAAAGCGTCTCCGTGTGGACGGGCCCTAAGTCTGGTATACCACTCCTTTCCCGATGTCTTCATTGATGCCATTACAATTATGATATGACTGTCAGCATTGTAAACTATCCTAACATGATAGATAGGCCTATAACGCTATCATAACAACTTCGCAATCGTAAATTGTGATATGACTCACTCACACACGTTGTTGAGCTAATGTTAAATATCTGACAGTCTGGCAAATTGTGAGAAAATGTGAGAAGGCGAGACAGAACAAAAAGAAGCTGTCTAACGTTAATGTTGGCTAGTTCTAACCATCCAGACTGGTTCTAACGTTAGCAAGCTAATGTCAACAACATAATTTACCTTACGTTAATAGTTATACTACCATTAATGCTAGTTAATGACACTCACAAATGCTGCAGCATACCACCACTGTCCCATAGTCTTAGTTAGAGAAATGTAACTAATTACTAAACTAAATAAACTTAATAATTCATTATTAATAGAAAAAATGTCCTAGCCTACCTGGGATCCGTGATTCGTAGAGATGACAGACCGCGCTGGATGACATGAGTGGCCAGAAATGGAAGAGCCGGTGCGGCGTTTGATTGGCAGGAAATGGAGCAGTGAATATTCCATAGACCTCTCCAGAATATATCCCGCCTCCTAACTTCCGTATCCATCCAACTTCCGGGCGTGGATTGTCTATGGGAAATAACATGGCGTTTTGAAAGATCTGTCCTGTCAAACCTGTCAAACTCTGTAGGTGACAAAGTAGAAAAAGCTGGTGGGCAGATTGGCCTACACACTTCTGCCATCTAGTTTCCACTGGATTTTTTGATTTTCGGTGCCGTTTGAGTAGTATAGTCTATAGTATACTACTTAAATGGCACCGACAATCAAAAAATCCAGTGGAAACTATATGGCAGAAGTGTGTAGGCCAATCTGCCCACCAGCTTTTTCAACTTCGCTACCTACAGATGTTTTACCGGTATGATATTTCGAAACGCCATGTTATTTCTAATAGACAATCCACGCCCGGAAGTTGGATGGATACGGAAGTTACGGAGGCGGGACTTATTCTGGAGAGGTCAATTGGTAAGAAATGAGCAGTCGCTGCGCGGTGTTTGGCGAAAAAAGGGAGGCAGAAATTGGAGCAAGCGCCACTATTGGCCCCGCAAAGCTGGACGCGTGTGCATCAGGCAGCGCCTGGCGCCTGAGCACTGCCAACGGTCTACTGACATCATTAATACATGGGGTTCGTGTCTACTGACATCATTAATACATGGGGTTCATGTCTACTGACATCATTACTACATGGGGTTTGTGTCTTCTGGGGTTTGTGTCTACTGACATCATTACCACATGGGGTTTGTGTCTACTGACATCATTAATAGCCTACATGGGGTTCGTGTCTACTGACATCATTAATACATGGGGTTCGTGTCTGAAAGGGCTATCTAATAAGGACTTACTTCCCTACTGACATCATTAATACATGGGGTTCGTGTCTGAAAGGGCTATCTAATAAGGACTTACTTCCCTACTGACATCATTAATACATGGGGTTCGTGTCTGAAAGGGCTATCTAATAAGGACTTACTTCCCTACTGACATCATTAATACATGGGGTTCGTGTCTGAAAGGGCTATCTAATAAGGACTTACTTCCCTACTGACATCATTAATACATGGGGTTCGTGTCTGAAAGGGCTATCTAATAAGGACTTACTTCTCAGCAGATCGTCTTCCTCCTCCTCTCTCTTCACTTCCATCTCCACTGTCGTCTGTAGTGATCCGTTGTCTAGAGGACAGGACACCCAGTATTTTATTTTGTATATACTCACACAACCAGTGTTGGGAGTAAAATGTTACTGTAATTCCACTACTTTCAGCGATAACGAGCATGTATCTTTTTTAATCAAGTAACACAATTACAATTACTGACATTCCAATGAGTTCACTACTTGTTATCAAGTAAAAAAATGAACAAATGCAGACAGGAAGACAAATGCAGGCTTTTTGCTGTTTCTAATCTAACACCTAACGTAGCAACATTAAACCCAGAGCAAGACAAATGCAGGCTTTTGCTGCTTCTGATCTAACGCCTAACGTAGCAACATTAAACCCAGAGCAAGACAAATGCAGGCTTTTGCTGCTTCTGATCTAACGCCTAACGTAGCAACATTAAACCCAGAGCATTGCCAGCAGTTTCGGACAATAGTGAGTTTGCAGTCGTGGAAGTGATGGGATTATTTTTCTCTCATTGAGATCAAAGAAAACAATACAGAGGTGAGTTGTCAACTGTGTGCAGGTGTGAGAACCCTATTTACCTCAAAGAGTAGGCCTATGCTAATAATTAAAATTTTATGAAACAATCGTTAAATCAATTCTTCTGCAAGATTACAAGTCACTTGTCAGTTGTTTTCAGGCAACTTATCAGCAAAAATACCAGGCGTTTACCACAGCACAGCCGACATTTGAACTGTGCAAAATAAAAGTTTATAGACGTTGCATTGCTGTAGCTTAAATGTTATTTTTATAATGCTGCAAGTCACAATGATCACCAACATCTGTTTACATCTGTTTGCTGTTTTTGCCTGTGGCCTGGCAACATCAGCGTTGTGGTCCATGGTGTCATAATTGAAGTGGAGCCTTATATGTGTCGAAAGGAGCTGGTAGGGGGATTTGGGGCAAGCTCTGTAGTGGTTGATCGAACGAAAAATACTGTCTCCACAGTTTATTTGATGTGTTTTCATGCAGAAAAAGACCCTGGGGTCAATTTTTACCGGAGTTACACAGAAAGACCAGACTCAATGAAGCCTTGGCAAGAGTGGAAAGTCTGGAGCGAGAGAAGAAAAATGCCATGGAAGAGGGCAAAGATCACAGTGAAGAGTCTTTTGGGGGATTTGAGGGAAAAGAACCTCATTAATGAAGAACTCAAAGAGAAAGTTGAATTCTACTCCGACAATAGCCTGGGTTTTCCCATGCTGCCTTACCCACGCGATTTTATTCACGCTGCTAGGCAGCCTGGATTCTATGGACTTCATTTTCACCTTAACGAAGGAACCAATCACAGAACGGAGGGAGGGCAGCAAGACGATGACGACACACCAAAGCCGTTATGAGCTACGTACAGACGCATTTGATAGACATTCGTAGCGCCCAATAAACGGCTCTGGGCATTCGTAAACCACATTTCAAAGATGAGAAAATGAACGCCTAGTTCCCAGACCCCATCTCAATGAGATGTGGTCTGACGTTAGCCAGGCTACTCCGACAAGAGAAAATTAGCACTTCAAACATGTTATTCTTGCTCTCTTTATTTAAACTCCTTAGTTATTATCTGATGGGGACATATTCATTTTAAATCATAACATTTCAGATCTTAAGATAGACCTCATGACAAAGCATGGCCATGTGTACACAAAGGACTACAGCGTGTTTGCACTCACGCTCCACCTACATGGTTCCCTGGAAATTCAGAGTTCTCTAATGGGGAGCACAATTTGAATTTGCTCAGTGAGTCACTCTGGCAATGACTAATGATGCTCACTACCTATGCCCATGAAACTGAGCTGCACCAATCACATCAGTGTATCTGATATAGGCGGGCCAGAGGTGAGCTAAACAGATGGCAACCCTTAATATTTCTAGATTTCCAGAGTGTCTGCATGATCCAAAAGCACACAAACACCTCAGAGAGACTCAACATTTCCCCCTCCCACATCCACATACATTACAAAGGTAGGCTTAATGTGGTCCGATTGCATTTTTGGAATTTACTGATGCAAACACGTTAAATAGCGTCCTCTTAATTTTTTTTTACAGGTGGCTGCATTCGGTGGATGTCAAGCCTGGCCTGAACAAGATGATGCTGGATATGCTGAAGAGAAGATGCCAAGCCTGGCCTGAACAAGATGATGCTGGATATAGGGCTGGGTATCGTTCAAAATGTTGTCATCAAAGACAAAAACATATTGACGTTCAGTGCCTTCAGTGCCTAAATTTGGATGTGTGTGAGAATAGAGTCCATCATCTTGTTTTCCAAAACATAAAAACAGTATATTTTCTGTAAAATACTCTCTTCCTTTAATTTAACACAATGTTTTAAAATAAAAAAAATAGGCAAAACACAACAACCTGCACATCAATCAGTTAGTTAGTCAACACACTGACAAAAACATGTGCAACAAGCGTACAATTACAGTGTCCTAAAACAGGGAAGATATATCCAGCATATTCACAATGTGTTACACTCATGTTGGATGCCATGTCCATCAGAAAACATGTGTAATATAATCCACATACCGAGTCAATGTCTGGTTTTGTAGACATGGGTGATGAAAACAGCTGAGACTGATGTTGCTACTGAGGCTACTGAGTTCATGGTGGTGCCTACAACGACATTGGAAGGCTCCCATTGCTTACTTCCTGACCAAGTCTCTCTCTCCAGAAACACAAAGGGTCCTTCTCAGTCATGCTTTGGAGGTGTTGAATGCACGGGGCATTCGGGTGGAATGTGTAACAATGGATGAGCATGTCAGCATGTGCAACCAACTTCGGTGTGAGATGAAGGGCCACGAGAGCCGCTTCAAACCAGTTTCTCGCATCCGGTGACTGGCGAGAAAACTATTTGAAAGATGGACGGTTGCCACATGCTCAAGTTGGCATGTACTATGTTAATAAATACTCGTTGAGCATACAGTTTAGAAATATGTACTGTGTTCTCTGTATATGTTGAATAGATGAGTATTGACTTTAGCTATCTGATACCTAATGAAACCTTGTAATGATAGTGATTTTAGATGCCAATATTTTTTTATAGATTATTGACAGGCTGTTTGATACAATGAATGGACGTAATCCTCTGATACCTGATGAAACCTTGTAATGATAGTGATTTTAGATGCCAATATTTTTTTTATAGATTATTGACAGGCTGTTTGATACAATGAATGGACGTAATCCTCATGCCAAAGGATTCAAAGATCCCTTGGGTGCTTTGAATTAGATGGAGAGGAAAGCATTTTTGTCAAGAGCCAGGGAGTACTTGCTCACTTTGGTGACAAAAGATGGAATGACGCGCTCGCTGTTCCCTTATGCATCGCGTTCCTATGCTCTGTTGTTCCCTTATGCATCACATTCCTAAGATGCTCCGTTATTCTGTTACGCATCGCGTTCCTAAGATGCTCCGTTGTTCTGTTACGCATCGCGTTCCTAAGATGCTCCGTTGTTCTGTTACGCATCGCGTTCCTAAGCGTTATCTGTGATTATACATTACCGATGGATGGATGTGATGGAAAATTCACTTCCCTGCTTTGAATGAACAAAATCACATGGTGCTTTCTTGGGGTGTCTTGTTTCGCCATGATCGGAATCATAAAACATTTTTCTTTTGCAGGCACTTGTTGGTCATCGGATCTGCTGGCGAACAGCGGTCTTTGAATGGCAACTCGAGTTAAGCTTTTTTTAAATTGGCAAAAGTTTGATCAACTAGCCAACTAGCTCCGCTGGTGGGAAAATGCATGGGACTCATGAGTTGTAGCGCTGTCCTATTGCGTGCAGAGGAAATTTGAAAGACAGCCGTTTATTCCGCCCCTCGGACCGAGCATTGCCAACGGCAAGTTCCCAGACCCTACATCTTGATGTGGGTATGGCTTGTCGATTCCTGAACCGCTCCATGTTCAGCGGTATGTGCTCACCGAAGGGTTCAGCCAGGATCACTTGGAGCTCCTATTTGATTCGATCAGAGTGTCAGGTAGGGTTGGTGTTCTTTTAATTACAATAAATTCTGAAAATATAATCTTTGTTATGTCTTGTAAGTAATGCAAGTATTGTGTGCCCGTTTTCCATACAAGGCGGCTGGAATAACAATCCATCGGCACGCACGCCAGTTCCAGGCCATCTTCCGCCGTCTGATGGATCTGTGTGGTGCAATGTGGCAGCCCAAGACAGCAGTGTCTGCTATGGAGATGTCATCTGCTGAAACTGCTGAGGAGCACCCATCTCCATTCACTAACATCTCAACCCTTGTGTGTGACCACAGTAATCACAGTAATCTGGTCTGGTGGAAAATGCTCTGGTCTACATAGCAGGGTTTGTGATGTGTGCCGTGCGAGCTTGGTCAGAGATGCTGTACCTTCTTCATTTGACAAGAGCTACCACCTTCTAGCCCTGAAAAAAAAACACACAGTGAAGGTTTAATTTTATTGTCTTCTTTTTTAAAAACTTTTATCGTTCAGTCTTTGCTTTGCTCTTATTTTCTCTGTTCTGTAAAGTGATTTTGAGCACTGTCTAAAATGCTATATAATGTATTTTTATTATTTTTATTGTTATTATTCATATCTTGATATTAATATGGCTCGTCAGGCTAGGTGGTCATTTGAGTGTGTGTCTGGGAACGACCCTGACAGTCAATTCCAAAGCTTTGTGCTTGTCTGCTTCCAAAATGTCAATATGTTATTCCCAGAAGTGCCAAAGTCATGACTGACCAAGAGAAATGTGCTGTGGCTATATAAGACAGAATTGAAAATATGATGCTGTATTGTAGCTAAGCTAATGTGCTTCAAAATCTGACATTCTCTTCCAATTCAAATCTTCAATTTGAGTACGAGACACAGTCATTGTCTGTGGGATTTGTCTTGTTTACATCTGTATAGTTTGTGTTGTGAGAGTTGTGTATGTGTGTGTGTGTGTGATAGAGCGAGTTAGATTCTTGTCTCTGCTAAAGCTGGGGAGATTAAGAAACAAACACACACACACACACTTTGCTGAGCTGTGTGCAGGCCTGACACTCCTCTCACAAAGGGGCCTCTGTGTTTGTGTGTAAATATAATTAGGCCTATATCATATACTATAATTAGTGAGATATAATTATCTGAAATGCAATGGCTTTCAATTTGTCATTTAATATTTAATCTGTGTAGCACACAGTTGATTTGACATTCATGAACAGTTGTCGACACATGAAGCGGTTTTAATTAGCATTCTATACAGGCTACAGAATTATAGGCCTACCTTTGGCTTGCGTCAGGCATGATGTAGCCCACTGGCATAGCCTATTTACTGTCACTGAACAGGCTACCAAATGTGCATGACACTTTATCAACAGTAGGACATGTCTTTCATTAAAGAGTATAACTAAAAATGCCATGATCACGATAAGCTATGTAGCCTAAATGCTTTATGTGGGAAGCAAACCTCCACACACAAATATGATTCCTTTCCTATGCTGTCTCGCTACGCGTTACGGAAATGACGCAGAGTAGCAAGATTCCTAGAACCACACACGTCAAGTTAAGACATTTCAAGTCACATAATTTTCATAAATTATTTGGAGCTAGTGAATATGTAAATCCATACTTGGTGACTGTTGAAAAAAAAAGTTTCTTCTATTTCTGAAGTTGTAGGCAACAGGTGATGAAAGCACAGGTTGACGGAACGATCTTTTTGGACTTGTTTTCCGACTGATTCCGTTTTTTTTTTGCAACACAGCTTGATTAAGCCAGAAAGTTAACCTGCTACGGACCAGGTTAGTTCTGTGGCATAAATTCCCATAGTTACCAAGCAGAGATTCACGTAAACCACACTAATGGAATGGAACTCTCCCTAAAATTAGCAAGACTTACCGAAATAAGCTAGGTTTGACCTTTAGCGAGGTTGATAGAATACCTCTCAAGGTTTGGCCTTTAGCGAGGCTGATGGAATACCCCTCAGGTTTTTCTCCATTGACTTGTTCTAAGTAACTAAATGTCTAATTGTCTATTACAATTACGATTATGAAACATAGCTAATTGCGATTTTCTGAAAGTCATTACGATATCCAGTCAAATTTTTGAATGTCAATGAATGATTGATTTAGTTGTGTCATTTCTGATTGGCATGGCTAGTGTGAGCACAGCACTCCTGATTGACTGTAAAGAATACCAATCAGAGGCGCTGTACTTCTCACATATTTGTTTGTTCATAGGGGACAACTTTTATCTGTAAAGCTAAAGAGTGTGTGTGTGTGTGTTTTATATATGTATGTATTTTTTTTTTATCTTAGTGACACAATGAAAACCACTCCATCCATGAAGGGAAGCAAATTTATTCTGAAATGTATTCATATGTATGTATTTTTTTTATCTTAGTGACACAATGAAAACCACTCCATCCATGAAGGGAAGCAAATTTATTCTGAAATGTTTATTTATTTATTCATTGTGTGTGGGAATTGACTGAAACATCAAGGAAATGTCAAAAAAATGCAACTTTTACTACTTTTTTGCATGTACAGTATACACGCTGGGCTTGTCAACCAGATAGCCGTATATGCATGTACAGTATACACGCTGGGCTTGTCAACCAGATAGCCGTATATGCATGTACAGTATACACGCTGGGCTTGTCAACCAGATAGCCGTATATGTCGGGCTAACGAATCTCTGGCCACTTGCTAACGTCGTCTACCTATTCTGCTGTCAGCGCAGGATCAGGCAGACAATCGCCATTTTTTTGACCCCATGCTGCACACGCACCCAACCTAGGCTCTGGATGATTACTAACATTAAAACTTTGCCATAACCAGAATGTGGACCTTAATCGGAATACGGTGTGCTTGAAAACATAGTCACACAAACCAGCTCCGTGTTGTGAGGTAAAACTCTGTTCCATTTAACCACAGAATCAAAGGCCTTCTTGAGCCATTCCACAGAATCCAAGGTTCCATTTAACCACAGAATCCAAGGCCTTTTGAGCCATTCCAGGTTGCTCAAGGTAGCGATGTATTTTACCTCAACATAACGTTTCCAAAATCATTTTGATGGCACATAACCTCATAACATGACGCACGGCACTTCTGCCATTGTCTGAGCGGCCCCTCCCCCCAAATCGAAGCGCAAAGAGCTGCTATGCAACATGAATTCTGAGATCTGTTTCTGCTGTCGTTGCATTCCCTCTGTCATATCGAAGTTGTGTTCCTACTTTTTGTATTGGTGCGCTTCTCAACCAGAGGGGGACCCCGAGAGCAAATCTTTCTTGAGAGAGCCTGTAAAGTTAAAGGAAAATTCCGGTTTTTAGCACTTTAAGGCCCTTTTCTGGTTTGTTTTGGATGAACTAGAGTGGTGGACACCGAAATTTTGACGATTGGTCAACTCACCGAGTGGTTAGTGGTGTTCGTTGATTATTAAAAGCAAATATATTGGCGCAATGTATGATTTCCAGCCGTCTTATTTGCTATTGTGGAACTATTCACAACCGCTCAATATTTGAACCTGAAGCATAGACGGTCGCGCAGTAATATCAACGTGCAATGAGTCTTCCAACAGAAATCAATGGGATTTTACAAAATGCCAAATAAAACACGACAGAAACTGTATTTAGCTACGCTACTTGTTTTGGAACATCAACGAACACCACTTACCACTCGGTGAGTTGCAGTTTTGAAAACGAACGTTAAGGGTTGTTTTAGGACATGTTTGAGTAGCCTACTACAGTATGCCTATTGCCAGCCACCCTGAGAAGTCAAAGGCGATTCAAAACGAGTCAGAAAAGTCGAGACAGGACCAAACGTCAAAATTTCGGTGTCCACCACTCTAGTTCATCCAAAACAAACCAGAAAAGGGCCTTAAAGTGCTAAAAACTGGAATTTTCCTTTAATGCCGAGCCCTGATGTGCTGATTAAGTTTCAAGGGGTATCTGAATGCTTCTCCACATTGGCCACATTTATGAGGCTTCTCTCCAGTGTGGATTAACATATGGGATCTGAGATTTGCAACTTGTTGAAATCCTCTTCCACACTGGGGACATTTATGAGGCTTCTCTCCAGTGTGTACTAACATGTGTTTTTTAAGATCTGAGGACGATCTGGATGCTTTTCCACACTGGGCACATTTATAGGGCTTCTCTCCAGTGTGTGCTAACATATGGCATTTAAGATTTTGAATTTGCGAAAAAGCTTTTCCACACTGGACACATTTATGAGGCTTTTCTCCAGTGTGGACTATCATATGGGTTTTAAGAACTGAAATTCGTTCAAATCTTTTACCACAATATTCACACGTATGAGGCTTATTTCTGTCTGAGGATGTTCTAGGTGCCTCTCTGCCATGAAGCTCCTTTCCAGTATGAGTAAGTATATGGCATTGAAGATATGCTGCCATTGCAAATGCTTTTCCACAATGGACACATTTATGAGTCTTGTTGCCAATGCTCTGGTCTTGCTTAATGCTACAAGTGTGTATTTGCTGGTGTTTCTCGAGTTCAGTGATTGCTGTGAAACTCTTCTTGCAGACTGTGCAGTGGTGCAGCCCTTCTTGCAGCTGCAGGTTGAGTTCATCATTCTGTCCATGGATCTTCTGTTGCGTTACATGTGGGTGCTCTGATACACCTGAAAGAGTTACGATATGGACTTGAGAGGCATGAATGAGAATGAGAGGCAGATTCAAGATTCACAATACATTTATTACAGTTTGACATGGCGGGGTATATCAGCATTAAATCACACGTTTAAAACTGTACATTTTTCATTTAAAAAGGAAAGGAAAGATACGTCATGTCTTTTAGTTGTACTCATGGGTGCTACATGTTCTATCCACTGACAAAAGTGAATAAGTGGGCCCCAAGAACTAACTAATGTGGTGCAAAATGTGCTGAATCACCTTTAGCTGGCTCTGCTGTAGCTGACTCACCTACATATTTATTCATAACTGTGTTATTGAAAGTATTGAATGTCCTGTGAATTAATAACTAGGTAACGTGTGACTAGTGACAAGTAGACGGGCCTAACCTCGCCCGCGGCTACGCATATAGTTTGTGGATATGAGTGTCGCGATTTCGGTTTCGAATCGCATATCGTTACAGCCCTATAAATATGTAATTTGTCGAGAAATAGAGACATTTATTTCGTCAACATTGGGCAATCAAGGGTGAATTAGATTGTTAGCATACACTGGACAGTTAAGTAAACACAATTTCTTCAAATTGTTGTGTTCAGAAACAAGCAGAACTCCATCTGAATGTAAAACGAATGTAGAAAGTCTAACTGCTAGCGACTTTGCCCATAGACTTCCATTGTGTGATGTTAGCATGCTTTCCCCCACATGGGGGGTGGTAACCTTTCCGAACCTCTTAACCGTCTGTATCTATATTTAAAAAACGGGAGGGTTAACAGTATGTTAAAGCCATGTTTACTCTATTTAGCTTTTGTGGTTGAATGCATCTGGCCAAAACATACAATATAGTAATAGCAATGAACTAACACTGAAAACAGTAAGGCTATAGGCAGAAAGTGTTTGTTTAATCTGCAGGCTTATTAGTTTGCATTCTCCTCTGCGTCTCCTCTGCATCAACATTCAGAAATCTAGCCTAGAAATCTAGACGCACCCTAGGGCTAGTCTAGAAACTCTCCGGTGGCTTGTGAGCTTGAACTTCTATCAGGCCAATCAAATCATGTATAGAGTCGTTAGGCGGGCTTAACATAATTATTGAGATTGCAATGGTTTGGCTTGAATTCCCTGCTACTTGAAAACAAAGAAGATGGATGTGGCTGTTGGCGAACAGCATGACACGAGTTTGAACTAGCCAACTAGCACCGCTGGTGGGAAAACGCATGGGACTCACATTGCTGTGCTATTGCGTGGAGAGGGAATTTGAAAGACAACCGATTATTCCGCCCCTCGGACTGAGCACTGCGAACGGTGAGTGCCCAGACCCTACATTTTAATGTGGGTCTAGCTCGTCAGGCTACATCCAGGCCACATTTACACAAAACATTATTCTTTAGAAAGTATAGGTTACTACTTCTAGCAATTTCAATAGTGCCACCTATCTGAGAGGTATACAAAAACAGGCTGGGTTTAATGCAACACAGATTTTTTTAATAGTCAATACAAATAGTACATACATATGATACATTTATAATACAGTAAATCACATGTATTGTAGTCAACTATTTCAGTTTAAAGTGCTCAATTATTTTTTCCACAACAATTTAAAACAATTAGCATTTTTTTGTAAATTCATTTTTCCCATCTAGAGGTGGGTGAAACTCTAGACCAGTGTTTCTCAAAGTGTGGTCCGGGCACCACTGGTGGTCCGCAAGCTATCCCAAGTGGTCCGCGAGCAGACGTGGTAAAATATAATATAGATCAGTGGTCCCCAAATTTTTTTTTCCGAGGGCCAGCTCACTATGCCTGGCTCTAAGAGAGGGCCAGAGACTCGGAGTATATTAGTAACCATAAAAACCTCAGTGCTGTGAACAACAGCAGTCTACCTTAGGCAGGCTACTGCAATTTAATACTATTGTTAGCTGTGTTTATATTGCAATCATGCCATATCAGTGTAAAATGTAGCTCAAATGAAATAATACTAGTAAAAAAATAGCATTCCAAAAGTATTAGCAGGGAGTCCCAAAAGTGTATTTTATTCAAAATGTGTGAACTCTGTGTCTTTGCATACACAGCTCAAGTTGTGAACAAGCAATATCCTACAAATAATTTGAAGTTCTCAAACTATGAGAGTTTTATGAAGTGCTGGCAAAAACATCTGAAATGACCACTTTCACTCACCTGATGAGAACTTTGTGAATTGTGAATTTGTATGAACATTTTAACGAGTGAATAAAAAATAGAAATAATTATCCCAGAAAGTCCCAGAAATATGACTTGAATAGAAGTTAGTTATTAACAATTAATTGATAAACTTTTAGAATACTGAGCACTGATGCAGTCAGCATAGGCCTCTTACCTTGTTTGCAGGTAGGCCTACATTTCATTCCGTTTTCGATGGCAAACGCGAAACAGCGCCAAAACAACCACCAGTGGACAAAAAGAGTATTACATGTGTACTGTTAAGACTCGCCATAGAGAATGAATGGGGGAAATTACGGAGGTTATAGTTTGACGATGTCGTAGTCCCATGCGGGCCAGATGCTATATACCACAGATATGTTTTGAGGGGCCACCCAAAATGAGGCCGTAGTTTGGGGACCACTGATATAGATGAATTGTTTGCAATATAATAACTTGTATGTAAATCCAAACAGTTCTGCAACACTGTCAACACTGTTTATGTAAGACATGCCAGTTTAAATCATATGACTCCTCTGACACAATAAGCAAAGTGCAAAGAGAAGTTCGTTGCGGGTGGTGGGGAAACATGAGGGGACACCTGTTTGCACAAAGTACATGGGTGAGCTTCCTGAAAGGATGGGACAGCGCAACAGAATGTAGTTACTACAGTTGAGTGTGTCCTCTGATTGCTACACAAACAAGCACGGCTCTTTGGTGTTAACAGACATGCTGCTGTTTGGCATGCACTTACTATGCACAGAGAATCACAGGCTCAGTCCTTGCCTCAGTCATTGCAAGCGCCTCATGCTTAATCACCCACTATGTGGATACTGTTTTAGACTTGATTTAGATTTAGTGTTATTTAGTATAATTTGTATTTTAGTATATTTGTTATCTTCTACTGTCCTTATTGCTTAGTTGTGTTTTCTTCATTGTATGTGCCTTCTTATTTACTTTTTATATTGTTTACTTGAATGTAATGTTTGTCTGTGGACCTTATTGGTAAAATATGTCTCGTCTCCACCGTGGGATAGTGGGAAACGTAATTTCGATCTCTTTGTATGCCTTGACATGTGAAGAAATTGACAATAAAACAGACTTTGATTTGACTTTGACTTTTCTTATATTATATACTTTTAATTACTTTTTCTGCTGTAACGCTCCTACACACAGTTGCGTTCCGTCAACGCATGCCAGTGGGTGTTCCCGACAGTAGCTATGCAAATGACTTAAGGTATAACCGTAATTTGATTGGCTGGTGCCATCCATCGATTGGCTTGATTGGCCGGTGCCATCCGTCGGTGAAGCAACAGCTGAACTTCTCAATGCGAGCGACGGGAG
Organism: Alosa pseudoharengus; assembly: GCF_046254945.1. Taxonomy (NCBI): domain Eukaryota; kingdom Metazoa; phylum Chordata; class Actinopteri; order Clupeiformes; family Clupeidae; genus Alosa; species Alosa pseudoharengus. The sequence goes on along the minus strand of NW_027468564.1, from coordinate 1,700,219 downwards.
AAACGCGACGCAACGGACCCACAACTCCGTTTGGCAACGGATGACGTGAGCCCATGTAAAGTGAATGGGATGCGTCCAGCATTGCAACGCACGCAACTGTGTGTAGAGGCCGTTAGTGAATTAGAGGTGGATTTTGTTGTTCGTTCTCATGACACAGTTCGCGTCGTTCAGTTCATTCGTTCGTTCAGTTGCATTTCCGGTAGCCTACAATGTAGTTCAGCGGTGAATCATGGAATGCAGGTTCTCAGCTCCTCGTTTGTGCAAACGGTCAACAACACTGTAATTGTAGCGGCAAATATATAGCTGCAACTTAATGATTATGTGTACTTTTAGACAAAACAGCAGTAGCTAATGTGTTCATTCACCTTGAGATTAAATTGACATATTGAAGGTAAATAGAGTAGACTACGACTAGATCAGCTAATTTCTTTTTTAAAAAATGTGTTCATTCATAAAGGAACAAAGACCCAGTAGGCTATGCTGACAAACATGTTTAAAGGCTTGGCAGAAAGATTATATTGATGAAAAGGTTTTTGCCTAGGCTACAGAGCCATAATCACTCTGCTTCTAGCCAAGAACGAGTGACTGACTTAACAAGAACGACAGACCGAAGTGAAACAGGTGGGGGGTCTTGGCGTGAGAACGAACGAACGAGACAGATTGAAGAGACATTTATTAACCTGGCATGACACAGAAAATACAAAGACAGCATGCATTTACCATTAGACAGATATTTAAATGTAAATGCCAATATTGAAATGCAAAATGGAATTGTTAAAGGGAAATTCCGGTTTTTAGCACTTTAAGACCCTTTTCTGGTTTGTTTTGGATGAACTAGAGTGGTGGACACCGAAATTTTGACGATTGGTCCCGTCTCGACTTTTCTGACTCGTTTTGAATCGCCTTTGACTTCTCAGGGTGGCTGGCAATGGGCATACTGTAGTAGGCTACTCAAACAAGTGGTGTTTGTTGATGTTCCAAAACAAGTAGCGTAGCAAATACAGTTTCTGTCGTGTTTTATTTGGCATTTTGCAAAATCCCATTGATTTCTGTTGGAAGACTCATTGCACGTTGATATTACTGCGCCACCGTCTATGCTTCAGGTTCAAATATTGAGCGGATGTTTATACACGGTTGTGAGGTGTCTGAATAAATAGTTCCACAATAGGCCTAGCAAATAAGACGGCTGGAAATCATACATTGCGCCGATATATTTGCTTTTAAAAGGGATACCAGGCAAGCCTGATGCTTTTTCTCTACGAAGCTCCCCCTACCGTCTGTACGTGTCGATACGTGTGCGAGCCCTCTCTGGCTTCGCCAGCTCTGCCATTATACACACGTTTGCAACAATCGCTAGCATTTCGTTAGCCTGCCTCTGTGCTGGGGATGCAGGATGTAAACTGATCCTGCTTCTCGCGATGTCTGAGACTTTGTGAGACGGAAGGTCGGCGGGTAGGATACACCGAACTTGCAAGTGGGATATTCTTCCTACAGGCAGTAGGGGTGGGCGAGAGAGCCTTCATTCGCCCCGTAATGAGTCATTTAACCATGTACCGACTTACGAAGATGATTAATTAACACGAAAACGTTGCCTGGTGTCCCTTTAATAGTCAACGAACTCCACCAACCACTCGATGAGTGGTTAGTCCTTACTCTTTGTTAAAATAGGCCTAAACCATTTCTTTCGTTAATTACAGGATCAGAAGGTAGCCTATCCGTCTTTCACTGTAAGGCTTGAATTTCATGCATTTAGCAAAAGTCCCAGACAGCAGCGGAGTGGTAATCGGGATTCGTTATTTGTAAAAGTTCTTTTTTACTTCGCCCTCCTATAGCCTGGATTGCGCGATCGCAGCCCTTTACTTTCACTTCCCGCCACCCTCATAGTCAGCATAGACGGTAGCCTGATAACGTGGGATGCTCCATAGCGTAGGCCTACTACTGAATATTTTAAATGAGTGACCACGATAGTAGCCTTAAGTAGCTTTTTTGCTAGGCCCAGCAAAGGCTGGCAATGTGTAATATTCCGCTGGTTGGTGCACACGCAAGTGTTCAAATTGATTGTCCGTCTTTCAGAACGATTTTCTTGGAGCAGATCTTCCACACAACTTCGGTAGCCTGGTCAGTATGTCTCTCTTAGCTGTCTACTTTCATCAGCCCGTATATATATATATATATATATATATATATATATATATATATATATATATATATATATATATATATATATATATTTTTCATTTTTTTATTTTTTATTTCTGTACAGACATATGGTAATTAATTAGTGTTTACTACCCCCCCCCCCCCCCCACACGATATCATCGTCCATCACAATGTTTTACTGTACACATCGTCAAATGCCAATTTAGGGGACATCGCCCAACTCTACTATCTATCTATGCCAATGCACACCCAGCTCTATTAGCTAAGCACAGCTCTATGATATGCTCTCTGTGTTTCCTTCACCCAGTTAAGGGCTGACCATCCCCCTATTCCTATTGTTGACAAAAACAAGCTCTCTGTGTTTCCTTCACCCAGTTAAGGGCTGACCATTCCCCTATTCCTATTGTTGACAAAAACAAGCTCTCTGTGTTTCCTTCACCCAGTTAAGGGCTGACCATTCCCCTATTCCTATTGTTGACAAAAACAAGCTCTTGCATACCCTCATTCTCTGCCCTTCTCTAACTTTTAAAAAGAAAACAAGAGTTGATGACCTCCGTGAAGTATCAGACCCTGTTCTCCGCTGCACGGGAACAACATCGACTAAACCGCACACATACATCCTTTTCTCTTCCCAGGTCATGTTTTCCCAAAAGTTCTTAAAAATCTTCTCCCTGTCCGCCTCTGTGATTTCGCTGCAGTGATGTTTGGACGACTTCTCGCAAGCCACTGACGTACATCTTGGTCCAATCAAACGTGGCTCCTTTAACAGCTCTTCATTCCTGTGCTTACCAGTGTAGGATTTTCCTTTCATTCTTCTCTCTTTATTGACTAACTTCTTCTTACTTTCCTTCTTCTGCCTTTTTCTTGGAGGCGTTTCATCCTCAGCAAGCAAATCACCCTCGGTGTCATCCTCAGCCTCGACAGGGACATCTGGCGTATACAAGGAATTTGGTCTCTGCATTTATCCCCATCCGTGAATTAGTGAACACACAGAGCACACAGTGAACACACAGCGAGGTGAAGCACACGCTAACCCGGAGCAGTGAGCTGCTACCATTCACGTATACAGGCTGGCGTCATCTTGGGAAAACAGTCATGTGACAATTCAGCTCACGTTGCACGACGTTGGACTGGAGCAACACGAGCTGAACTGTCACGTGACTGTTCTCCCAAGATGGCGCCCGCTTGTATACGTGAACGGTACTGTTTCTAAACTATCTTTTTAATAAACTGTCTGTACACTTACAAAGTTCTCAATGCTTCGGTTTACATGTAGGGCCCCCCACATTAAGCTACTGTGGAAGTGTGGTGCTATTTTAAGCCTTGTTAGTGGTATAGAAATAGCGATTTCTTTTTACTTTGCATGTGCCCCGAAGAGTAGCGTTAAACGCTTATTAGCGGTTTGTGGTAAAACTGGTCACGTTCGATTAGCATGAAAACATATCCCAGAGAACGGATAAACTCAGTACACATGTTATTAACCCCTAGGTACATTTTGCGCTGGAATTGTCCTTTAATATACATTTCAGTTATTACATGTTTAAATTGAATTTTAAATATCATCCAACAGAAAAAAATACATGCAAAATGATAATTCAGAGCTTAAATGTTTAAAAAATTCAGTGCTTCATATAGGGGAGATTTATACACTTTTAGGGGGGATTAATACAGTTTGGGGGTTCCTGATCTTAAACTTTTGTTTTCCTTTCCTCGGTTAGATTTGATGTAGAAGCACCTAGCATAATTTGACTTCAGCAGTGACAAATCCTGAGAGAGAGAGAGAGAGAGAGGCACATGCAAAGTGGTCCTGCGCGTGTGTCTCTGCATGGGGCTACGTTCAATTGAAGTCAGAAGTTGGTCCGTCCAGTGAATAGTCCTGCATTCACACCGCTACATTATTAGATTAACGTTATCAGACAGCGCTGTAAAATGTGTGCAGGAATGTCTTGCATTATGATGGCTAGAGTTGCGGGACTTGAATAAACGATGCGCAATACCCGCAATCCTGCGATGAAAATAATATGGGGATTTTGAATTATCGGAAGTGTTAAACTCTCGCGGGGACAAATAAATCGGAAATGCAGACGTTTTGCGCCACACAGTTTTGTCTTCTGCCTTCGAGTGGATACTGTTATCTTCGGTACGTGAAGACGGCACACTTTGATCTTTGCTAACCCAGAGCTAACTTCCAATGCAACTTGCCATAGGTAGTTAGCTTCAATTAACACCCCGATCTCCTTATATGGGCAAAGGTGGCAGCTTTGGATCCTTTTTGTAAGCGAACTTCAGAGGTCTATACGACTGTGAATTACAAGGTCATCATTCATTAATTGTTAACACTCACTTTCCAGAAGATGCTCCTCCTCTTCTTTCACTTCAATCTCCACTGGTGCCTGGAGTGTTTCACTGGAGCCTAGGGGGGACACCCAATACCTTACACTTAATTGCGCTGAAAAGCAAATGGGTCATTCCACGTCAATTCAACCACGGCCCACCTCAAAAAATTACCAGGTGTACCTATGTTACCCAGGAGACACACCTCAAAAAATTACCAGGTGTACCTATGTTATGTTACCCAGGAGACACACTGTAAAATTACTTTTATGTAAGATCAATACTTTTCAAGATACAGCCAGTTTTACAGGGGGAGGGGGGTGTCGATTTTGTTCGGCCTCTTTTTTTGTCAAAGTCCACAAGCCCATAGCACAATAACTAAACCATGTAGGAGGCTCAAATTTTGCATGCTGGTACATAAATAGGAATAGTATGTAGCAAAATCGTCATGTTTGGCCTAGATCAGTGGTTCTTAACTGGTCTGGCTTTGGGACCCACAATTTCCCATGTTCATGAAGTCACGACCCATATATATTTTATAGCGTTCAAGACAACAGATTTGGTGAGCTACATGCTAAGAAAGGCGAAGTGCCTGTAGGCCTATTTGTTTGGAACTTGTTTGGCATTACATTTGTGAAGTCTCCAACTCCTGATGTCACCTTAAAGTACTTGACAGGTCTTTCTTTGACAGGTGTACTTTATTATGAGGCATTTTCACTCATGTTCCAGCAATTGTGAACATCGCACACTGTGGATTCTGCACCATTTCGTCTCAATTTAAGTCTATTTGAAATGGGCGATTTCTTCTTTTTTTTAACCACAAGCTCCGCGACCCACCCAGAATGGTTCCGCGACCCACTTTTGGGTCCCGACCCACCAGTTAAGAACCACTGGCCTAGATGATCCTGCATGGTCATTGGAGATTTTATTGGAGTTTTTGGCTGGGCTCTGTTTAGGCCTTCAGAAGACATATTTGTACTCAATATAGGCTCTTGGTTTATTTTCCTTACTGAGAGTAGTAGAAACACTCTCACAAAAAGCAATGAACAGAAAATAAATTCCTTCAGAGTCTGAACAGCAGACCTCACAAGTCTGAAAAATCATTTTGGTTCTCATTTTCCCAAACACCTTGTGGGAATATACAAAGATGTTTTATTTTTTTTTCTTTATTCTCCATGATCCCTTCTTTTTAAAAAACACCAATTTGACTTGTCTTATGCAAATCTGTCTTTTTTACTTTCCACCCTGAACATGGGCAAAATGCACCATTGAGATCAATATGTTTTGTATAGAGTTACCACAGGCTACAACCACAGGTGGCACTGTGGTAACTCTATATATCTCTATCTGCACCAAACTGCTCTCCGGGCGCCGAATTACGGGCTGCCCAATGCTCCGGGTGTGTATGTGTGCTCCTAGTGAGCTCATTGCTCTGAGTGTGTGAACAAATGAATAAAAGTATTGCTTAATACATAGGATTCGTGTCTGAAAGGGGCATCTTAAAGGACTTACATTCCAGCTGATCATCGTTCTCTTGCTCATCCAATTCTGCCTTTAACTCAACCTCTTGCTCCTCCTCCTCTTTCTTCACTTCAGTGTGTCGTTCATAGTATGTCACGTTATACTCTGAATTGTCTGTTTCAGATTTAACGTTACAGTGAAACTCTCCAAATGGCTTTTCTTCTTCATCTTGACATGATATCATACGGCCATATTCTTCCTCTTTGATATTTTCTTCTTTCACCACCAGGTCAACCTCCAGTGTTTCGGCATCGTTAACGTTACAACCAGAGCTCAACTGTAGTCCAAAATCCATGTTCCCAACGGAGATTGGCAAAAGGAAACCACATCCAAAGTTCTCTAGCCCAAAGAACAACACAAAGAAAAACACATCGAATGATTCTCAAAATAGTTTTCCTTCCTTTCGGAAAAGGACTGGCTAGAAATCAACATGTAATTAGCCTACATTAACTAGCCTATACACACTACCCGGCTCATATGAAACGGGCTATTAGGCTATCGCTGGTCTAGGCTGTAGACACGCAAGCCTAGCCTACCTCAAGCTCATACAGCGTGGCGTTTGTCTAATAAACACGCCAAACGGACCAACATCTGAAAAAATTCGATGTTTTCTTCTGCTTATTTTTCCTCTTCTTCTCCTCCTTTGGCGGTTGCCAAACTACTTATGGTGCATTACCGCCACCTTCTGAATGGGGTCAGAATAACTACATGTATTTACATTCTACTTAACCCGTTGTCCTCAACATGACATTCAGCATTATCAGTGAAGATCTTATAAAGATGAATGCTCATACCATATAGACTGTTATAGAACTATAGTCTATGGCTATACAGTCCAGAGAGACAGAACACAGTAAGACAGTACAGACAGCTACAGACAGTACAACACAGCCCTCTCAAGAGCCCTCATACAGACAGACTAACAACTAGTTGCCAGACCTGTTTGCATGAGAAGCCAATGTTGTGTACATTTGGTGTGGGTTTTTGAACATTCTAACATAAGATTCCTTTCCGTAACAATTCAAGGTTCTAAAATTCTGTTGAATTCAATGAACCCAGACCCTTTCAACAAGAAAAACAAAAACAATGTTTTCTGGTGTGATATTGACCTAAAGTGTGTTGAAATATGATACCGAGTGTGAACATATGTCTCATAGCTCATCTTAGCTTGTCCCCTGCACTCAGAAATCTGGCGCTAGTTAACCGATGCTATCATCAGTTTTTCGATGGGGGTGCCTCGGGCATCAGCCTAGCCATGCAAATAAGTCACTGTTTTACACCATTAACGAGGCTCCAAGTAGCTCCATACTTCATTGGTAGACTTCCGAGGGCCTTGACATTTAAAACGAGACATTGAGAACTTTGAAAAAGCACAGGTAGTTTATTTACAAGATGATTTATACAGACAGTACCTTAAGGAATTTTACCATCTTGAATTTAATCACAATTAAGTTGAGCGACGCGTACGAATGAACAGGTATGATAAAGGATCAGATTCCAAAAATAATTCCGTGGAAATGCATGGATTCCAGTTGCTGCTACTTCAATTCTGAGATCTGTTTCTGCTGTCGTTGCATTCCCTCTGTCATATCGGAGTTGTGTTCCTACTTTTTGTATTAGTGCGCATATTAGTGCGCATCTCAACCAGAGGGGGACCCCGAGAGCCAATCTCTTTCTTAAGAGAGCCTGTAAAGTTAATGCCGAGCCCTGATGTGCTGGTTAAGTTTCAAGGGGTATCTGAATGCTTCTCCACATTGGGCACATTTATGAGGCTTCTCTCCAGTGTGTATTAACATATGGGATCTGAGATGTGCAACTTGTTGAAATCCTTTTCCACACTGGGGACATTTATGAGGCTTCTCTCCAGTGTGTACTAACATGTGTTTTTTAAGATCTGAGGACGATCTGGATGCTTTTCCACACTGGGCACATTTATAGGGCTTCTCTCCAGTGTGTGCCAACATATGGCATTTAAGATTTTGAATTTGCGAAAAAGTTTTTCCACACTGGACACATTTATGAGGCTTTTCTCCAGTGTGGACTATCATATGGGTTTTAAGAACTGAAATTCGTTCAAAACTTTTACCACAATATTCACATGTATGAAGCTTATTTCTGTCTGAGGATGTTCTAGGTGTCTCTCTGCAATGGGCACATTTATGAAGCCCCTTTCCAGTATGAGTAAGCATATGGCATTGAAGATATGCTGCCATTGCAAATGCTTTTCCACAATGGACACATTTATGAGTCTTGTTGCCAATGCTCTGGTCTTGCTTAATGCTACAAGTGTGTATTTGCTGGTGTTTCTCGAGTTCAGTGATTGCTGTGAAACTCTTCTTGCAGACTGTGCAGTGGTGCAGCCCTTCTTGCAGCTGCAGGTTGAGTTCATCATTCTGTCCATGGATCTTCTGTTGCAGGCAGTCTGGGTGTTCTGATACACCTGAAAGAGTTGCGATATTGTCTTAGAATGAGAGGCAGATTCAAGATTCACAATACATGTATTACATGGTAGGGTATATCAGCATTAAATCACACGTATAAAACTGTACATTTTTCATTTAAAAAAGAAAGGAAAGATAGGTCATGTCTTTTAGTTGTACTCATGGGTAACACCCATGTTAAGGTGACCATTACAATCCTATTTTTTGCTCTTTCCAGTTTACTAACAGGAGTGTCACCAACATAGTCACAGTCAAGCTGCCCGTGGCAGACTGTATAACTAAGTTCAGCAAGCTTAACTTTACATGTCATAACATCAACTAAACATAAGTCACATCTGAATTCTATCACTTGTAATACAAATGTATTTAATACAACTAGGTGAAATAATTGGCTATGTTAGTTCCACAGTTAACTACCTAGCAAGTTTTACATGGGAGATTATAGCTACGAGCTAAATTTGTCCTCAACTTTGGGGTATTGGAAACAAATTAGCTTGATAATGTACATAGTTTTGACATCAGTCAGTTACATATATATTTATTCATAACTGTTGTGCTAGTGAAAGTATTGAATGTCCTGTGAATTAATAACCAGATGTAACGTGTGACTAGTGTTGCGTAAGTTTTAGCTACGAGCTAAATTTGTACTCAACTTTGGGGTATTGGAAACAAATTAGTTTGATAATGTACATAGTTTTGACATCAGTCAGTTACATATATATTTATTCATAACTGTTGTGCTAGTGAAAGTATTGAATGTCCTGTGAATTAATAACCAGATGTAACGTGTGACTAGTGTTGCGTAAGTGTTAGCTACGAGCTAAATTTGTCCTCAACTTTGGGGTATTGGAAACAAATTAGTTTGATAATGTACATAGTTTTGACATCAGTCAGTTACATATATATTTATTCATAACTGTTGTGCTAGTGAAAGTATTGAATGTCCTGTGAATTAATAACTAGAGGTAACGTGTGACTAGTGTTGCCGCGATTAGTCTACTTAGTTGACATAACTGACCATGAAAATTAGTCGACGGCAATTTTTTCGACAGTGGTTTTACTTATTGACCGCCTATTTATTTTTGTTTTCCCCTAAATTGGCTCACTGTAATGTTATTAACTCTATGTTATTAACTCTTGAGAAGTACAATGACTGTCTTTGCATGTTAAACAGGCAGTAATGTTTTAAACCTCGCCATGCATGCAAGTGTAAACGTGAGCTGCATATAGCTGCATGCCTGCCTGCTTTCAGAACGATTCATTATTAAGCAGAGCTAAGCGGGTGAGTAGTAGGCTAGTCCAGACTCTGAATAATATGGTATTGTGGAAATTACAATAAATGAAGTGAAGAGAGTCTCTCACGTTGACAACTAAACAGCGTGTCATTTATTCATTCATACAAAAAAATGTTAAAATGAACATGACGCCGCCCGTGTCTACTTTAGTGTTGACTCGTTTTTAAATTGTTTTAAATTGGTAAGTTACCATTAACTCAATGTTGTTTTCTGGTGCCGCCGGAAACGGTTTGTTTATGCAGCTGAAAGGGTTCATACTGGAAAAGCTTTTGCAACATCCACAGCACAGCAAGTCTTAGCAACACGTAATGTTGCTCTGGTTCCGGCAATACGACTGAATTATACGAATTACAAGGTCATCATTCATTAATTGTTAACACTCACTTTCCAGAAGATGCTCCTCCTCTTCTTTCTTCACTTCAATCTCCACTGGTGCCTGGAGTGTTTCACTGGAGCCTAGGGGGGACACCCAATACCTTACACTTAATTGCGCTGAAAAGCAAATCCTGTTTAGTTTTTAAATGCTCACCTCCCTCTCTTCTCTCCTCATCTTTCTCATCCCTCCTCCCTCTCTTCTCTCTATCTCCTTCTCTTCTCCTTATCTTCCCTCCTCGTCCTCCCTCTCCTCTATTACCTCCCTCTCTTCTCTCCTCCTCTTTCTCATCCCTCCTCTACCTCCCTCTCTTCTCTCCTCTATCTCCTTCTCTTCTCCTTATCTTCCCTCCTCCATCTCTTCCTCCCCCTCTCTCCCCTCCTCCCTCCTCTACCTCCCCCTCCCTCTCTTCCATCCTCTAGCTCCCTCTCTTCCCCCTCTTCTCCACCTCCCCCTCTTCCCTCATCTACCACTTTCTCCTCCTACCACACTTTAACTATTACAGAGGTAGGCAACCTGCAGCTTAAGGGTTTAGCACACCTCTAGTGGCTCCCTGGCTTTTGAACAGTGCTCTCCCACATCCACATCCACGGATGAGGTGGCCTTGAACAAGGTACCTAACCCCTGCACGTAACTGCTCTCCGGGCGCCAGATTATGGGCTGCCCACTGCTCCGGGTGAACACACAGACACAAAAAATATATATATAATAGATGCCGTTACACGAATACTCCACAGGAAGAATGTGTACTGTATGTGTGCTCCTAGTGAGCTCACTGCTCTGGGTGTGTGAACAAATGAATAAATGTATTGCTTAATACATAGGATTCGTGTCTGAAAGGGGCATCTTAAAGGACTTACATTCCAGCTGATCATCGTGCTCTTGCTCATCCAATTCTGCCTTTAACTCAACCTCTTGCTCCTCCTCCTCTTTCTTCACTTCAGTGTGTAGTGTTTCATAGTAGGTCACGTTATACTCTGAATTGTCTGTTTCAGATTTAACGTTACAGTGAAACTCTCCAAAGGGATTTTCTTCTTCATCTTGACATGATATCATACGGCCATATTCTTCCTCTTTGATATTTTCTTCTTTCACCAGCAGGTCAACCTGGAGTGTTTCGGCATCGTTAACGTTACAACCAGAGCTCAACTGTAGTCCAAGATCCATGTTCCCAACGGAGGTCGGCAAAAGGAAATCACATCCAAAGTTCTCTAGCCCACAGAAAAACACATCGAATGATTCTCAAAATAGGTTTCCTTCCTTTCGGAAAACGACTGGCTAGAAATCAACATTTAATTAGCCTACATTAAGACGCCTCCTTGTCACTTAGGCTCATATGAAACCGGCTATTATTAGGCTATCGCTGGTCTAGGCTCTAGACACGTAAGCGAAGTGTCCTACCTTGTGTGTCGTTTGTCTAATAAACACGCCAAACACGTGTCAACGGCAAAATTTAGCCTAACTTGGACCAACATTTGTGAAATTTCGAACTCGTTGTTTCCTTCTGCTTATTTTCCTCTTCTTCTCCTTTGGCGGTTGGCAAACTACTTATGGTGCATTACCGCCACCTTCTGAATGGGGTCAGAATAACTACATTTATTGAAATTCTACTTAACCCGTTTACAACATGACATTCAGCATTCTCACGGCTGGAGATCGTATAAAGATGAGAAATGCCCAGGGCTTAGGCTCATACCATAGACTGTTATAGAACTATAGTCTATGGCTATACAGTCCAGACAGACAACACAGTAAGATAGTAAGCTACAGACAGTACAACACCAGTCAACTAGAGCAGACTAACAAATAGTTGCCAGAGCTGTTTGCATGAGAAGCCAATGTTGTGTAGGCCTACATTTGGTGTGGGTTTTTGAACATTCTAAAATGAGATTCCGTTCTGTAACAAGAAAGGGTGATACTGCAATTGTGGGGTGTATCAGGCACAAACAAGAGGAGAACAGGAGCCTGGTGAGGACTTTGTGCAGTGGTGCAAACTCAACCACCATTACGAGTGGGTGCAAACTCAACCACCAATACAAGTATCTGGGCTTACAACTGGACAATAAACTGGACTGGTCAGCCAATACTGAAGCACTCTACAAAGGGCAGAGCATGCTGTACTTCCTGAGGAGGCTGCGGTCCTTTAATGTCTGCAGTAAGCTCCTCAGGATGTTTTACCAGTCTGTTGTTGCAGCGTCCTCTTCTATGCTGGTATGCTGGGGAGGAAGCACAAAGAAGAAGGATGCTGGATGACTAGACAGTAAGGAAAGCTGGCTCTGTCGTGGGAGCCGAACTGGAGTTCATCACTTCAATATCAGATAAAAGGACCCTGAACAAACTGATCAACATAGACAATGACTGTCATCCACTCCACAGCGCTATTACAAAGCAGAAGAGCTTGATCACCTGGAGACTTCACTCACTGTCATGCACAACTGTCAGACTGAGGAAGTCATTTGTCCCCATGGCCATTGAACTGTTCAATGCTTCACTGAAGGGAAGAGGAGAGATACTTCAGACAGTCTGTCTGCGTCTCCACCTTCTCCATGTCTGTGTACTGACTGTCCACTTGCCTATTGTTTTTACTGCTACACTGTTTACATACTATATTAGCACATATGCATAATCCCTTCCTCCCTCCCACAGCCTGGATTGTGGCCGTATAGGCCTAATACTTTTTTATTTAATACCAATGGCTGTAACCCTGTTACTTCAACCTATTCTTGCACTGATATAGATTTTTATATTACTTTGTCTACATTATTCTCTTATATGACCATATTTATGTTGGTCTCAGACTTTATTCTTGCACTGTTGCTTATAGTTTTAATATAGTATAAGCTATTTCTTATTGAACAGCATAGCTAAAATTATCTAGTTCAGTAACATCAGTTGCTTGATTAAGGTTAAGAACATTTTAAACACTTTTCATGTTTGCTGGAGGGAGTGGCACACAACATTTTCACAAAGTCGGTCTACAATACCATGAGACAAGATCCTGAAGACAATAACGATAGGAAAAAAAACATATTTGCCAATGTTTTAACATTAACAGGAAGTTGATAGCCCAGTACAAGTTAATTCAAAATGGAGTTCATGCATAGAGCCGTATGTACATTAATCAACAGGGCATATTTATTACCATTTGTATTGTTATAAACATTGGACAATAACCTCCACCATCATTAAACATGTTCTGAATGCTTTTTCAAAAATTCAATAACGTGTAGAGCAGTCCACCTTCTTGATCACAGAATTCATTGTTTACCCACTTCTAATTTTACCACTACATCTCTGGGTTAAAGGTGTCAGGGTTTTTGAACATTCTAACGATTCCGTTCCTCCAGATATTCTGGGCCAAGATGTAGCAGCCTGCAAAGCTGTGTTCAATTCCTGGCTTCCACCATTGTGCCCTTGAGCAAGGCACTTAAGTTGCTCCGGTGACAATAATCCCTTGTGATATAATTGACATAGGCCTACATAAGACACCTTGGATGAAAAGTGTCTGCTAAATGTTTCGCTACTGTTACTGGAATAAAGACAGAATATATCAACCAGAAAGAAACATCCATTTTGTCTTCCATGTCTGCATAGGTTACTGCAAAAAGATTGTTTTTAGTCTAAATAAGCAATTAAACAATTGTTTTTAGTCTAAATAAGCTTAATTTAATAAGGGCTTGGCTTATAAAAACAATACGAATAATAAAAAAATGTCTTAAAAACAAGCACATTCGGCTGCCAGTGTGTTGAGCAAATTTGTCTGGGTAAGCTGCCTTAAAATAAGTCGTCATAACCCCCCGCTCTTTTTTTTTCTCTTATAAAATATAAGTCCCCTCATGGGACACACACCCAGACTCCACAAGGCTGACTTCCAGCAGGCTATCAAATAGGTTACTATTTCAACAATTTAAGAATTAGCCTACATAATGTGAAGGTTGTTAATTAGGACATGACAATTGAATTGCACTAAAAGCAAGTTGATAAAATTACCACGTATTTCCACTGCCAAGTGTGCCGAGATTTCTCCCGTCCAGATGGTGGCAGTATCATAATGATACCGTTTCTTGTTCGGTTTGAAGATAAAAAAAGAACATTTGTTTGCAGAGCACCTGGAGGGAAACTTTTCAAAGGGGGCGTGAAAAGCATGCTAACGTTAAATGCTCCACTAAAACACAACCACTAAGACGACAGGCCTGTGCGCATTACACGATTTGAGGTAGGCCTACTGAGTCTTCTTTACGCGAACCGTTGTACATTTTGGATAATCTTTGATGATGTAGGATAGCCTATCGTAGGCTACACAGGCAGACGTCACTGCAACAGTGTTAACGTAACGTTAACGCTACAGCGAGATAATTATGAATTAAACTGTGATGTTGTAATATTGCTTTGCGTCATTTTATGATCCAGTCGAAAGATAGTTTTCAGTTGCATCTGCTATGCAGTGTGTCATGGCTTTCAGTGTATTTTTGTTTGTATGTTTTGGTGCATGTTCTGAGATATGGACCGCCCCCGCGATGTTGTTTTTCCAACTGCGAGCGTTCATGTGCTGCTTTGTCGTCGGAATGTCTGAAAAACATGGACGACACAACACAATTTAAACATACGCATATTCATCTTTAACAAATGACTTAAAAGTGTGGTGTAAAACACTTGTGAAATAAGAATTTTGCAGCTTTCAAGTGGCAAAAAGCCGTAATTTTCACATTAAAATCAATCAATAAATTATTACACTGTTTATTACACTGTTCAATTCTTGCAAAGTAGGCCTAGTACAATTATTGCACGGTTCTATCTTTGCACTCATATTGTCATATTTCATAATTGTATTACAATGTTATGTTAACTCATATCTGCGGAGGTCTCCAAGTAAGGTCTCTGTGCAGCAGTGGCATGGCTGCACTACACAACCACGCCACTATGAGTTCAAACTATCAATTTGAGAGCGACTGTTGATCCGAAGAAGATTTTCATTCATTCATTTTAAAATAAAGATCCAGAATTTTAATTAACTTGAAGACGACTGGTTAACGTGGTTCTCAATAGGGAATAGTGCAAACTCAAAGGACTAGATTTAAAAAAAAAAAAATCCCCATCTCCCAAAAAATGTGTTCATTAGAAAACAAATACAGGAAATGCATAAATAAGTTATTAGAACTGCTACTATGGTTGAGCAACAGGGAAAATGTCTCGAACGAGTGTTTCTATCTGTAGGCTAGTTAATTTAGTGATAAATGACCTTGCCTATTTCTATTGACATCAAAGTCCTTTTAGGCAAGTCCCTCCACTCGGTGGCCATATTGCAAAGCATTTTGGGCACTTATCGGGCATCTATTCCGGTAGAAATGCGTGTGCGCTCCAGCAGGGGTAGATCACAACACATGATTGGCACAATGTATTCACAACACACCACATGATTGGCATGATGTATTCACATGTAAGTAAGTAAGCATGCTAAACTCAACATCCAAACAGTATTCTAACGTTAGCTTTGAGATAGCCTACTGCTTGATTGCATAACTCTACTTAGTTTAGTCTCCTCAATGTAGGCCTACTATGTTGTGATCAAGCATTTCCTTAGCAGACCTTAGCAGAGTTAACTTTAATGCAGCAGTTTTGAACAAATTTGCGCAGCATTGTCACGATGCGGATTTAATAGCAATTTAGCCCGCCGTCTTCTATGCAATGCTTCTATGTGGCAACAACAATCCTTCAACAATCGTTAATGATTTGTTAAATGCACATGCAGAGGAGGGGCGGTGGGCTCGTTAAGAGAGAGAGCGGGGTGGGGCAGGGCAAGGAAAGGCTGCGTGCGTAACAAGCGCAGCTCAATGAAAGGACTTGATCTTATCTTTAATTTAATTTAAATAGTAGGCTGCAACATAGAATATTAATGTGTGGCGGTCGGTTTTGGTTTTGTGGCGCCCCGCCACAGATTAGTCAACGTATGGGAAACACTGCACATGAGAAGTGATGTTTTTCACTGGGAAAAAATGTTTATGCAAAGTAGCAGAAGGTGCACACACATCCAACTTAGTACAGGTGCAGGGTAAAGTAGAGCCGTGAAATAAAGAAAATAAACAAATGTTTATGTTCATGTAATTACCACTGCAAACATGTAATTACCGCTGTCAATGGCAACGGGTTTTGTACTTCAGATTTACGCCTTTTATATCACTCCACAAGTAGTCCGGTCACTTCATTTCACATCAGTGAAAGCGGATGGTTGATCAGCTGTGTTCTAAAGAATGTTCAGTTTGTATTGCCACAACGAAACAGTAACGAATTAATATAAAGAGTATCATACTATTTGGTTTGCGCAGACTGAGGGCAGGTCTTTTTTTTCCCCCAAGGTAAGACCCGCACTGCGACTGAGCACTAACTACAACGAATCGGACGATGGAGGTAGAAGAACTCGGAGGCCGTCGTGACATTCAGGGAAATATGATTACCAACCATAATTACCACGAGCAACAAACCCTTGCAGATAGGCCTACGCACAGAGACGTTAAAACTGAAACAGACTTCACAGAGACATCAATAGTGGCAAGCACAGCAATGGCTGATATGATGAAGGAAGAAGAGGAAGAGGTAGTCTGCACCGCGGTGGAGATTGAAGTGACTCTGGAGGAGGAGCCAGATCAAAATGAGTGTACTGAGGGAGGTAAGTAACTTCAGACTGATGTGGTATTACCTAATTTTTTGTTCATTCAAGGACAGACTTGGACTATATGCCTTGTAGGTGTGGTAAACCCTTCAGCAGGGGAGTTTTAAACATTCTAGCAACACATTCTGTTCTGAAACAATGTAAGGTTCTAAAATTCCATTTAGAACATTCATTTTCTGGGGTGCATTCCAAGTAGGTGCCTTTAAGTGGCAGATCTGAGTAAGTTAACTCAGAGAATATTTCCTTATCGACAAATCGAAAAGTCGTTGCATGTGGAACATCATTCCAACATTCTACTAAAGTTGTCAATATTTTACCACTATCGGTCTAAAATATTTTTCATTTGTTCAGTTATACTTCATATATCATTTTTTAATAACTTTTCTTAATATTCATGAGAAGTTGAATTTAAAGATATGGTGATCCAACGGCATACCACCAGCAGTCCGATATCTGCCAATCTGATTTTGTTATCTGACTAGTTAGGTGCAAGGTGAATGTTGCCATGTTGGAAATGTCTCTTAACAAACACTCCGCCCAGTAGCCTGACGAGCCAGACCCACATTAAAATGTAGGGTCTGGGCACTCACCGTTCACAGTGCTCAGTCCGAGGGGCGGGATAATCGGTTGTCTTTCAAATTCCCTCTGCACGCAATAGGACAACGCTGAGTCCCATGCGTTTTCCCACCAGCGGAGCTAGTTGGCTAGTTCAAACTTTTGCCAACTTAAAACAAACTTAACTCGTGTCACACTGTTGACCAACAGCAACATCCATCTTCTTTGTTTTCAAGTAGCAGGGAATTCAAGCCAAACTGTTGCAACTCTGCCATCAATCATTATGTTAAGCCCGCCTAACGACTCTATACATGATTTGATTGGCCTGATAGAAGTTTAATTTTTTCGAGCTCACAAGCCAACGTAGAGTTGCTAGACTAGCCCTGGAAGCAAATGTAATTTGCTGCCGCTAGGGTGCGTCTAGATTTCTAGGCTATCCGCCCAGTGCTTTCCCTGAATGAGAAAGTTCCATTAGTTCCAAGCTTATAAAATCGCTGTGTCTCATTTTACATTGGTATTTGTACATGTCGTGACTAGCTACACAAGTCGCAACATGTAGGCAGGAGCTATAGTTAGTCCACCTCAGCAAGCTATGCTAATCGTGCATTCCATTTGTACGAAGGGCTCTTCTTACGAGTAGTAAGATGACCCAAAACAAGAAGTTATGGAAAATTACGAGATCATACCCCCCCTAAAGTCATCTGATGAGAAACGGTCTCGTACAAATCAAACGACCCCTAGTTCACGGCGAGTTCTGACTACTTCAAAGTTACGTCATTTCACAAGTTACCGGCCACAAACAGGTCAAACATCGTCAACGCATACAAATGGAACACATTATAAGCTAGGTTAACAGTCAGTGCTTCAGACTGAGTTACTGCATGCAAATATAACTGTCTACTTCAAATATGACCCAGGTGTATCGGAACATTCAGATGGAACACTACAGAATAAACGCAGGCGGGACGGCGAAGCTCGGCGACCGTCTAAGGCAAGGCCACGCAACTGTGCAGGTTGCGAGAGTTCCGGACAGCAGAGGGGAGACCAAAAACACCATCGGAAACAACAAAACAACAACGAGAAGACTGTAGGAGTTCATCATGGAGAGGAGACTGGTGTGGAGGGGGGCTGCATTTGTGACCATTGTGGAGAAGTCTTCATCAGTACCACAACTCTTAACAGTCACGTCATCAGCACACACACCGCTGAGAAACCGGGTGACCACAGCAGCCAGCCCAGTTCAAATCCTGAGAAAAGTTCCGAGTTAAACTCCGAGCTAAGCAGGTATTATTTACATTTACGTTTATTTATTTAGTATAAGTGCCTTGCTCAAGGCGCACAACGGTGGAAGCTGGGAATTAAACCCACAACCTTTCAGGCTACTGCATGATTGCTCAGCTCACTACGCTACTGCATGCTAGTTCAGGTCATTAACCCCTACGCTACTGCATGCTAGCTCAGCTCCTCACCCATTACGCAACTACATGCTAGCTCAGCTCCTTACCCACTATGCTACTACATGCTAGCTCAGCTCCTTAATCACTACGCTACTGCATGCTAGTTCAGGTCATTAACCCCTACGCTACTGCATGCTAGCTCAGCTCCTCACCCATTACGCTACTACATGCTAGCTCAGCTCCTTACCCATTACGCTACTACATGCTAGCTCAGCTCCTTACCCACTACGCTACTACATGCTAGCCCAGCTCCTTACCCACTACACTACTACATGCTAGCTCAGCTCCTTACCCACCACACTACTGCATGCTAGCTCAGCTCCTTAATCACTACGCTACTGCATGCTAGCCCAGCTCCTTACCCACTACGCTACTGCATGCTAGCCCAGCTCCTAACCATTACGCTACTGCATGCTAGCCCAGCTCCTTACCCACTACGCTACTGCATGCTAACCCAGCTCAGGTCCTCAACCACTATGACACCACAATGATTATGATGATGTTCCTTTTTATTTTGCTTTATGTCTTGTGTGCTCATTTTGTATTTGTAAATGAGTAGATGCATTATTTCACAATCCTTTTTGTTTGTTAGGAAGAATTTATTTATTTTTTGCTCTTTTTGACACTACTTCTTCTCAATTTCTAGATTGTTTGAAATGTTGTCCGGTTCCAGAGATCTGGAGGAGACCAGTGAAGGCTTCAATGAAAGGTGTGATGGTGGTGGTGATTATGATGATGATTTAATTGCTAATTTCGCTTATCAAGAAAACTAGCGAAGGCCTGAAGGAAATGTGTGGTTGTGTTAGTGATGGTGGTGATGATTATGATGTTTTTATTGTTAGTCAAAGTCTGTTTTTTTGTCATCAGCAACACGGTCGAACTGCAAGCAGCTGCTGAGTGTTTACACAGGGAGAGCGGTGGACAAGACAGTGCAGATTCCTATGTGCAAAGAGACATCGGTGAAAAAGACAACACCGTTTCAGATGAGGACAGCATACTATCAGCTGAAGACGCCTTCGATCCTGATTTTGAGATGTTAGTAAGAAGTTTGAGAGTGTGTGTATGTGTGTGTGTGTTTGTGAAAAAGTGAGTCTGTGTGTGCCGTCTGTGAGAGTGTGTGTTCATGAAAAAGTAAGTGTGTGTGTTTGTGAGAAAGTGAGTCTATGTGTGTGTATGTGTGTGAGAAAGTGAGTCTGTGTGTGTATGAGAGAATTGTGAAACCCAGAGTGGTAGAGAAAACAGAGTGGCGACACTCCCAAAAGAGACTGTGGGAACATTTTTTTTTTTCCATGCCAGTTTCCGGATTATGGGAATTTTGAAATTTAAAACGCCAATCACTTGGTCAGTAGTCAATTGTTAAGTTAATTGATTACATCCTCCAGCATCCAGAAATACATCCTGTGATTCAGCCATTCAGCACACTTTTTTTAGAACTTCTGATCGTGTGGCGACGAAATCAGAGTCTCTCACATAATTTAAACGACCAGCAAAGAGCAAAGTCAGTTAGAAGAGGTCCTTGTGGGGGTCCAAGTCCCTCGTCCCGGGTCATTTCCTGGTCACCATCCCTTTCACTCACTCGTTTCCTGTTTCCTGTCTTTGTCTTCACTCACAATTAGGGACGTAGCAATGATTAGTCGATAAAGTGGACGATGTTGATTATGAAAAAATGTCAATGTGGAATTTTATTATTGACGGGTCTGCAAAGACATATTGAAATCTTTGGCTGCTCCATGCGAATGTTCAATAACGTATGAGATACAAACATTTATACACACACATACACACACACACACACACACACATGAATACATACATACTTATGAATGACAGCGCAACAGAGAGAGACAGGGTGAAATGATGGCTGAAACTTCATTCAAACGCATCGGAACATTTTAGTGAAATAAAGCAACAAAAACAGACATGTAGCTATTTCAATGACCGTTGGCTTTGTGCTAACTGGCTATATCATAGGTTTTATGTTAGCTTACCTGTCGGAAAAGATCTCAATGATGATGGCTAGTATGTGAACTCTACAAATGTTTATTCTGCATATTATTCTATGTGTGTATGTGTGTGTGTGTGTGTGCGTACATGTGTGTGTATTGGAGAGGGATGGGGAGAAGTGCACATGTGTGAGTGTGTGTGTTTGATGTAAGAGATGGAAAAAAAATGTGACCTGTCCATGTGGCTATCGCTAGGAAACCGATAGAGTCAGACGATTCACAAGATTCTGACTGGGAGCCAGAAGTCCGCACCCCCAAGAAGAGGGCGAGGTCTGCGACTTTCACCGTGGGCGACCCGCACGGAGGCGATTGGCAGGTGCAATTAATTGATTAATCCAGGGTTCCCACGGGTCATGGGAATTTTGTTGCAGCAATTAAAAACTTACTCGCCAAATATATACAAATTTCCACGCTAAATTGGTGTATATCTGGTTATTAGCTTTACTGCTTGTTTGAGTAGACCAACTTTGTTTATTCAATGTGCATTTATTCATCTCCCGCTCTAAAAAAGTAAAAATCTTGTTAAATAATTCAATCAATCAATAATGACCAAAATAATCATGGTATGATTTTTGCCAAAATCAAGCAGTCCTATGGGAGCCGTGGGCGGCCGAGCAAACGTGTGAAGCGTCAAGAAGGACCTGGGTCCACTCAAAAGAAGACCGCTCAGAAGGACGCTCTGAAATGTGTTGTGAAACACCGAAGAGGACGCCCCCCTGGGTCCACTCAAAAGAAGACCGCTCAGAAGGACGCTCTGAAATGTGTTGTGAAACACCGAAGAGGACATGCACCTGGGTCCACTCAAAAGAAGACCGCTCAGAAGTATTCCGTCAAACACCGAAGAGGACCCCCCCCTGGGTCGACTCAAAAGAAGACCGCTCAGAAGTATGCCAGGACACACCAGAAAGGACGCGCCACTAAAAAGAAGTCTGCTGGCCAGGACACTCAGGAGGACGTTCGGAATTGTGCCCAGTGTGGGGAAGTGTTCTCTGCTTCCGTAGATCTGGAGAATCACATGCTCACGCACGATGCAGAGGAACCTCAGGACGGCAACCCGCCTGGCAGAAGCCCTGATCGCTCATCAAGACAGGAAGAATCCATCGAAGGCCTCAAGGAAAGGTATGATGGGGCTTTTGTATCTTCCGGGTCACACTGTTGTAAGTGAAGTGTCACACGGAAAATTGAGAGGGGAGGAAAGGTTTTTTTTCATACCAATAGTACTCCGTGACCTCGAGAAACCCAAGATCTATAATCTATGCCGGAATTCTCCTTAAGACGTTTTAAGTTGTTGAATTCTCCTGTATAAAGGTCTTAAGACGTCTTAACTTGTTGAATTCTCCTGTAAAAAGGTCGTAAGACGTCTTAACTTGTTGAATTCTCCTGTAAAAAGGTCGTAAGACGTCTTAACTTGTTGAATTCTCCTGTAAAAAGGTCGTAAGACGTCTTAACTTGTTGAAACCTGTAGAGACGGCGATGAGATTGACTACACGGACGAAGAGAGCATCGCGTCGTGCGCTGAGTCCCTGGACGAAGAAGAGCTCTTGGTGGAAGGCAGAGACCCGGATTCTGAATCGTAAGTACATCAATTACAACGCCCGCCATATGTATTGGTACCCTGGTTAAAGTGAAGAGATGTAAAAAAATAATTTCTATATGTGACGTTGGAAGACACTTGTCATTTTCCGTGTAGTACCCGTGTACCCGTGGCTACACTGGACATTCAACTGTGTTCTGTTCCCATGGCTACACTGGTCATTCAACTGTGTTCTGTTCCCATGGCTACACTGGACATTCAACTGTGTTCTGTCCCCAGAGCTGCACTGGTCATTCAACTGTGTTCTGTTCCCAGAGCTACACTGGACATTCAACTGTGTTCTGTTCCCAGAGCATGCTTTCTCTGTCTATGATCTGCAGGATTAGGGCCTCCTCGACGAGGAGATTGCTTGTCCGCGGATAATTTGTGGCACAATCGAATGGTATCATGGAACCGCAGACCGAAAGAAAAAGAAACTAAAAATTTTCCAGAATATGCAATATTTCTTGATTTAGTGTTATCAAATAAAGAGGCATAGAATTAGGGGGTAGTGGTGTGAGCGCTAATTCAGTGTGTGTGCGCATCTGCGCAAGTGAAACTGTTGAACCACTGGAGATAACGTGGGTAGCAGCAACAAACAACGTAGCCTATTTAAAACAAGGAATGAAGCAGATTCTTGCTGTCCATGTAAACAGACTGGCTAGATCTTTAAATTGACACTAGTTAAACATGTTTAAGTTAGGCTAATGAACATGTTGCATTCTATACGGCCTGATTATGTAATTATTTAAGCTACATAGCCTGTCTACAGTTTTCCTCAACTTGACTAATTATGAAGCGATAATAGGATATTTGACCGGCATATCATCAAAATGTCCGGAAAACAAAACCACAATTCTTTCAAGTGGAAACTCTGGTGCATGTGTGTGCATGTTTTTGTATATGTGGAGGTGTGTTTGTGTGTGTGTGTGTGCGTGCATGTGTAGGTGTGTGTGCGTGTGTGTGCATGTATGTGCATGTGCAGATAAAGACACTGACACGTTCCTCCTCGTTTTCAGGGAGTCGGAAGAATCTGATTGGGAGCCAGTGGCAGAGCCGCCCAGGAAGCAAGTCGTTTCCCATGACGACCCTGACCGCAGTCTCACTCAAGCAGACGAGGAGGAGGAGGAGGAGGAGCAGGAGGAGGGGGGGTCAGGAGGACAAGCTCCCTCTAGACGACCTGCAACCCACAGAAAGAAAGTGAAGTCCTCCGTTGACCACCCCACCCCTGACCCCGGAGTCACTCAGGAAGAGGAGTCGCCGAGAGTTTTAACTCCCTCTAGACGACCTGCGGCACGCGGACGAGGAGGAAGGGGAAGGGGAGCAAGTGCAGGAAGTGGACGTGGACGAGGAGGAAGGGGAAGGGGAGCAAGTGCAGGAAGTGGACGAGGACGAGGAGGAAGGGGAAGGGGAGCAAGTGCAGGAAGTGGACGAGGACGAGGTCGCAGGGCAGAGCCCACGGCCAGACCGGCCTTCGCCAGCGACGCGTGGAAAGGGTTGGACCAGGAGGATGTGGTGCCCCGCCAGCCGACCTTTAACCCCACCCGCACCCCGGGCCCCCAGCTCTCAGCCGGGCGGGTCTACACGGCGGTGGAGCTGTTCCAGCTGTTCATCACGGACGCCATGCTGCTGACCGTCGTCAAGAACACCAACCAGTACGGCCGCCGGCAGCAGGAGAGCGGAGCCAAGCAGGCCGAGTGGCAGGACATTACGCTGCGGGACATGTACTCATACTTGAGCATGCTGGTCTACATGGGGCTGGTCAAGGTGAGAAAAAGGATTCATATATTTGTATTTATATAGATAATATAAATAAACTTATGTACACATGCTGATCTACATGGGGCTGGTCAAGGTGAGAAAAAAAGATTCATATATTTATATTTATATAGATAATATAAATATACTTATATACGCAGCTAAGTGACAATAACACACAACTAGTTAACACACATCTAGTATATTCTAGTTAACTCAATCTTCAACACACTTGAAGTATACTGATCATTAGCTGCAAGTATAGTGAAATATGTTAAGATTTAGTATATTTAAGCATATTTCTTTTCACCTGGGTGGTCCAGGTGTTCGTACTTGAGTTTGCTAATCTACATGAGTGTAGGGGTGTCACATTTACGGATTTAAAGGAGAACTCCGGTCGATTTCAACACTTAGCTCTGTTGTTTGTTATCACGGAGTGCTGTCAGTAGCGAAAAAACTAAACAAAATTAGTGTTGCCTACACAAAGTTATGCTCCTGCTAGAGTTTGCACCCAGGCTGCTGAAACGGGGCAGGCTTTAAATGTGCTTTTAGCCTCTTAACATGTTCGAGATGTCATTACAAGGGCCTAGCCATGTGAACTGATTCCTTCCGAATGAACAATAAATATGACTGCAGTAAATGTGAGAGAGATGCATAAAGGTTGTGCTAATTCAGCCAGTGCATATACCTCGGTTTATTTCCAGTGTTCCGGTGACGTCCACACAAGTCGACTCATACAATCGTATAATATTCCAAAACGAGGCTGGGGCACCTGAACCGTACACCGGCGACCCGGGTTCGATTCCCGCCCCGTGGTCCTTTCCGGATCCCACCCCGACTCTCTCCCACTCACTTCCTGTCACTCGCTGTCACTCTTCCTGTCGCATTAAAGGCATAAAAAAGCCCCCAAAAAAATCATAGGTCTAATCGACGATGCTGCCACACCACCAACGTTTGTTTTTTCCGTGACGTCCAGTATGCATGCCAAGAGGAAAAAAACACATGTGTGTTGAAGTGCGGTGCGTTAACATATCTCCGCAAACTTTACAGCCAAAATAAAACATCAACTGAACTCGAACTCCTGGTGGGAGGACACTTGTTTCAAGTTTAAAGTCATTGGAGTTCCTTTGAACCAATCTCTAACAACTGGCGTTTCGTCATACAGAGAAGTTTCTCTACATCACGCCCCTAGCAAGCAAGCTAGCATCATATAATTTATTCCAATGGTAAAGACGGCAAGCAGTCCATTCAAACACAACGGTTATGAGTAAATACGTATATGTAACTGTCGTATATGACTCATGCCAAAATGACATACATTACCAACCTAATTTACTTCCAATACCCCAGTGTAAAGGATAAATTGAGCTTGTAGCTAACAGTTAAAGTTACCATAAACTCCAATTTAAAACCGTTTGCTTACTAACTAACTTAGCTAATCGGGGAAGTATAAGCTCTTTTTGCTCCCTGTGTGGATTCATCCCCCCAAAATGGGTGGGGAAATTCAAAGTTCATCCCTCTGTTCGCTGGTTGGTTGGTGGCTCTTAGAAAGGACATGGATGCCGGGATTTGGAGAATCATGACACCCCTACTTGAGTGTATTAGGAATATAATTTAAGGATGTTAAACTAATTATCAGCATACTTCTCTTTTGTGTGTTTGGTTTAAAGTATGTTTAACACGTACCTTCCAAAAGTATACTTCAAAATAGATGTCATTAAATACAACTTCAGTATACTAGAAATAAATATACTAATTCTGCAATTTGTGAAGTGTCATACTGTGTACTATTATGTACTGTGTACTAAAAAGTGTATTTTAATTTGTAAAACGTGTAATTTAAGTTGTAAATAACTGTAATTTAAGTTGTAAATAACTAATTTCAAAGTAGATAACTGTAATTTCAAAAAAAGTGTATGAAGCATATTTTTTTTCACCTGGGTGGTCAAGGGCAAGAACTTAACCGACTACTGGCGCAGGTCTGAGCTCTACCGGATAGCCTTCCCGCTGACGGTCATGTCGGGCCGCAAGTTTCAAGCCATATCGACCGCTATCCACATGAGCGACCCGGCGGCCGACGCGGCCAACGACATCCGCAGGGGCACGCCCGGGTATGAGCTTTGTTTTAGAAATTTTGGGAATCTGTTCCAAACGTTCCGATCCATCGGAATCGTACACATCCACACGTTAACGATTCCACTAACGATTCCAATACAAAGCTTTGTTTTAGAAATGTTTACTTTTTTAGACATTTTAAAGCATTCAACTTCTGTATAGATATTGTACACTTGATATTCATTCTCTAAAACCACTTTAAATTAGACATTCAAAGCCAACAACTCTCAAAGCCATCCTATAAGTGTTCAGCAAATGGTACAGGAATCGATATGGGAATCGATAAGGAATCGCATCGATAAGCAGACTCGACAATGACATCGATATCAATAATTTCTTAACGATGCTCATCCCTAGGTATGACCGCCTGGGCCGAATCAAGCCCATGTACGACGAGCTGCGCGCGGCGTGCAGAGCCAGCTACCACCCGCGGCAGAACATCTCGGTGGACGAGCGAATGGTCGCCTCCAAGGCGAGGTCCTGCCTGGTCCAGCACATGCAGAACAAGCCGACAAGATGGGGCTACAAGCTCTTCGTGCTGGCCGACTCGTCCAACGGCTACACCTGGGACTTCTTTGTGTACGAGGGCCGCGGCCCGGGCCGAACAGAGAAGGTAACTGCTCTGTATTTATTTATATTATTTATTTATTTATTTTATTCATTTATTTATTAAATTAATATTATTGATATAATCACAGAAAGTACATAACTGCTCTTTAACTATTTATGACCGCCGCGCAGCGAAGCGGCGGTCATATAGGTTTAGTCAGATTTTTTTTCTTTTTTTTTTTTTTTCTTTTTCGCATGCCCAAATTTCCGTCAATGATTCCCGGGATACTGAAAGACCGGGGTACACGAAACTTGGTGGGCATGTAACCCCACATGGATAGCATGGAACCATCGTTTTTCGTTTTGATCTGTAGCCCCCCCGCTGGACTGGACCCCCGAGAGGAGGGTAGGGCAGACATAATTTTCTGTGAATATCTCGAGAAGCGTAGGGTTTAGGAGGACCATTTTTTTTTTGTATGTTGATCTCAAGGGGCCATGTCAACCCATTCCATAACCACTCATTTCAAGTATAGCGCCACCTAGTTAAACACAAAAAAGTAAAAATGAGTTGTTGTAATCGCAGGTATCTGTGACCTAACATAGTCAAAACTGCACAAAATTGGAAGTGTAGGATCATTATGACACCCTCTGTATGCACGCCAAGTTTCGTGGAAGTTCCGTTCATGGGGGGCCACACAATAAATTAATTTATGTTACTATACACCAACTGGCCTGTAGGTGGCCGGAGACAGTTTTCTGTGAATATCTCGAGAACCGTAGGGCCTAGGAGGTCCACCTTTTTTATGTATGTTGGTCTTAAGGGGGCATGTCAACCCATCCCATTACCACTTATTTCATGTATAGCGCCACCTAGTTAAAAATTAAAAAGCAAAAAATTAAGTGTTTTCATCACAATATCTCTGGCTGACAAGGTCAAAACTGCACGAAATTAAAAGTGTAGGATCATTATGACACCCTCCGAATGCATGCCAAGTTTTGTGTACTTTCGTTCATGGGGGGCCTTACAATAAAATAATGTATGTGTACATTTAGTGACGTACACCAACAAGGATTCCCGGGACACTGAAAGACCGGGGTACACAAAACTTGGTGGGCATGTAACCCCACATGGATAGCATGGAACCGTCATTTTTCGTTTTGATCTGTAGCCCCCCCGCTGGACTGGACCCCCCGAAAGGAGGGTAGGGCAGACACAGTTCTCTGTGAATATCTTGAGAACTGTAGGGACTAGGATGACCATTTTTTTCCGTATGTTTGCCTCCAGGGGTCATGTTAACCCATTTCATGTGCACACATGTGCACAAACAGATACACACACACACACATACATTCACAGTAATCATACGTATGACACATACTCACACAGTAGACATATGTACGCTTGCATGCACAGGCACATACGCAGGCACACACACAAGCACACACACACACACACACACACACACACACATAACATAAACATGTACATGCACACATGCACACTATTCAAGAATTTCTCAGAATTATGAACAGGCAAGATGGAGGTGGGGTTGTATAAAATGAATTTTACATGTGAAATCTATGAACTAATCATGTTTTGGTACTTGTTGTCTAGCAGATATCAGTGAGAATTGAGTGTGGATAATGCAATTTATTGAGACAGTTAGAACCATATAGGCCTTTCAGCGTGATTTATTTTTGTGGAAAAAATGTGCTGGACTGGGCGGCGGTCATATTTTGTACCGCTCTGCGGTACATCTAGTTATTTAGTTATTTATTTAATATTATTGATATAAACAGAAAAGGTACATAACTGCTCTCTAACTATTTATTTATTTATTTATCTATTTATTTTTTATTCATGTGTTTATTATTATTTAGCAAGTAAGTAAAATTCACACTCAGTGCTGTACATAGTGCAATAAAAGGACAATACATGAATACAAATATAATAATCATAAAAGAGCAGGAAACGCCAGGGAGAAGAGGTGTGTTTTGAACCTAGATTTCAAACTAGTGATGGAGGGAGCGTCTCTGATGGTAGGTTGCAGCTGATTCCGTTGGCGTGGTACAGCAACAAGAGCTCTATCGCCTCTCTGCCTGAGTCTGCCGCGTGGAACATGCAGAAGACCAATTTATATAAACGGAGAACGCAACTGCTCTTTCAATACCTCTAGTCTTTCCCATACATCGATTTATTTGTGGCGGCCCACCACAATATCAACATTGACCACCACACAATGATTTTCCAGGTTGTACTAAATCGTGCTTAAATCTGGTTAGCATCATAACCAGCTTGTTAAAAAACTGTTGCATTCAAGTTAATCCTGCAAACCAACCACCACAAATGGAATTCAATAGAGTACCGAAGCCATGACGTAGCGTTGTCAAGGCAGCGATATCACTGGATCTAAACAAATCAATCTACTATTAGAAATCACCATAGCGGTGGCTTTCTTAATCTATTTCAATCATTTTACAATGTTTCTAAGACGTTAGTATATTTTTTTAAGGAACACTGTAGGAATCACTTACTACAACATATATTCATACCAACACAATGAAATTCGTTACTACATAGTTTTATTTTAACATGGGTTTCCTCCGTAAAAGAGACCTGCATGTAACTTCACAGCATGCGGTTAAAGTCATTAAATTCACGGACGTGTTTTGGATTTTTTTTTTTGGCAAAAAACGTCACTCTCTGTGCTGCCAGTCTTGAGAAGACGTGAAATATCGACTGGAATTTTGTTTCTTTCTATTACACAGGGAATCCGTGTTATGTGGCTAAGCTGCTGCCTAGCAGGTAAAACATGTTTAAATGGATATATTTATTTTTATTAGCTAGAAATGGTGCCACATGTCTACAGTCAATGCTATTTAAGCCACTTCGAAAGTTTGTTTAGATCCAGTGATTTGCTACGTCATACTTCGGGACTCTATTCTCTGGGAAACACTTACCTCTCACACAACATTCTCTTTTTCCCTGTGTCTTCCCAATGTTTGTGTATCACCTGAGCGAACCTAAGGACGCTGTATGCGAAATGCGTTGTTTGCTCTGAATAAAATCGAGTAAAAGTCAACAGTGTGCGGTAGAGCAATCTTATTCTTGCTATTTAGGTATGTTCCTGCAATCTACCTGCACCTAACCAGGCTGTGCGTGGATCTTGGTTTCATTTGTGGATCCTTGCTCACCTGTTGAGAATAGCTTTAATCTTTCATTGCTGCTTGTGACTATATTATATTATACATTGTAGTATATTATATTATATTATATTATAATGTATTGTATTATATTGTATTGTATTGTATTGTATTGTAATTGTATTGTTATTATCAAGGGGCTGAGCTACGACGCGGTCATGTCTCTCCTTCCCATTACACCCCCCTTCCTGGGTTCCGGCTACAAGCTGTTCTTGGACAACTTCTTCACGAGCCCGGACCTGTTCCGCGACCTGCTGCAGAACCGCAGCGTGTGGGCGTGTGGAACCGCGCGGGCCGGCCGGCTCGGCGCGCTGTGCAAGAAGACGGGGATGCTGGACAAGGCGTCTCCGAGGGGCACCATCCGCTGGCTCAGAGAGGGCCCCCTGGTACAGACCCTTTCAAGAGAGTTCCATTATCAGCATCATAGTTGGCCCCACAAGGCTTCCGTTTTAACATTCCATATGTTATCTTAATGCAGAGGAAGTAGATTGGGAACCAAATAGAACGTTCAAGCATTGTTTTTGTTGAAAGGGTCTATAAGTATAAGTATAAGTATATATATGAAGGAAAACAATCCAGGCACTACAGGAAAGGTCACCTTTCCTGGAGTGCCTGGATTGCTTTCCTTCTCATGAACTGATCCCATTTTCCAAGAGCACCCGATACGAGGATAAAATCTACGCTTTACAACCAAGAGCTACCAGCCTCTTTTGCTGAAGTATAAGTATATATACTTTTTTGATCCCGTGAGGGAAATTTGGTCTCTGCATTTATCCCAATCCGTGAATTATTGAAACACACTCAGCACACAGTGAGCACACAGTGAGGTGAAGCACACACTAATCCCGGCGCAGTTGGCTGCCTGCAACAACAGCGGCGCTTGGGGTTAGGTGCCTTGCTCAAGGGCACTTCAGCCGTGGCCTACTGGTCGGGGTTCGAACCGGCAACGCTCCGGTTACAAGTCCGAAGCGCTAACCAGTAGGCCACGGCTGCCCCTCACTGCATTGGGGATGTCAAAGCCAGTTAACGTTAATCCGAAACGGAGGCCATTAAATATGCCATGATATTAAATATTGATGATATTAAAGATTAAAGAATGACAATAATGATATTAAAAATTAAAGAATGGCAATAATGGAGGGACATGCAGCTTATTAAGATATGGAATGGAAAGGGATGTAAAGCGAGGAAGGGAAAAGACAACCTCAGAAATTTGAATTAATTTCATGTTCACAAGACATAAGGCCACACTTATACCTACTTAATGCTTTATAATCAATACTTGTATAATGACTGCCCCCTCAGGTGCTGGTGCAGTGGAGGGACTTAATACTTAATACTTTATAATCAATACTTGTATAATGGCTGCCCCCAGGTGCTGTAATCAATACTTGTATAATGGCTGCCCTCAGGTGCTGGTGCAGTGGAGGGACTTAATACTTAATGCTTTATAATCAATACTTGTATAATGACTGCCCCCTCAGGTGCTGGTGCAGTGGAGGGACTTAATACTTAATGCTTTATAATCAATACTTGTATAATGACTGCCCCCTCAGGTGCTGGTGCAGTGGAGGGACTTAATACTTAATGCTTTATAATCAATACTTGTATAATGGCTGCCCTCAGGTGCTGTAATCAATACTTGTATAATGGCTGCCCCCAGGTGCTGTAATCAATACTTGTATAATGGCTGCCCCCTCAGGTGCTGTAATCAATACTTGTATAATGGCTGCCCCCTCAGGTGCTGGTGCAGTGGAGGGACTTAATACTTAATGCTTTATAATCAATACTTGTATAATGGCTGCCCCCAGGTGCTGGTGCAGTGGAGGGACTTAATACTTAATGCTTTATAATCAATACTTGTATAATGGCTGCCCCCAGGTGCTGGTGCAGTGGAGGGACTTAATACTTAATGTTTTATAATCAATACTTGTATAATGGCTGTATAATGGCTGCCCCCAGGTGCTGGTGCAGTGGAGGGACTTAATACTTAATGCTTTATAATCAATACTTGTATAATGGCTGCCCTCAGGTGCTGGTGCAGTGGAGGGACTTAATACTTAATGCTTTATAATCAATACTTGTATAATGGCTGCCCTCAGGTGCTGGTGCAGTGGAGAGACTTAATACTTAATGCTTTATAATCAATACTTGTATAATGGCTGCCCTCAGGTGCTGGTGCAGTGGAGGGACTTAATACTTAATGCTTTATAATCAATACTTGTATAATGGCTGCCCTCAGGTGCTGGTGCAGTGGAGGGACTTAATACTTAGATAGATAGATAGATAGATACTTTATTGATCCCCAGGGGAAATTCAAGAATGCTTTAATGCTTTATATCAGGTGCTGGTGCAGTGGAGGGACTTAATACTTAATGCTTTATATCAGGTGCTGGTGCAGTGGAGGGACTTAATACTTAATGCTTTATATCAGGTGCTGGTGCAGTGGAGGGACTTAATACTTAATGCTTTATATCAGGTGCTGGTGCAGTGGAGGGACAGCCGCGACGTGATCCTGTGCTCCACCTTCCACACGGCGCATAGCGACGCCAAGGTCACCAGGAAGGTGCGCAGCTCCAAAGGCAAGATCTCGACCATCTACGTGCCCATACCACCAGCCGTGCTGGACTATAACAAGTAAGATCACACGCACGCGCACACACACACACACACACACACACACACACACACACAGAGCAGTGGGCAGCCAAGGTCACCAGGAAGGTGCGCAGCTCCAAGGGCAAGATCTCTACCGTCTACGTGCCCATACCACCAGCCGTGCTGGACTACAACAAGTATTATACCATGGTCTAGGTTGAAAAGGGTGTCGTTTAAAAAGTGTTATTATACGGCTCTTCACAATGCTAGTAGAACGCTCCATTGACTTGAATGGGATTTCCCAACGTTCTATGGTAAAATAAATTCATGTAATTACCGCTGTCAATGGTAATGGGTTTTGTGCTGCTGATCATATCACTCCGCAAGTATTCCAGTCACTTCTTGCATTGGAACTTCATTCAAAAGTGAAAGCAGACGGTTGATCAGCTGTGTTCTAAAGAATGTTTGAATCAAGTTCATCGTGTGTTGCGAACTATTTGTTTCTCAGCAAAAGCCACGACGAAACGGTAACAATTAAGTGTAAAGAGACATTTATATTTTTTCGTTTTGGCAAGTAGCCGTATAATAAGCGGGATAATGTATAGAACGCCGGTCATTATGGGAAAATAAGCCCCTTCAGGGCGAAACAAGACCCCTCCGCTGGCGTGTCGGGGTCCGGTTCGCCCTGTCGGGACTTATTTTCCCCATAATGACCGGCGTTCTATACATTATCCCTTACATATACTACACCTATGAAGTAGATCTGGTAAAAAAAAAGTTTAATCGCCGTTCCATGTCAATGCTTATGAATGGTAACTATAACAACGATAGTAGGACGACGGTTCACGCCTCCGCGTCGTCCATTTATTTCTGATAATGGACACCTCGTCGGGCATTATCCCTTACAGATCACACACACACACACACACAGCAGTGGGCAGCCCTTAACACACACACACACACACACACACACAGAGCAGTGGACAGCCCTTAACACACACACACACACACACACACACACACACACACACACACACACACACACACACACACACACACACACACACACACACAGAGCAGTGGACAGCCCTTAACATACACACACACACACACACACACACACACACACACACAGAGCAGTGGGCAGCTCTTAACACACACACACACACACACACACACAGAGCAGTGGGCAGCTCTTAACACACACACACACACACCCACACACACACACACACACACACAGAGCAGTGGGCAGCTCTTAACACACACACACACACACACAGAGCAGTGGGCAGCTCTTAACACACACACACACACACAGAGCAGTGGGCAGCCCTTAACACACACACACACACAGAGCAGTGGGCAGCTCTTAACACACACACACACACACACACACACAGAGCAGTGGGCAGCTCTTAACACACACACACACACACACACACACAGAGCAGTGGGCAGCTCTTAACACACACACACACACACACACACACACACACACACACACACACAGAGCAGTGGGCAGCTCTTAACACACACACACACACACACACACAGAGCAGTGGGCAGCTCTTAACACACACACACACACACACACACACACAGAGCAGTGGGCAGCCCTTAACACACACACACACACACACACACACACACACAGAGCAGTGGGCAGCTCTTAACACACACACACACACACACACACAGAGCAGTGGGCAGCTCTTAACACACACACACACACACACAGAGCAGTGGGCAGCCCTTAACACACACACACACACACACACACACACACACACACACACACACAGAGCAGTGGGCAGCCTTTAACACACATACACACACACACACACAGAGCAGTGGGCAGCTCTTAACACACACACACACACACAGAGAGCAGTGGGCAGCTCTTAACACACACAGAGCAGTGGAACAACAAGTAAGATCACGCAACGTTTTTCTCAATCCTGAACTTCCGTGGCGCTGCTCGACGGCCGACCCAGAGCCTCACACTAACATACTGTTTGTTTGTCTGACCCAGAGCCTCACACTAACATACCGTTTGTTTGTCTGACCCAGAGCCTCACACTAACATACCGTTTGTTTGTCTGACCCAGAGCCTCACACTAACATACTGTTTGTTTGTCTGACCCAGAGCCTCACACTAACATACTGTTTGTTTGGCTGACCCAGAGCCTCACACTAACATACTGTTTGTTTGGCTGACCCAGAGCCTCACACTAACATACTGTTTGTTTGTTTGTTTGCTTTTGGTTTTTTTTCGCTACGTGTCGTGTCTCGTTTTGAACGTTTGTCAGAGCTTCCTACACAGTGGACTATGGCTATTGTGAGAGCTTGGATAATTTTGTGCGTCTTACTTTTTCTGTTTTCCGTCAACAACTGTTTCACTGAGCCAAGAGAAGGCCTGACTTACTCCAGGGAGCACCTGCTATCGTTACAAAGACATGCAGGACACCTGGATCTCACACTATCAACTTGCGACTGTCCCGAAATTGCACGGAAAAGGTCTAAATCCAAAAAGCCAAAGAAAAGGGGCTCAAGAGGGGGCTTTCGGAACAGGCTCCGTAGGCGAGGCTCGCGATTCCCCTTACCAGTAATAACGTTGTCAAATGTGAGATCACTTAATAACAAAATGGATGAACTGATGGCTAGGGTAAGAGTTGAAAGTGACTTTAAATGGAGTAACTTAATTTGCCTAACGGAGACTTGGCTTAAGGACGAGACCGAAGTGGCGCTTCCTGGATACACCTCCATACGGGCCGACCGGGATAAATATAAAACGAACAAATCGATTGGAGGGGGCATGTGTATCTTTGTGGACAATAAATGGGCAACTCAGCTGAACATTCATGAGAAAGTGTGTACCCCCGATTACGAGCTGCTCTCGGTCTCTTTCAGACCGTTTTATCTACCGAGGGAATTCGGACAAATCACCATCATTCTCACATATATACCAGGACCAAAGTATGAGGAAGCCACGAATCGTATAAGTGAGAGTTATAACAATGCACTCTCACGCTCAGTGGACCACCCTATCTTTATACTTGGGGATTTTATCAACTGTGATCTCACCAGTCACTTGCCGACTCTGCAACAGTACATAGACTGCCCCACGCGACTCTCTCGGACTCTAGATAAATGCTATGGCAACATACCCAATGCAGTGCCCCACCCACCATTGGGTAAGTCAGACCACAATGTTATTCATATGCTGCCAAATTATAAAGCCAAGATCAAACGAGAGAGGCCTACTGTCAAAGAGGTATCACTGTGGTCTGATGCCTGTAAGGAGAGACTGATAGACTGTTTTGATGATACAGACTGGGACATTTTCTTTGATAACTGTACAGATGCAAATGAGCTAACAGAGACAATAACATCCTACATCACATTCTGTGAGAATAATGTTGTCATAACAAAAACTGTTAAAATATATCCCAATAATAAAGTGTGGGTCTCTCATGAAATGAAAAAGTGCCTCCGTGAGAAAAGGGATGCTTTTGCACAGGGAAACACTACACTTTTCAAAGAAAAAAGACAGGAATTGAGAGGGATTATCAAAAAATCCCGGCAACAACATAGAGATAAAATGGAGAGTCAGTTTGTTACAGGGGATGCTCGTAAAGCATGGAATAGTCTAAATAATATGATGGGTAGAGAGACCAGGAAGCAACACCCAATCAGTAATACTACTTAATTTGTAAATGAACTCAATCAGTTTTATAGCAGGTTTGATAAAAACACACATGGGGTCAGCTCTGATCAAGTATGTAGCTCTGTCTGGCATACCGTCACTCTCACTGAACAGGAGATAGCTGGCTGTCTTGCCAGGATTAACCCTTTCAAAGCACCGGTCCCGGACGGTCTTAGGGGGAGGGCCCTAGCTGGGTGCACTTACCAACTTAAAGGTGTTTTCACTAGGCTATTTCAGACTTTGCTTGATACACACACCGTCCCGCTTTCATGGAAGAAAACTACAATAATCCCAGTGCCTAAAAAGTCCCACCCTGTCTTACTCAATGACTACAGACCAATTGCTCTCACCAGCATTCTATGCAAATGTATGGAAAGGGTAGTACTGGGTCGTCTAGCAAACTCCCATCTGCTAGACAATCTTCAGTTTGCGTACAAGGCACAAAGAGGTACTGAGGATGCCACTCTATCTCTCCTTCACATGGTTAGCAAGCACATCCAACACTCAGAGGCCTACGCTAGAATCTTATTTATTGATTTCAGCTCAGCTTTTAATACGGTCAAGACTGACATTCTTTTAAAACGACTAATAAAACTGGACACAAATGGACACCTTGTATTATGGATTAAGGACTTTTTAACTGATCGTCCTCAAAAAGTCTCTGTACAGGGTACCA
The DNA here is from genome assembly GCF_046254945.1 of Alosa pseudoharengus. Classification (NCBI taxonomy): domain Eukaryota; kingdom Metazoa; phylum Chordata; class Actinopteri; order Clupeiformes; family Clupeidae; genus Alosa; species Alosa pseudoharengus. The sequence goes on along the minus strand of NW_027468564.1, from coordinate 1,663,231 downwards.
TGTCTGATGAGGTCATTTTAAACACTGGAGTGCCTCAAGGCTGTGTTCTATCCCCAGTATTATTCTCCATGTATATAAATGAATTGCAGATCTGTGATAATCATTTTAGCCTACTTAAATATGCCGATGATATGGCAATGGTCGGTTTAATGGTCAGGGCAAATGGGGATCTGGAGAGGGCCTACTTTGATCACATCCACCGCCTTGTGGCCTGGTGTGAGGAAAGTGCTCTTGTTCTAAACCCCACAAAGACCAAAGAACTTGTGGTCAACACTAGGGGTGGAATACCTACATGTCAGCCAGTTACAATTGGGGGCCAACACGTTGATGTTGTCTGCAGTTTTAAATATCTAGGTACTATCCTAGATCATAATCTAAATTTTACTGAACATGTAGAATATATTTTTAAAAGGGCAACCCAAAGATTGTTTCTTTTAAGGAAACTTAACAGTTTTGATGTTAGCAGAGAGGTCCTGAGGATGGTCTACACCAGTCTGCTGGAAAGTGTCATCTCGTACATCATCTCATGCTGGTATGGGAATCTAGGGGCTAGGAGCAAAAGTAAACTCACAAAATGATAAATATGGCCAGTAAAATCATACTGAACCCCCAGAGGCAGCTGGTGGAACTGTACACAACACACACTAAGAGGAAAGCCCCACAGTTAGTCCAGGATCCTTTACATCCACTACATCACACTTTTGAAAGACTCCCTTCAGGAAGAAGATATAGAGTACCTACATCAAGCAGAAACATTTTTAAGAAATCTTTTATACCATCATCTATTAATTTGCTAAATCAATATAATTTATGAGTTTTTATGATTAACTGATTAACTTATATTATTTACTGCATTTTATTGACAACTTCTTTTGCACATTTCCATGTCTCCATATGTTGTATCTGCTGTATAGTCTTTGTGTGTGTTTGCATTATGTTGTTATTGTTGTACCTGCTGTGTAGTCTTTGTTTGTGTCTGCTTTATGTTGTACCTGTTGTGTAGTCTTGCTTGTGTGTGTTACATGTTTGGTGGGGCCAAAGACGAATTTCCACAGTATAGTAGGGGGGCCTATGTGTCTAATTTGGGGGCTTGTGGGATTCGCATGTTAATTTTTGGAGAGTATTATATCTTTATTCTAGGGGTTCTTAAGAGTAGAAAAAAACATGTCTCCATTTTTTTGAAGGTTTTGAAGGACCCAAATCAAAAGTCAAATTCAGAAAAGGTCAAATTTGGTGTTTTTGTCCATAAACCTCACATTGCTGGTATTATAGCATAGGGTTTGGTGCCAAAAAGCAAAGATATTCTACAAGGTAGTGTGCAAAAGTGGACCACATAAACAATACAACATTATAAAACATTTTTAGGCTGATAATTGATCTCTTTAACAAGAAATTGTGCCTAAAATTCTCGAAATGGACGCTTAAAAAAAGAATACTTCAATATCAATTCATGCCTATAAGTGTGCTTGAGTGTAGGCCTAGCCTGCTCTGCCAGTTCTTGTCTACACTCATTCAGAGCACAAAGTGCGGAGATCTCTGTTAAATCAAGTTTAATAGACTTTTACATAGCTAGTATCAGCTGAAGTCTGTAAGGCCTTCAGTAGCCTATGTAAGTGTGATGAAAAGAAAGGGTAAAAGGATCAGATAGACAAACAGACAGGTGTGTGTGTGTGTGTGTAAGAGAGAGAAAGAGAAAGAGACACTAGCAGTGACAGTTGGATGTTTAGCTGGCTAGTTATAGAATTTAGAATATCGAATAACCTGAAGCACATAGTGCTCTGTTCTTCATGGTTGGTGATATTAGTGAACTTCTAGCCTTCTACATTTGTGCAAGCACATTTTCATAGTTCATGGTGACACAGTCTAGTTAGGTTATATTCTGAGGTGTGTCTTTCTGTTAGTCAGGTGATGGCACACATATTCTAAAAGAAACAGATTTTGGGCTATATATCCAGTGGCAGATATGTGTGGACTGGTGAATGACCCATCACTAGAGATATATGCCAAATTTCTTGTTTTTGTCACGCACACACTCACACACAGATAGCAGTGGGCAGCTCTTAACACACACACACACACACACACACACACACACACACAGCAGTGGGCAGCCCTTAACACACACACACACACACACACACAGCAGTGGGCAGCCCTTAACACACACACACACACACAGAGCAGTGGGCAGCCCTTAACACACACACACACACACACACACAGCAGTGGGCAGCCCTTAACACACACACACACACACACAGAGCAGTGGGCAGCCCTTAACACACACACACACACACACACACACACAGCAGTGGGCAGCCCTTAACACACACACACACACACAGAGCAGTGGGCAGCCCTTAACACACACACACACACACACACACACAGCAGTGGGCAGCCCTTAACACACACACACACACACAGAGCAGTGGGCAGCCCTTAACACACACACACACACACACACACAGCAGTGGGCAGCCCTTAACACACACACACACACACACACACACACACACAGCAGTGGGCAGCCCTTAACACACACACACACACACACACACACAGCAGTGGGCAGCTCTTAACACACACACACACACAGAGCAGTGGGCAGCCCTTAACCCTTATCAGCTACTACAACGTACTGCACAAGACCGATGTGTTGTTGTTTATCTATCTATTTATTTATTTATTTATCTATTTATTTGTTGTTGTTTATCTCAGGAGCATGGGTGGCGTGGACCTGTCGGACGCCCTCATCAGCTACTACAACGTCCTGCACAAGACCAAGCGCTGGTACCGCTCCTTCTTCTACCACTTTGTGGACATCGGCGTCGTGAACGCGTTCATCCTGCACAAGGAGCAGGCCGTGGCGCGGGGCGAGCGGCCGCTGGTGCAGAAGGCCTTCAGGGAGCTGCTGGTGCGGGAGCTCAAGGCCATCGGCTCCCCCACCACCGTGCAGGCACCGGCCCGGCCACGCGTGCTGCACAGGCCCAGGTACTGTGGCGTTGAAACACACATGCATACACACACACACACACACACACACACACGCGCTATCAGCCAGACGTGCTGCACAGGTACTTTGTGTGTGTGTGTGTATGTGTGTGTGTGTGTGTGTTGTCTGTGTGTGCGTGGAGCTGGTCGTGCTTTAAAAAAGTCTATGTGCTTAGTGGAACATTTAGGTTCTTCAGCATCAACTGCTGTGTGGAGTCGAAACGTGAAGGTTAAATATGTTTTAAATGCGTCAGCATATCAACTGCAATGCATCAACTGCTGTGTGGAGTCGAAACGTGAAGATTAAATATGTTTTAAATGCGTCAGCATATCAACTGCAATTAGCATCAACTGCTGTGTGGAGTCGAAACGTGAAGATTAAATATGTTTTAAATGCGTCAGCATATCAACTGCAATTAGCATCAACTGCTGTGTGGAGTCGAAACGTGAAGATTAAATATGTTTTAAATGCGTCAGCATATCAACTGCAATTAGCATCAACTGCTGCGTCAGTATATCAACTGCAATTAGCATGCTAGTAAACAAAGCAATGAATTAGCTAATTTACTTACCGTCTTAAACGAGTTGGTTTGAACAAAAGATTCCAAAGGCACACTGCTTTTTATAGTTAAAAAGCCTTTAATTTAAGTGGGCTTACGCGTTGCGACAAAACATGTCTTCATCAAAGCACAGCTTGGTCTGATGAAGACATGTTATTCTTCATTTATTTACACTGTTGTTTATCTAGGTACCTTGGTGCCGACGCTACGGAGCGGAGGCGAGTGTGCAAAGAGTGTAGACAGAAGACGCCGATCCACTGCACTGTCACGTAGCGCTATGTCTCACGCCGATCCACTGCACCGTCACGTAGCGCTGTCTCACGCCGATCCACTGCACCGTCACTTAGCGCTATGTCTCACGCCGATCCACTGCACCGTCACGTAGCGCTATGTCTCACGCCGATCCACTGCACCGTCACGTAGCGCTATGTCTCACGCCGATCCACTGCACCCACTGTCACGTAGCGCTATGTCTCACGCCGATCCACTGCACCGTCACTTAGCGCTATGTCTCACGCCGATCCACTGCACTGTCACGTAGCGCTATGTCTCACGCCGATCCACTGCACCCACTGTCACGTAGCGCTATGTCTCACGCCGATCCACTGCACCCACTGTCACGTAGCGCTATGTCTCACGCCGATCCACTGCACCCACTGTCACGTAGCGCTATGTCTCACGCCGATCCACTGCACTGTCACGTAGCGCTATGTCTCACGCCGATCCACTGCACCCACTGTCACGTAGCGCTATGTCTCACGCCGATCCACTGCACCCACTGTCACGTAGCGCTATGTCTCACGCCGATCCACTGCACCCACTGTCACGTAGCGCTATGTCTCACGCCGATCCACTGCACCCACTGTCACGTAGCGCTATGTCTCACGCCGATCCACTGCACCCACTGTCACGTAGCGCTATGTCTCACGCCGATCCACTGCACCCACTGTCACGTAGCGCTATGTCTCACGCCGATCCACTGCGCCCACTGTCACGTAGCGCTATGTCTCACGCCGATCCACTGCACCGTCACGTAGCGCTATGTCTCACGCCGATCCACTGCACCGTCACGTAGCGCTATGTCTCACGCCGATCCACTGCACCCACTGTCACGTAGCGCTATGTCTCACGCCGATCCACTGCACCCACTGTCACGTAGCGCTATGTCTCACGCCGATCCACTGCACTGTCACGTAGCGCTATGTCTCACGCCGATCCACTGCACTGTCACGTAGCGCTATGTCTCACGTAGAGCCGCAACTGCTACCTTGAGTGGCATGCCCAGCAAAACCTGTGAAGTGTGTGTGTGTGTGTGTGCGTGGGTGTGTGCGTGTACATGTATATCAATACCTCATGTGCCATATACAGTGCCCTCCACATACATACATACATACATATATACATACATACATACATACACACACACGTGCATACAGATAGATAGATAGATAGATAGATAGATAGATAGATAGATGTGATGGAGCTGATTATGTTATGTTTTTTTTTTTTTAAATCTGTATGCACAGTGCAGTACTTTGACACCAACTCCACTCTGGTGTTGTTGATTAATTACTTACTTTTTTGCTTATCCATTTACATTGTTTATCTATTTATTTTTTGTTGTTTATCTATTTACATTGTTTTTTTTATCTATTTACTTTGTTGCTTGTCTGTTTACTTTGTTGTTTGTCTGTTTACTTTGTTGTTTGTCTAGTTTCTACGGTACCAATGCCACGGAGTGCAGACGACGGTGCAAAAGGTGTAGCCAGAAGACGGGGGTCTACTGCAGCCACTGCCGGGAAACGCTGTGTCTCACGCACAACCGCAACTGCTTCGCCGATTGGCACGCTAGTAAAAACATGTGAAGCGAGTGTGCGCGGGTGTGCGTGCAACGACGATGACCTACATGCGTGTGAAGGCTCTGACCTGCGTGCGTGTGAAGGCTCTGACCTGCGTGCGTGTGAAGGCTCTGACCTGCGTGCGTGTGAAGGCTCTGACCTGCTGCAGCCCCGGTCATGTGGTTCTGTGTCTCATGTTGAACCTTAACTGCTACCTCATGCACAGCAAATTCTCTGTGTGTGTGTGCGTGTGTGCGTCTGTGTGTGTGTGCACGCGCATTTGTGTGTGTGACTGTCTGTTGGGTGTGGGTGTGTGTGTGTGTCTGCATGTGTGTGTGACTGTCTGTTGTGTGTGTGTGTGGGTGTGTGTGTCTGCATGTGTGTGTGTGTGTGTGTGTGTGTGTGTGTGTGTGTTTGTTTGTGTATGCATGTGTCAGTCTGTCGTGTGTGTGTGTGTCTGCGCACATGAGATAATTTCCATTATTTGCACAATCAGATCAACCTATCAATACCTCATCGTACCATATGCAGTATACATGGTATACAGTGCCCTCCAGAATTATTGGTAAAAATGACTAAAACCGGTTCATCTTTTGGATGAAAACAATGATCGAAAATCCTCTAAATGCCTTATAAATTGTGGTCGATGTGTTTTTGTTCAAACATATTTGTTTCTGTGAGATATTGAGTTCATTTATGGATTGGATTCTTCCTCATTGATTTCAATAATTCGGGATGGTACTGTATGTGTTCTCTCAGTCCAGAGTTTTAATTTCTACATTGTCAGATTACAATAAATCACCAAAAGCTGTTTTTTATACTTTTACCAGGGGTGCCTATAATTCAGTGATGGGCAGTAGCTTCACTTCTTGTAACTAGTTCACTACAAGGTTAGCTACATTTCTCAGTGGTTTGGTGGTGGCACAGCTATTTTCTGAAGCAGTTAGCTTTTCAATAGCTTAGATGGTTTTTTTGACCATATAGTGCAGTAGCTTTTACAGAACCTATATTTTAGCGCATTTGTGGAACTCACAGTAGAGCTTCCTTCTGGCCACCCATACATGAATCATGTAGGCTACATTCTGTATGTTGGGTCTGTCCATATTTTTGATTTCTACATTTTTCCAGGCTGATGGGGTTTCTTTTTTTTTTTTCATTTTTCTTTTTTTCATTTTTTCTTTTATTAAATTATGTATGTGTATGACACTGCTTTCCTGCTGTCCTGTGGTTTTCAAACTACAATATGTCCTGTTAAAACAGTAATTTAGGAAATCCCAGTATAAGTGTCAACACTTATAGTCACATTGCACGCGTGCGCGCCTAGAAATAACAGATGTACTCTTCATATTCTGGGAATGCCTTGTAAAAACAAAACAATTATCGTGTAACGTTACAAATTCATTGTCTTTATTATTCTTTATTTATTTATGCTGTATACCATAACATGTATATTGTAAATATAAACATGTAGGAAACATGGACACACACACACTCACTCATATGACATTGACTTGAATGGGATTTCCTAAAGTTCTATCGGTCTTTTTGTCTAAGGACCTCTAAATAATGACCGCTGTCAATGGCATTGGATTTTCATTCAAAAGTGAAGGCAGACAATTGATCAGCTGTGTTCTAAAGAACGTTTGATTCAAGTTCAGCATGTGTTGCGAACTAGGCCTAGGCCTATGTGTTTCTCAGCAAAAGCCACAACGAAACGGTAACAAATAAATAGACATATCGTGGAGTTTATTTTTTCGTTTTTTGACAAGTCCGTATAATAAGTGGGACAATGTATAGAACGCTGGTCATTATTGGGAAAGTACCTTAAGGGCGACGCAAGACCCCGACGCGCCCGGTTCGCCCTGTTGGGACTTATTTCCCCAATAATGACTGGCGTTCTATACATTAATCCTTACATAGGCTAAGGGTCAAAGGTCAAGTTTGAGCCCAATATTTTTTTTTATGTAGCCTAGGCAGACTCTTTTCCTATCTGAGGTTCCGCCCGCCCCACTTTAACCCCTGGATGTTGACGTCTTGGAAACTTGAAATTTTACTACAGGAACCATTTCGTGGTGAGTAGACCTAGGCCTACAATACAGTTTCTTTATTCTGGTTCGTAACAGTGCCTAGAGTTAATTTTGAGAAGGATCTGCTTCGACTACCGCATCCATAAAGCGTTTTGCCTAACCGAAGTTAAAGAAATGCATGGCAGGCAGATAGACTTAGGCTAACTCTCTGCAAAGTGGCACTTATGTGAATGTACCCGAATCAAACTTTAGTTTAAAAGCATAATTACGTCGGAAGCCCCACTTTTAAGCTTTACAGTTTTGTCGTTTTCGGGTCAAAGGCTTTTTGAGTGAGAGTGGGGGCACTATATATCCTACTATGAGGCATGATCACATCAAAATCGCTATTTTTAAAACGCTAAGAAGGCTCGACACAACATGAACATTTGATCGAATATTTGACCTAATACAATGTAGCCTAATCAACTTCCTCAATAAATAGGCCTAAAAACTAAACTATAGAATGCTAAAAACTTATTCTTTATTGCTTTGATAGAGGGTAGGCTACACTTCCTTAGTCAAGGAAGTAAATCTGGTGAAACTACATTTGTTTTCTGTAGTAGGCCTATTATGTCCCTGCACTCCTTTTCCACCCTGTTAGTCTATTTTCTTGCCTCCCAAAAAAGACTACAAATCCATATTACCATTTGAAGGAAATGACAACATTTGTTTTTCAGGGGATTCAACTGGACAACTGAGGAAAGCTCCAACAGTCACTCTCTCCTTTATTTTTCCAATTTCATATGACATCTGCTTGAGGCCTTAAAGTTTCA